>NC_134780.1:18902758-18945258 GCF_046742065.1 Oratosquilla oratoria | reverse complement strand
TATATTAAAGAAATAAGCAGCCCTCCAAAATGCACAAAAATAATTCAGGCAATAAATGTAAATAACATGCATGTCAGATTTATAAGGCATAAATCAAAATAAATTGGAAACAAAATAATTTACAAACAAATAACAAAATTGCAAAATTCACTAAGAACACTATTTTTCAATGGGGGAATGGTTTCATCATCTTTACGAAGGCGGAGCATGCCGACAGGAGACCTTTTGATCCATAAATAAAAATATAATAATGTAAATAACAAATATAATACATAAATAGATGTATAGGTATGGTTAAATAATAAACAAACAGGTAAATAGTAAATAATAATAAATTGACATATAACTAATAATAAATGAAAATCAGACAGACAAATGATAACAAAACAAAAACAAATAAAATAAGATAAATTATAATTATTACAGCATCTTACTTAGGTATTTATCTAGATTATTCTTAAAGCTTCGAACTGAACTATATTGCACTACCTATGCAGAAAGTTTATTCCATTCATTAAGTACACGGTTGGCAAAGTTGTTTCTACCTACTTCCAAACTGAATCTATTTCCGGACAGTTTGAGACCATTGTTTCTTGTCTGATTCTCATTCAATGTGAAAATTTGGTCACTTTTGATGTTGTCAATTCCCTTTAGAATCTTAAAGACCTGTATCAAGTCACCTCTGAGTCTACGCTTTTTTAGGGAAAACAGATTCATGTGTTTTAGTCGATTTTCGTATGATTTATCTTTGACATTTGGATTCAGTTTTGTGGCTCGCCGTTGTACTTTTTCCAGTCTGTCAATGTCTTTAATGAGATTCGGTGACCATACGGAAACAGCATATTCCAAATGTGGACGAACTAACGATTTATATAGCTTGTTAATGAGTGGTGGACTTTTGAAATCAAAAGATCGCGCAATCAGTCCCAGAATCTTATTTGCTTTCTCAGAGGCTGAAATACACTGCTTGGATGATTTGAGGTCGTTACTGATAATTACGCCGAGATCTTTTTCACTATCCACTTTTGTTAACGAATTTCCAAATAACTTGTAATCGTACTTACTATTATTTTTATTATGTGCATTACCTTGCATTTACTTGTGTTAAATTTCATTAGCCACTTTTCAGACCATTGCTGTAATTGATCTAAATCTTGTTGAATATCTAATTGGTTTGAGTGATCATTTGCCACTCCGCACAGTTTTGTATCATCAGCAAATTTGGAAACAGTAGATTTTAGTCCATGGTCTATATCATTTATATATACTATAAATAGAAGTGGCCCAAAAACGGAACCCTGAGGAACTCCACTTGTAACATTTTTCCATCTAGAAGTTTTTCCATTTAAAACAACTCTCTGTTTTCGACCATTCAACCAATTACTAGTCCAACTTAATAGGCTACCACTTATTCCGTGTAAAGCTAATTTAGTAAGTTGTCTTTCGTGTGGGACGGTATCAAAAGCTTTTGCAAAGTCTAGATATATTAAATCTATATTGTTTCTTTTGTCATAATTCGAGATTATAGCAATATGAAATAATTTGCAAACATATTTGCAACACTCACTACTTTAGAGTTAATGTTAAGTGTCTCTTCTTGCATTATAATTCTTTTTTTTTTCAACACACTTAATTCATTTTTCAAAGACAGTCTTAATGCTTCATAAATATCAATACTTATGTGAGAGGTCCTTAAGGTTCCAAGTCTGACCACAGCAGATCCAAGGTCTTCATGTATCTGCCTGACACCAAGTTCCAGTTGTTTAGGTCTCCCATCCCAAGTACATACAAATGGTCAAACAATACTATCTGTAAAATGTATCAAGATTAATATTCAATTCATGAAGAATATTATCAAAATATTCCCTATACTCTTCAGGTTCATTAAAATTGATACATAGGGTATCACAACAATCATCTTCATAGATCTGCAACCTAACTTTCTTCATATCATCCACAGGTTTCTAATCTGCAGTCAAAATTTCATATGGAAGAGTTTTGTTTTCCCCAAAAATTGTAAAATGAGGTGTATCCCCCGTTGCTATATTAATTTGGTTGTTTAGAGTACACTTAACACAAGGAATTCAAGTATCCCAGGTTATACTATGAGGACTTATCATATTTCTATGACATGTAATAATTTTCTTATTTAACCTTTCTACAACTCCATTACTTTGTGCATGATTGACTAAGATATTGACTTTCTTGATCTTAGATAAACTACATAATTTTTCCAAGATTTTGTTATTAAATTCAGTTCCATTATCCGAAACTAAGATCTTAGGTGTAGTGAAATTACAGATTATCTGATCATAGATTACTGAAGCAATAGTTTCAGCTTTCTTATTTGGAATGGGTTGTAAAATACAAAAGCTTGAAAAATAATCAATGGCAACAAATACATATCTATATCCACTCTCAGACATAGGTAACTCCAATGTATCAATGTGAACTCTTTCCCAAGGTTTCTGTGGAATGGGATAGGTAAGTATAGGAGCGTTTTGGTGTATTTCCTTTCACCTTAACACATTTCAAACAATTTTCAATATAATTATATATATCTTTCTTCATACCTGGCCAAAAGTATTTAAGTTGTGCTTGTCTATAAGTTTTATACTTTCCTGGATGTGAGCCACTATCACTATCATGAAGTAGCTTCAATATCTTTTTTACAAGAGTTTGTGGTATTACCAACAGATTTACTGGACCTCTAGAAATATATTTTCCACTTACAACTATTTTTCAATACAAAAGTCCATTAGTCAAATGAAATTCCTCTATCTTATACCCCTTTGGTAGTTTTGGAGGATCTCCTCTTGGGTTCATCAAGTACTTGACTAATGAATCACATATCTTATCATCCCTTTGTTCTCTTATTAGCATTTCCTCATCTAAAGTTACTAACTCTTCTATACTACAAGCAAAATTAATCAACCATGTCATTGGTTGGCTAATATTTCTAGAAAGTGCATCTGCCACAACATTCTTTCTACCCGGAATGTATTCAAATTGAACTTCATAGCACTGAAGTATCGCAAACCATCTAGCAAGTCTGCCCCTAAAATTCTTATGCTTAAATAAGTTCTGAATAGCTGTATGATCAGTCCAAACTCTGATTGGATATCCTAGTATCATATCCCTAAAACTTTTTAAAGAATATATTACTGCTAAAGTTTCTCTTTCTGTTATAGAGTAGTTTCTCTCTGCATTATTACAAAGTTTTGAAGTGTAAGCTATTGGTTTCAAAGTTCCATTTTTCTCTTGCATCAGTATGCCTCCTAATCCTATGTCAGATGCATCACTGCAAAGAATGAATACTTTTTCATAGTCAGGAACTATCAAAATAGGTGAACTCGTGAGTTTATCTTTCAACTTGCCAAAAGCTTGTTGTTATGTAGGTCCCCATATAAACTTTAAGTCCTTCCTCAACAAAGAACTTAATGGATTAGCAATGTCAACATATCGTTGAATAGATTTTCTATAATATCCTGTCAATCCCAAAAAGCTCCTAAATTGTCTACATTGGTTGGAACTGGAAAATTCTTCACTGCTGCAACTTTTGAATTCACTGTACTAAGTCCATGTCTATCTATCTTATGTCCCAAACAAATAACACTGTCTTGCAAGAACTTACATTTTTCCAGTTTCACTTTCAATCCTGCTTCAACTAGTCTTGAGAATATCAAATCTAATTTCTTAAAGTGCTCAACTGCTATCTGAGAAACTATTAAAATGTCATCTAGAAATACACAGGTAGTGTTTCTAACAATCCATCTAGAATTGTATTAATTAATCTCATGTAAATTAATGAACTATTACATAACCCAAATGGCATTCGCTTGAACTCAATATGTCCCTTTGGAGTAGAAAATGCTGTGAACTCTTTTGAGTCTTCATGTAACTCTATTTGCCAAAAAGCAGATTTGATATCTATTGTGCTAAAATACCTATTCTCAGTTCTCAAACTTCTTAAAATGTCACCAATTTCTGGTAATGGTAACCTGTCACGAATGGTGTGCTCTATCACCAGTCTCTTCGGTTCGTCCCTCGCTGTCCACCACTGTTAGCGTCGGTTGCATTAATCTCCAAATAAGTTCTTATTCTTCTGTATAGTAAAATTCTTCATTCACCAGTGTTCGCTTCTTTTTAGGCCCCATGCCTAGTCCTTCACTCAAAGCTTGTGGGGTGAATGAAATGAGATTGCTTTTTCTTATCTTCATTCTACTACTTGGTTTTGTGAGCTACACCCAGAGAGTCCCGTTCGAGATCCCTCTACGATACGTCAAGCCACCTTCGGTCTGACGTCACTATTTCATTCATCCAATATCCTTTTACTTCTCAAACAAGTGCCACTCCCTAAGGGCGTGACTTTACCTCCCTGCGCCAATAGTTTTTCTCCTCCTCCACCTTTTTCTCTAATCAGAGAGGCTATTATATGGTTTCAAACGACATTAATACGTAAGCATTATGTCGCAACGGAAATGGCTTATACGCTTACAATTTTTGCTACATCAGGATTGTTTACAAATCAGTCACATCAGCACCTCTCGATATCCCAATCCAAGTGTACAAACACCAGACAGCAACTCTGCCATTCTGCAATTCTGCAACTATGCAACCCGCAGTTGGACATTGTATCATAACAACCTAATGAAATGACTATAAATTTTACCTTCCTTTCCTCCTACCCCTCGATCTACCTAAATGTCTACCTCTATCTACCGGCCTCTTACAATATATATATATGTATATGTATACAAATATATATATATATATATATATATATATATATATATAATATATATATATATATATATATATATATATATTATAAATATATATATTACATATATATGTATATATATATATATGTGTGTGTGTGTGTGTGTGTGTGTGTGTGTGTGTGTGTGTGTGTGTGTGTGTGTGTGTGTGTGTGTGTGTGTGTGTGTGTGTGTGTGTGTGTGTGTGTGTGTGTGTGTGTGTGTGTGTGTGTGTGTGTGTGTGTGTGTGTGTGTGTGTGTGTGTGTGTGTGTGTGTGTGTGTGTGTTTGTGGAAAGGTTTGTTCCACACTTTGAATGCGATGTGAGTATATGAGCAAGGAAAACCCGGTTAGTTCTACGGATTTACTCTAGTAAATCGTAGCCAGTTGTCTTGTCCAGAGCCAGTCGAGATCTGCGTCAAGAAGCAAGGCAACTGACCATGAAGGTTGTGACGGTTGCCACTACTTCAATTTTTTGTCATACAGAAATATTACAGTGTAACAGAAATAGGTGTTTTCATGGTTGAGTGATACACTCAATATTAGATAAGAAATATTTACAATTATGGTAGAAAGAAAATGTAACATTTTAATAATACATGGTGACGGATGACCGTGTGGAACCAGATGACCACGATGGGGCAAATGTCCATGAGGCACTGAATGTCAGTGAAGGGTCAAATGTCAATATAGAGCAAGGTGTCAATAAAGAATAAAATCATAATGTATGACATGACGTTGGAAATCAAAACGAGTCAAAAAGAAATAATCACACGTTTCTTAAAACCATGTACTTTAATGCTTGTAGTATTAGGTACAAATTCCAAGAAATCCAGGTGTATGTCTAAAGCGAAAATCTCGATATGATAGGAATAACCGAGACATGGTTAAATGGTGGAGAGTTTGAAGATAAATTTGATATTGCGAAATTTAAACACTTTCATCAGGATAGAAACCATAAGAAAGGTGGTGGTGTTCTGTTGTACGTTTTGTGGGTTGAATTAACACAAACAAATGGACAAAAGATTAATGTAGGTGTAATGTATAGGCCAGAACAATATCATTAGCAGACAACAAACCGTTGTTTCAAGAACTGTTTAGTTTATGCAACCAGGACTTCTTGATAATGGTTCATTTCAATTTTACAGACATTGATTGGATTGACCTTGAACATGGCCATATAGGTAGTCGTTTGACAACACGAAATGAATATTGCTGATAAATCCAAAGAGAATCCCAAAGAAGACTGGTTCCATTAGAGATAAAAAGGTTATTAGGAATCATATTTTCTCACTATTATCTGCATACGGTATACTTGAATATTCAAATGAAGGAGTGTGTGATATTTCAAACAACTATTTTAGCTCAGTATTCGTAAACGAAACACCTCAAAGTGAACTCCAAACTGAAATCTGTGAAAAGTCTAGGATGAACTTACTGGGGGTAAATATAACAAAATAAAAAAAATGAAAGGTGTATAGAAAAACTCAAAGTTAATAAAACATCAGGGACTGACGGTTGGCATCCAAGAATCTTAAAGGAAATGAAAAATGAGATTGTTATTCCATTAGAAATTATTTTCAAGAAATCCATCATATCCGGAGATGTCCCAAGAGAATGGAAGCTAGCTAACGTTACTCCCATATTCAAAAAAGGTGACAAAAAGAAAACAAATAACTAGAGGCCTATATGCTTGACTTCAATCATAGGAAGAATGATGGAAACTATTATCAGAGATGCTATTGAACATCTTTTAGAAAAGTAACTGTTTGATTAATGATCGCAAACATGGAATTAGACGGAAATGTTCCTGCGTGACTAACTTACATCTGGAATTATGACAAAAGAGACAATATAGATTTAATATATCTAGACTTTGCAAGAGCTTTTGATATCGTCCCCCACGAAAAACTACTTACTAAATTAGCTTTAAAAGGGTAAGTGGTAGCCTAATAAGCTGGACTAGTAATTGGTTAAATGATCGAAAACAGAGAGTTGTTCTAAATGGCAAAACTTCTAGATGGAAAAATGTTACAAGTGGAGTTCCTAAGGGTTCTGTTCTTGGGCCACTTCTATTCATAGTATATATAAATGATATAGACCACGAACTGAAATCTATTGTCCCCAAATTTGCTGATGATACAAAACTGTGCGGAATGGCAAATGGTAAATGATCACTTAAACCAACTAGATATTCAATATTTAGATAGACTACAGCAATGGTCTGAAAAGTGGCTAATGAAATTTAACACAAGTAAAGGCAAGGTTATGCACATAGGTAAAAAAAACAGTAAGTACGATTACAAATCATTTGGAAATTCGTTAACAAAAGTGGATAGTGAAAAAGATCTCGGCGTAATTATCAGTAACGATCTCAAATCATCTAAGCAGTGTATTTCAGCCAATGCGAAAGCAAATAAGATTCTAGGACTGATTGCGCGATCTTTTGATTTCAAAAGTCTATCTCTCATTAACAAGCTATATGAATCGTTAGTTCGTCCACATTTGGAATATGCTGTTTCCGTATGGTCACCGAATCTCATTAAAGACATTGACAGGTTGGAAAAGGTGCAACGGCGAGCCACAAAACTAATTCCAAATACCAAAGGACAATCATACGAAAATCGACTAAAACACATGAATATGTTTTCCCTAAAAAGTGACAACAATTTCACACAGAATGAGAATGAGACAAGAAATACTGGTCTCAAACTGCTAGGAAAGATTTAATTTGGAAATGGGTAGAAGCAACTTCGCCAACCGTGTAGTTTATGAATGGAATAAACTTCCTGCATAGACAGTGCAATATAGTTCAGTTCGAAGCTTTGAGATTCGTTTAAATAAACACCTAAGCAAGATACTGTAATGCCCCCCATTTATTCTATATTATTTATTTACTAGTTTATGTTTATTATTATCTATTTTATTATAATCTATTATTATTTGTCTGTCCATTTATTATTATTTACTATTTACCTGTTTGTTTATTATTTAACTTTACCCATTTATTTATTTATATCATTCTAATTTTATTCATTTGTTTATTTGTTTGTTTATTTATTTGTTTATCATTATTATAATTTTTTTTGCATCCGACCTAGTTATGTACCAAAACGTCTCCTGTCGTCATGTTCCTTCTCTGTAATGCTTTGTAAAATAAAATATAAGGATAATTCCTTCTGTGGACGTACGCTTCTCAACGGTCGTATCGTTGGCGGACTTGGTGTTCCTAAGAAGTCAAGGTCAGGTCAGCCTAATTACAGTTAATCCGGTCTGGTTCTGGTTAGACCTGACGCTCAAGAGCAGTTTGGTGCTGCTGCTGTGACGTACACGACATCGAATGCTTGACATCTATCTTTTCGTAGTGTGACGTCCTGTGATGTGTATTTGTGACTTACTGTGACATGTAATATACTTTCTTTCAACACACACACACACACACACACACACACACACACACACACACACACACACACACACATATATATATATATATATATATATATATATATATATATATATATATATTTATATATATCGAGGACTACTATTACACAGGACGTGCGCACCCAGATCCCTGGGTCCGCTGGTGAAGACCATTGCTTTCTTTGTAACCTAACATTTTATATTGGACAAATATATCAAAACTAGAAACCTAACATTGTATATAGGACAAATATATCAACTATTGACTTATTCAATGCAGTATAAGTTAATATAAACTTTTAAAGTGAAATAAGAAACTATTCTTAAGGCACTGTTATGCTTTCAAATGCCAATTTCAGCCGGACTTAACAGGTATTATTGTACGAGGTTAGTGGACACCAGGGTTGGCGATTTTTTTCTTTTTCTTTTTAAAAAACATAAGAAAATCGATTTTTTTTTAAACCAGATTTATTTGATTTAATATATATATATATATTTTTTTTTTTATAGATTTTAGATATTGTGGGATTGCTATCTGATATTCGGTCTGATTGCTAAAGGACATTTTTAGCATAGCAATATAAGGAGCAGTGTTATGTAGACTTGCCACAAGTATACAAGGAACGGTATAAGCCTACATGTATATATCACTGTCCAGCCCTTAACAAGTTTCAACAAGATTCTTGTTGAAACTTGTTCTAGGTAAGCAGCTTCTATTTGAGTCAGTTGCTGCTTTGTAATCAACCAGAAAGGATGTCCTCTGGACCTGGTAGAGTGGTTCCTTCAGGCAAAAAAAAAATGATCCTGTTTGGAATTATTTTGAAAAACTACCAACAACTTCTGGCAAAGGGTACCGGGCTAAATGCAAAGACTACAGCCAGGAACTACAGGGCATTGTGTCAAGATTAAAATCTCACAGAGATAAATGCCAAGGTCAGCCACAGCATACAGAAGAAGAAATCGATGACCCAGTTAAATAATTTTACTAATATTGTGTGCATTTCTCCCTTTTCATACGCAACTATATAAATTTGTTGAACAATGGAGAGCATGTACAATAAAAATGTGAAGGCCTAAAGAGATAATACTTCAACTTCATTACTTCTAAATTTGGGTAATGACTGTATCACTATAATATACTGTATCCACTCAACTTTGGAGCCTAGATGATTGTTATTAATTTCATTCAACATTGTGTAATATATTTCATAGGTTCCATTGGAATTCAGCACACATGGCATTCAGCCCAAAGGGATTTAGCCTAACCTAACCCAACTATCCCATTATTTTTAGTGAATTTAAAACTGGACTGAATCCTGTGTGGGCTGAATTCCAAGCCCACCTATTTCATACCCTGTTGATTATTTCCAAATAATTTAGTGGCTTGTGTGAATATGATCATTATATAAAAGAATAACTACTGTACTCAAAAGTAGCCTAAATCACACTCTATTCATTCATTTATTTATTCATTAATAAATTATGCAATATGCTAAAATTTTCTGTATCAACAGCTTCAATCCCTTCATCATCGGCTCCACTTGAATTATCTGCAAACCTGACTCCACCATTAAAATGGTCACTATCAGACTCCTCCACAGGCGCCACTTCTGCTAAATCATTTTCATCTAAAAGAAGTCATCAACATCTCTGGACAGATTTATCATAAAAACTTCAGCCTCTCAAAAGGAAAATCTCGACAAAGAAGTTGCAAGAATCATATTTGCTACAAATTCACTATTTCGTCTAGTTCAGTAGCCTCAGTTTCTCAAGATGGTTCAGAACCTGAGGCCAGGTTATATTCTTCCATCCAGAAAAGATATTGCTGATAAGTACTTGGATCTTGTGTATGAAAAGGAATATAAAAAGTGTGCAGATGACCTGAAAAATGAAACTGCATGTCTTTCAATTGATGGGTGGTCTAACATCCATAATGAGCCCACTGGTCAGATTTATTTATTTGACACAATAGACACATCAGGGAAACCTCACACTGCTGAATATCTTCTACAACTTGTACAAAACTCGATCAAGAAGGCTGAACAAGATTTTGGTTGTCACATTGGAAGTGTTGTGACAGACAATGCAGCAAATGTCACCAAGATGAGAAAAGTCTTGGAGGAATCGAGTGAACCTGAGCATACCGTCCTCACACACGGCTTATACCGTTCCTTGTATACTTGTAGCAAGTCTATATAACATTGATCTTTATATTGATATGCTAAAAATGTCCTTTAGCAATCGATCGCATATCAGATAGCAATCCCACAATATCTAGAATCTATAAAAAAAAATCGATTTAAATCAAATAAATCTGATTTAAATAAAATAAAAAAAAAAGATAGAAAAAAAAATCTCCAACCCTGGTGTCCACTAACATCATACAATAATACCTGTTAAGCCCGGCTAAAATTGACATTTGAAAGCATAACAGTGCCTTAAAAATAATTTCTTATTTCACTATAAAAGTTTATATTAACTTATACTGCATTGAATAAGTCAATAGTTGATATATTTGTCATATACACAATGTTAAGTTTCTAGTTTTTATATAATTGTCCCAGGGCCCCAGGGATTTGGGTGCGCACGTCCTGTGTAATAGTAGTCCTTGATATATATATATATATATATGTAAATATATATATATATATATATATATATATATACATATATATATATATATATAAATTTATGTATATAATATATAAATATTATACATATATATATATATACATATATATATACAAATATATATACATATGTATATATATATATATATATATATATATATATATATATATATATGCAAAATTCATATATTCTTATTACGAAGAGTTATTGAAGATTTCCATGATTTTTTCCTCCTTTTTCCTTTTTTGAACCTCTGTCGTCTGGCCTAATATATATATATATATATATATATATAGATATATATATATATATATATATATATATATATATATATAATATATATACATGTATATATACACACATATTTATATACATATATATATACGTACATATATACATATACGTATATATATATATATATTCTGTTAAAAACGACAGCAAAAGAATTATTGATTAGTTTTTTCCGTGAGCTCTCAAGCTTGCGAAAAGTAGATTTTTGGTAGGGGGAAAGGGAGTAAATCAGATTTCCAAAATTCATAGGAAACACAAAAGTTATAATAGACACAAAAGTATAGTACACAATAAACACAATACAAGAAATTAATACAAGAAATACAGCAAAAAACAAAATACAAGCACAACAAAATAGTTGCTTGTATTTTGTTTTTTGCTGTATTTCTTGTATTAATTTCTTGTATTGTGTTTATTGTGTACTATACTTTTGTGTCTATTATAACTTTTGTGTTTCCTATGAATTTTGGAAATCTGATTTACTCCCTTTCCCCCTACCAAAAATCTACTTTTCGCAAGCTTGAGAGCTCACGGAAAAAACTAATCAATAATTCTTTTGCTGTCGTTTTTAACAGAATATGCCTCAGAGAGAATCTCCTGCCACGCTTCACCAATATATATATATATATATATATATATATATATATGCAAAATTCATATATTTTTAAGTACCTATTATGAAGAGTTATTGAAGATTTCCATTATTTTTCCATCAGCGCCCGTTTCCCAAACCAAAGGTTTGACCAGTAATGTTCGGTCTCAGCTCACCCATTTGGTGGCTGCTGATTCTTCTCAATTATTCACCTTCCAATTTCTTACGGAGAACACACCTATCTCAGTCACTGTAGATACTGGTGCAGAATGTAGTCTCATAGGTAGAAAGGCTTATTATGCTCTCCGGGATTTGTACAATCTTCCTTTATCTTATTTTTGTAATAGTTTGCATTCTGCCCAAGGCTCTCCCTTGCCTATTCTTGGGTCTGTTAACAATACCCTACGATTTTTTTCACATGCTACAGTTTTCTATGTTCCTTTTGTTGTTGTATCTAGAATTGCTCATATGTGTGATTGCCTCTTGGGTATTGCTGCTCTTACAGCTCATGGCATAGATGTATCTCCTAGGTGCCGTGTTAAGACTTTATATAATTCTGTTATTCCTGCAACAGATGGGCCAGTTTCCATCTATAGCTCTTCCTCTGGGCATTACCAAACCGCACAGTTGCCTGCTACGGGTTCTAATCGTTTTGACACTCCTATTCTTTCATGTGCTGCTGCTGTTGTAGGAGAGCATCATATTGGAACTTCGAGTTGTTCGAGTTCCGGTGCACATATCAGGTGCTCCAATTGGGTCTGACCTTTTATCTCAGCCTGACTCTGTTCGTGTTCATCGTCTTGCTTTGGAAGGAATTCTTTCCATTATCAATGAGGATCATGTTACCACAGCTATAGTAACCATCGTCACTAATGCTCCTATCACCCTCTCAACTGGTAGTCACTTAGTTCCTTTGAAGTAGTTGACGTTGATGCTTTCCAGAATTCGCCTATCATTGCAGCTTCTATTCTTCAGTCTCCACAAGCAAGTGACATTGCTCACTTGGCCTCCAAATTTGCAACGTATGTTGGCGAGAATGATTTTCCTGATTAGACGCCTTGTCTCATTGAACTGTTAGTGACCTACATCAGGCTTTGGCCTTACCTGGTGATCCATTAGGTGTTACAGATCGTGTGGTTCATAGAATTGATCTTCAGCCAGGTGTTCGTCCTGTTTACGTTCCCTCTTACAGGTTGCCTCACTCTCGTCGGCTTATAGCACAGTCCTTGATTGACGACTTGTTACGTGAAGGCGTTGTACAAGAGTCTCAGAGTGGAACTCGCCGCTCCTCCTGGTGCCTTAGGAAGACTTTTTTTTTTCCTGTTATTGATTATAGGCGTGTTAATGAGGTCACTATTCCAGACTATTCCCCTTTGCCCATATTAAGTAACCTTCTCCAGTCCACTGGAACTGGTAATACGATGTTCATCGCCTTAGACTTAAAAGCGAGCTTTTGGCAGATTCCCTTGGAGAAGTCTCGTAAGATCAAGGCTTTCTCGACTCCCAGTGGACATTATGAATGGCTTCGTTGCCCCATGGGGGTTGCGGAATGCTCCCTTGACTTGCCAGCGCTTGATTAACTCCATTTTTCATGGCCTAATAGGCAACGGACTTTTTGTTTACCTGGATGATTTTAATCTTAGTTTCCATGGACGTAGAGTCACTTCACTAAGTTGTCCATGGTTTTGCAATATTTTGCTGAAATTGGATTGAAACTCAATTTGCCCAAGTGTTCTTTTTGGAGTCTAGCATTCAATTCCTAAGTCATGTTGTAGACAAACATGGTATTCACACCACAGATGATAAGGTCAAGACAGTTAGGGACTTCCCTACACCTAAGTCAGTTGAGCATGTACGTTCCTTCCACGGGCTGGCAGGATATTATTGTGCATTTATGAAGAGTTTTGCTTCAATTACTTCTCCTCTAACACGTCTCCTCAAGAACGACTCTTCCTTCCAGCGGCGTGATGTTCATCAGAAAAGTTTTGATTCTCTATAGCTTGCACTTACTGAAGCGCCTGTGTTGGCATTCCCTGATTATGATCTTCCCTTTACTATCTGTACAGATGCTTCTGGTACTGGTATTGGAGCTGTACTTATGCAGCAAGTAGATAGATGTAGACCCCATGTTATTGCATATGCTAGTCGCATTCTTAACAAACCTGAGTCCCGTTACTCTGTTACACATTTAGAGGCCCTGGCAGTGGTGTGGGCTTTAAAGCATTTTCGTGATATTATCTTTGGATATCCTGTTACAGTCTACATGGACCACACTTCTGTCACAGCTTTTCAGGGTTTAAAAAAAAAAAAAAAAAAAAAAATCAGGCCGCCTAGCCAGATGGTTTCTCACGATTGAGGAATTTAACCTAACCCTTAAACATATTCCAGTATGTGTAAACAATATTGCTGATGCACTTTCCCGTAATATACCTGTAGCTGCAGTTACAGTGATTGATAACTTTTCTCTGAAGGAGCCAAAGCTCAGCATAAGGACCCTCTTTGGTCTGCTGTTATCTATGCTCTGGAGTCTGGTGATGATTCCACTTTATGCCACTGATACATGATGATGTGTGTCTTGAGCAACATGTATCTTTGATGTAATGAACGAATGTTCGATAGTGCGTATCTGTGCAATGCGATGTATGCGATGTCAAGATTACGGAAATTGTTACCTCAGTGGAATTAATAAGGCAATTCACAATTGGCAAGTAACGGCTTACATCTATACATGATCAGTTAGGCTTACAGAAAGAAAAAGAATAATAAATAAATAAAAAAAACTCACCGGGGAAAATTATTCAATGGTCTAAGACACTCAAGCTGACACCGTTTATGTCGTGATTTCTGTGTAAATGGAATACATTTATACTAAGATTATACAATATGAGTAATGCTTTTGTGGTTATGTTTCTATCACGATGTGTCAGATGTATAGACGCTGGTGAAAGATTCCAGATGCGTGCCGAGTCCAAATTTTCTCTCTATGCACAAGTCCTAAGTATATATTTGTGGGCCAGTGAGAAAGGGCGAGGAGTTGGGTGATGACAGCATGCCGAGTTAGATTCTCTCAGGTCTGGGTTTAGTGTTTACATTTTGTCACAATATATATTTTTCAACATGTTGATGCGTGTTCAAAGTTGGAATGAATCCTCATAGTATTTAGTTCAAAGTTGGAATGAATCCTCATAGTATTTAGTATTGTTGAAATTCCTTTAAGATTAGAAGGTGAGACCGCTAGAAACACCAGAACACGCACACACACACAAATAGTGTGAATATATACACATTACACGCAAACACACAAATACAGAGTGAATACATACACATTACACACACACACACACACACAGTGAATCGAATCCGTATACATGCACAGGCAGACACAGCACCGGTCGAACCGCCTCTGACCGGTGTTGTGTCTGTGCCTGTATGTCTATATACGTATACGGGCCCGTTTGACTGTGTGTAGTGTGTTATATGTTTGCTCTGTATTTGTCTGTTTGTTTGTGTGTGTGTGTGTGTTTATGTGTGTGTGTTAACAAATTTTACGCCAAGCTTGGCAAGTTACAATCCTAAGAATGATTCTAGTGCTATGTGAGGGTGTGGCGGACGGGTATTGCAGAATTTCATAAAAAAGATGGAGTTCAGTTTGTACTTAATGCCGATATATTTTAACCCATCTGCGTTATTTTTCTCTGCTTGATTACCTCCTTCACATTTAGCAACACTCTATAATACTCTGCCTACCTTCCTCTCACTTCCTTCTCTTCCATTACTCGTACACTGGGCTGCATCAAAAATGCAACATAATGACAGTATCATCTTCTAGTCCAATTTTTCGTGCTGATCACGGTGGTAGTAGTCATTTTGCTCCAAAAGTTCTAGTGTATGTGTTACAGCATATGTTCTAGTGTAGTGTTTTGTTAATCCACGCCAGATTTGTGGCGCCTTACGTTAATTAGTCGAGTGTTGTAGGTGTTAGGTTTAATCTATTGTGAGTATTAATTTAATTGATGTATATGTTTAATACTATATATATATGTTTAATAATATATGTTTAATACTAGTTTAATAGTAGTATGTTTATATACCTATTTTGTTGCAGATTCATTGACGGATTGCTACAGATTCATTAATTGAAGGATGCCACGGACTTGCAAGAACCGCCCCGACTCCTTTTGCTACATATGCGGCAAGTGCACACCATCAAAACAGAAGCGCACCATCACTTCTTCAGTAAAACATCTCTATCGTGCCTACTTTGGCATCAACATTGGAGATCAGGATAAACCATGGACTCCTCACATTGCCTGTGTGAACTGTTTTTCAGGTTTATGCCATTGGAGTAAAGGAAACCGTAAGTCAATGCCATTTGGTATACCAATGGTGTGGCGGGAACCTACACATCACCTTGAAGACTGCCATTTTTGTATGGTGAAACTGCTGGGAAGAAATGCTAAAAGTTCGAAACACATTAAATACCCAAATATTCCATCAGCTATGCAACCTGTACCACACAGTGATGATGTTCCTGTGCCAATACCTCCTGAGAATGTAGACCGTGCTAGTTCAAGTGACTCTTCATGTAGTGACGGTGAAAATCCAAAGTGTATCAAGAGATCAAGTTGACTGGGACCTCTGGGAAAAGCTCTCAGCTGTTCGAACAGAGTGAGCTAGATGACCTTGTGAGAGATCTTGGGCTGTCAAAAGAATCTGCACAATTGTTAGGTACAAGGTTAGCAGAGAAAAATCTTTTGGCAAGTAATACACACTTTGCATGGTTTAGGCATCGAGAGCAGGAGTTCGTGCAGTTATTTACTAAGTCAGATGACATGGTGTATTGCCACAATGTTTCAGGTCTTGTAGAACACATGGGCAAAGAATACCATCCTGAAGAATGGAGGCTCTTTATCGACTCCTCCACCAGGAGTCTGAAAGCTGTGCTACTTTTTAATGGTAAAGAAGTAGCATCATTGCCCATTCTGTTACCTTAAAAGAAACCTATGCTACCATGTCACTTCTTCTTAACAACATACAATATCAGGATCACAACTGGCTTCTCTGTGGTGACCTAAAGGTCCTGACTATTTTGTTAGGGATGCAGGGAGGCCACACAAAACATCATGCTTTTTGTGCTTGTGGGACAGCCGTGCAGATTCCGTACACTACCGACAACGGGAATGGCCACAACGGACGGAATTTGCACCTGGCCGCCATAACGTCAAAACTCTACCACTTGTACCAGCATAGAAAGTGCTTCTACCTCCCCTTCACATAAAGCTGGGATTGATTAAAAATTTTGTGAAATCACTTCCGAAAGATGGAGAAGGGTTTAACTACCTGTCCCATAAATTCCCTCTTGTTAGTGATGCTAAACTGCAAGCTGGTATATTTGTAGGATCACAGGTTCGTGAGCTTATGTCAGATTCCGGATTTAGTGAAGCATTAACACCTCGTGAAATAAGTGCTTGGGAAAGTTTTAAGTTAGTTGTGGCAGGGCTCTTGGGGAACAGAAAATCTGATGGCTACAAGGAACAGGTTGAGAACATGCTTCAAGCATATGAGGCGGCTGGCGCACGCATGGGCATCAAAATACATCTCCTACATAGCCACCTTGACTACTTCCCTGCTAACGTGGGTGAGTACAGTGAGGAACAGGGGAAGAGGTTCCATCAAGATATATCCGAAATGGAGCGCCGCTATCAAGGCAATTGGAGTATGACCATGATGGCTGATTACTGTTGGTCTCTTCGAAGAAGCTGGACAACATCTGCTGATAAACCGGCACACAAGAGAATGTCGCGAAAGCGTGCTTTTCAAGGCGAATAGCTGCCTTCAGCTTTCAAATATAACTGTGTTTTTTGTAATCAGTTATCTACATGCCTGCATGTACGTTATGCCCATTCATCATGTTTTTGTTTGTTTTCAATAATATGAAATGTACCGTCAACCTCGAATGTCCTTTACTTATCCTTATATATTCACAAGTCTTTTATAGACATGGCTTAGACGCACTTCTGCACAATGAATCTTATAAATATAGTGTCAGTTATTACAAAAAAATGAGGACCTCCCTGAAAAAAATGGGTATACTTTATGGGTTTAGCATGCGAAACTGTAATGAAAAACGTTAATGACGTCTCTGTTGCAAGAAAAAAAAAATTCTGATGCAACCCAGTGTTATCATCTCTCCATCTGCACCTACCTTTTCTTCTCGCCTTGATTCGCCTCCTCTTCCTCTTTTAATTTCCTTCCAAAACATCTTTTTATTACTTTCAAAATTTTCTGTCATACTCTTACCCCTTTTCACATCTGCTCTCCTCTTTGCTTCCTTTATCTTATGCTTAACTTCCCTTCTCTTTACTTTGTACCTCTCATACGATTCCCTCGTCCTAATTTGTAGCCAATCTATAAATGCCTGCTTCTTCTCTTCTACCCTGCACTGCTTCTGCAGGAAGTTTATTCCATTCATTTACTACACTGTTGGCGATGTTGTTTTTACTCACTTCCAAATGAAATCTACTTCCTGACATTTTGAGACCATTATTTCTTGTCTTATTTGCATTCAGTGCACAAATTTTGTCACTTTCGATGTTGTCATTTTCCAGAATCTTAAAGACTTCAAGACCTGTATCAAACGCACCGTGGCCTTCCTGAACCCCGGGTCCCATACAGGAATCGAAGTCAAGGACCATCTTTTGCACAGGAAACTCAGGTTACTAAAGACAGGTGGTCTTTACAAGTGTTTTACTTTAAAAAGGTTAAAAAAAATACAATATCACAAATAGGCACAAAAGGCATAGCTTAACATAACGGCTCAGTGTCCCTTGCACGGTAGCCCAGTCTATTTCATTAAAAATATATATACATACCATTTCTTTGGGCTAACACTCAGAAAGACAGGGTTCGGACAAGACTTCAGCGGCTAAGAAGTGTGTCATATATATACTGTATATATATATATCAGTAAGGGATCCAGTGGATCATGTAGGGATCTGAGGATTTCTCAGAGATGAAAGAGACAAACAGACAACTGGAAATGGCTGTTTCATGTCAATAAATGTTATTCAACATATAAGTTTTATGGTGTTAAGGAAAGTATACGGTAAGATTCCATGAACAAATTCGTCAGGAATCATTAGTAAAGCAGCCGTTTTGAGCCGAGATCCACGGGGGTTCCTTCCCATTTCAAAGGGTTACACATCGATCACTCGGTTGCTACTGTTTTCTTTTTAAAAGAGACCCGTGCTTCTACACACCGATGATAAGATTAACAGTTGATCAACGCATTAAAAAAATCTCCCAGTGAAGTTCTGAAATAGCATCACAAAATAGGCTTCAGTGAGAAAATGGACAGGCAACTCACGGCTCTTGATAAAGTGCGACCTTATCATCTAATCCCGTGACTCCCAACAGATTTGTTCATGAGTGTATTACTCATGGAATGTGTGACTTACCATGGGAAACATTACAAACCGCCTAGGGTCCAAGAACTCCCCCGGTTGAGAACCCCTCAATCTGGTACGTCAACATGAAAGGGAAGGACTGATACATGGCCTCTGCATTTACTGATGTCGAGCTAAAATTCGGGGTGAGAAACTCCGCTCTCACTTAAGCGCAGTCTCATTTCGTCAAGCAGCGCTTGAAGACGCATCCCATCACTACTGTTTGAGTCCATCGGAGCAATGAGGTTCTCCAGATTTACAATGTAGCTATTCATTTCTTGTCTCATCTGCTGTAGTTTCTTGTTCATATTCTGGACTTCATTCTGGAGCTTCGATTCTTTTGCTCTGTTTTCGTCTACTTTGCACCGGAGTGCGCGCGTCGTCTTGACAGCCTTTTTATTTTCCGACTCCAGGATTTCGCACGTCTGCTTAAGGGCTTCAAGTTCTCTAGAAAAGAAAAGTGGATATGAAACGTAAGCAAAGACAGTGCAAAAGCATGGTGTCTACAAATATCTCAACATAGTGTGCCAAGTCCCTGGGCAGGGGAGGTGATAAAAACACTATATTTATGCCTGACCGACCCATATACTGTATATATATATACTGTATATATATATATATATATATATATATATATATATATATATATATATATGTGTGTGTGTGTGTGTGTGTGTGTGTGTGTGTGTGTGTGTGTGTATGTATATACATATACATATATATATATATATATATATACATACATATACATACACACACACATATATATACGCCTCAGAATGCTGTGAGAGACAACATAAAAAAAATTATCTAACAGTATTCATTTTTCATATGGTGGTGAAAGTGGCGATCGAAGCGACTGAATACAAAGGATTACAAAGGAAGAGCATGCCGACAGGAGACCTTTTGGTACACAACTAGGTCGGATGCAGAAAAAATAAACAAATAGCTAAATGAATAAAATAAATCAATTATGATAGATAATAAACAAACAGAAAAATAACAATCATGAATAATACATGAATGAATACAATAAACAGATAAATAAAAGTACATACATACATATACCAAAGGCTTTTCCCCCCTTACACGGAGGGTAGCCAAAAAGAAAAAGGCATAGAAAACACTCCCACCCATTCCATTTCCAATATATTCCACTCCCCTCCCTCTTATCTTGGCACCTCCTGGATGACGGGTCATCCCTGCTTCCTGTCTACTGTCCTGGGTCAGAAGCAGTGTCTCAAGACACAGCACATCCACAGCAAGGCCGCTTCATAAATTCGGCGACCCCCCCCCCCTCCTCTCCGTCCCCTCATACAGAAAAGGAGACAGGGAGAAATCCCTTCGGGCTGCGTCAATTTTTTTCTCATACATACTTCCTCACCCCCCATCTCCCACCCACTCCCCCTCATACATCACAGCATTATCCATAAACAACCCTTCTCCATTCACCCCTATCTTCTGTCCTCTCCCGTCCTTCCTCCACAGACATTCCTCTCTTTTGTAATGCCCCTTTCACCCCATCCATCCATCTCATCCTAGGACGCCCCCTCATATTCCTTCCTTCCACCTTTGCCTTTCACAATTCTTTTATTAATCTTCCTTTGATCATTCTTTCCATGTGTACAAACCATACTAATACTCTTTCATCAACCCTATCTCCCAGCTCCCTTTCCACCCCTGTTCTCCTCCTCATTTCTCGCTCTATCTAGCTTAGTAGTCCATATCATACTTCTCAGACATTTCATCTCAAACACATTCAAACTCCTTCTCTCTTCCTCTCTTATGTTCCATGTTTCTGCCCCAAACAGTGCTGTCAGCACAATCACTCCTTCATATAACCTCCTCTTAGCATCTATTCCCAGATGTCTATTTCTCATTACACTCTTTAATCCACCAAGGCATTTACTCGATTCTCTCTATCTACATTCTACCTCCACCCCCACTCCTCCCTTTCCTGCCACATTCGCACCCAAGTATCTAAAACTATCCACTTCCTCCAGTCTTTCACCCTTAATGCAAACTTCCAGCCTGCTGTCACTCTCTCCCCTTGTACATCTCATCACTTTACTTTTGCCCACATTTATCTTCAGCTTCCTTCTTTCACACACCTTCTCAAACTCTGTCACTAACTTCCTCAATCCCTACTCTGATCCTGCTACAAGCGTAGTGTCGTCCGCAAACAACTGGCTCACCTCCCACCTTTCTCCATTGTCTTTAACCATCTCCAACCCCTGACCCACTACCCTTGCATTCAACTCTCGCACCACCCCATCCATGTAAAGATTGAACAGCCAGGGCGACATCACACATCCCTGACGAATTCCCACCTTTACCTCAAACCATTCACTCTCTCCATTTCTAATCCTAACACAAGCTCTACTACTCTCTTAAAAACTCTTGACTGCTCTTAACAGCATTCATCTTATCCCATATATGTGCAGTACCTCACAGTGCCTTCCTGTCTACCCTGTCGTAAGCCTTTGCCAAATACATAAATGAAAAAAAAAATCCTTATAGCTTTCCCACATGTCTGTTTGTCTTACCACAAGAATCTGATCTATACAACCTCTACCTGTCCTAAAACCACACTGTTCCTCACCAATTACTCCTTCTGTTCCTCTCCTAACCCTCTCAATCAAGACCTTCCCATAAGCCTTCCCAACTACACTCAACAAGCTGATCCCTCTGAAACTACTACATTCACACTTGTCCCCTTTTCCCTTGTAAAGCGGAACTATACAGGCACTCCTCCAGTCCTCCGGCACTCTATCCTCTCTTAAACAACCATTAAATAACCTCACCAGCCACTCCACCATAACCGTACCTCCTTTCTTCAGATATTCTGAATGGCACCCATCCAAACCAGGTGCCTTACCTGCACTCATCATCTTAACAGCTGCTTTCACTTCATCCTTCCCTATTTCTCCTTCATTTTCCTCACTCATCACTCTCATTTTCTTAGCGTTCCCCACTGCAACTACCTTTCCCTCTCTATCCTCCTTCACATTTAGCAACTCCCTAAAATACTCTGGCCACCTTCCTCTCACTGTCTTCTCTTCCATTATCATCTCTCCATCTCCACCTTTTACCTTTTCTTCTCTACTTGATTCGCCTCCTCTTCCTTTTTTAATTCCTTCCAAAACATCTTTTTATTACTTTCAAAATTTTCTGTCATACTCTTACCCCTTTTCACATCTGCTCTCCTCTTTGCTTCCTTTATCTTATGCTTAACTTCCCTTCTCTTTACTTTGTACCTCTCATACGATTCCCTCGTCCTAATTTGTAGTCAATCTATGATTTCCTGCTACTTCTCTTCTACCCTGCACTGCTTCTGCATGAAGTTTATTCCATTCATTTACTACACTGTTGGCGATGTTGTTTTTACTCACTTCCAAATGAAATCTACTTCCTGACATTTTGAGACCATTATTTCTTGTCTTCTTTGCATTCAGTGCACAAATTTTGTCACTTTCGATGTTCATTTTCCAGAATCTTAAAGACTTCAAGACCTGTATCAAACTCCCTTGAGTCTACGTTTCTTTAGGGAAAAATACCGCAAAATGTTTCCTTTAGTTTTTGGTCATTTGCGCAGAAGATGAAAGGGAAGGAAGAGGAGGAAGGAGAGGAGAAAGTTGGGAGGGAGTGGGAAGTGAAGAGGGAATAGGAGGGGAGTAGGACACGAAGGAGAGGGAGGTAGTTAAGAAAGGAGACGGGTAAGAGAATGTAGAGACGCTGGGCCGCACAAGTTTACGTACACGGGCTATATCTTTTCGTCCAAGAAGATAACTTTATTGTGGAAACCTATGTATACTATTATCTATAAAAGGTAGAGGGGGACGGGAGCAAACGATAAGTGACGTTAGGTGATGGGGGAGGGGGGGGGACTGGAGAAGAAAGGGGTGTTGCGGGACGGGAAAGGTGACAAGAGATGCTGCATCCCATTCCAAAGCACTTATAGCGATAGTAAAGATACTTTTTTTTTTTTTTTTTTTTTTTTTTTATTTTTTTTTTTACTTTAATAACACAAACCTATGGTGCCAATGGGGAAGGAGGGAGGGAGAGATAAAAAAAAAATATGATGCAATTGAGAACACAAGGCTAAGTTATTTAGGTAAGGTAGAGAGGTCGAAACAATGGGTCTTCGAAACATAGATGGGTCTTCATCAAATGAATATAAACGCCTAGCACCACCACAATAAACAAAAACAGTTTTAAAACGCAGATAAAGAGTTAATCGAGACATAGAAACTTACATTCCTTTTAAGGACAGACGTCCCCCAAATCAGGCTCGCCCAAAGTGGCTCGACAAAGAAACTGAAAAAGTATTGCTAAAAAGAGACAGGCTTATAAGAAATATGAGTGCTCGGGTGCATCTAATGACTATGAAAGTTATGTATCAATACAGACAGATTTAAAAAAGACAATAAGAAAAAGAAAACGACAATATGAAATGAACATCGCTGATAAATCCAAAGAGAATCCCAAAGAATTCTATAGTTACATTAGAGATAAAAAGGTTGTTAGGAATCACATTGGTCCACTATTATCTGCTGACGGTCAACTTGAATATTCAAATGAAGGAATGTGTAATATCTCAAACAATTATTTTAGCTCGGTATTCGTAAACGAAACACCTCAAAGTGAATTCCAAACTGAAACCTGTGAAAAGTCTGGGGTAATCTTACTACGGTAAATATAACAAAAGAAAAAATTAAAAGGTGTATAGATAAACTCAAAGTTAATAAAACACCAGGGCCTGACGGTTGGCATCCAAGAATCTTAAAGGAAATGAAAAATGAGATTGTTGTTCCATTAGAAATTATTTTCAAGAAATCCATCATATCCGGAGATGTCCCAAGAGAATGGAAGCTAGCTAACCTTACTCCCATATTCAAACAAGGTGACAAAAAGAAACCAAATAACTATAGGCCTATAAGTTTGACTTCGATCGTAGGAAAAATAATGGAAACTATCATCAGAGATGATATCGAATATCATTTAGAAAGTAACCGTTTGATAAATGATAGCCAGCATGGTTTCAGACGGAAACGTTCTTGCGTGACTAACTTACTCGAATTCTACAAAACAGTTATCTCGAATTATGACAAAAGAAACAATATAGATTTAATATATCTAGACTTTGCAAAAGCTTTTGATACCATCCCACACGAAAGACTACTTACTAAATTAGCTTTGCATGGAATAAGTGGTAGCCTATTAGGTTGGACTAGTAATTGGTTGAAAGGTCGAAAACAGAGTTGTTTATATGGAAAAACTTCTGGATGGAAAAGTGTTGCAAGTGGAGTTCCTCAGGGTTCCGTTCTTGGGCCACTTCTATTCATAGTATATATAAATGATATAGACCATGGACTAAAATCTACTGTTTCCAAATTTGCTGATGATACAAAACTGTGCGGAGTGGCAAATGATCACTCAAACCAATTAGATATTCAACAAGATTTAGATCAATTACAGCAATGGTCTGAAAAGTGGCTAATGAAATTTAACACAAGTAAATGCAAGGTAATGCACATAGGTAAAAATAACAGTAAGTACGATTACAAGTTCTTTGGAAATTCGTTAACAAAAGTGGATAGTGAAAAAGATCTCGGCGTAATTATCAGTAACGACCTCAAATCATCCAAGCAGTGTATTTCAGCCTCTGAGAAAGCAAATAAGATTCTGGGATTGATTGCGCGATCTTTTGATTTCAAAAGTCCATCACTCATTAACAAGCTATATAAATCGTTAGTTCATCCACATTTGGAATATGCTGTTTCTGCATGGTCACCGAATCTCATGTAAGACATTGACAGACTGGAAAAAGCACAACGGCGAGCCACAAAACTGATTCCAAATATCAAAAATAAATCATACGAAAATCGACTTAAGCACGTGAATCTGTTTTCCCTAAAAAAGCGTAGACTCAGAGGTGACTTGATACAGGTCTTTAAGATTTTAAAGGGAATTGACAACATCAAAAGTGACAAAATTTTCACATTGAATGAGAATCAGACAAGAAACAATGGTCTCAAACTGTCCGGAAATAGATTCAATTTGGAAGTAGGTAGAAACAACTTTTCCAACCGTGTAGTTAATGAATGGAATAAACTTCCTGCACAGGTAGTGCAATGTAGTTCAGTTCGAAGCTTTAAGAATCATTTAGATAAATACCTAAGTAAGATGCTGTAATGATTATAATTTATGTTATATTATTTGTTTTTGTTTTGTTATAATTTGTCTGTCTGATTTTCATTTATTATTAGTTATATGTCAATTTATAATCATTTACTACCTGTATTTACCTTTTTGTTTGTTATTCAACTATACCTATGCATTTATTTATGTATTTCATTTGTTATTTTTACATTATTATAGTTTTAATTTATTATTAATATGATTTTTTTTTCTTTTTTTTTTTGCATCCGACCTAGATATGGATCAAAAGGTCTCCTGTCGGCATGCTCCGCCTTTGTAATCCTTTGGTCGAGATTTTTATTATCATTCCACTTCCTAAGGCCCTTTAAATCTAGATTTGCTGGGAAAATAGGAAATATGCTCTTGATTTAACTGAAGCAGCCCTACTTGCCGATCAACTTTCAGTATTGAACAGTCTGAACGTACAGCGGGGAAGCAATTTTGTAAAGCCATCAGTAGGTTCCTTTGCCACTCCCGATGATAAGCAGGCAGGAAAGACCTCTATCCCTACCCCTTTCTCCTCCCATTGTAACTACTGTATAAATCTGGCCATCACATCACTCGATGCCAAGAGCCAGGTTGCAGAATTTCAAAATGCCCTAGTGGGTCGAAAGCACCTACCAGTATAATGGACAAAAATCTTACGGTTCTCATAAACCAGTGACCCATGTAGTGAAAGGAACTTTTTCTCCCCGTGAAGATGCCTTTAAAGATTTCAAGTCCCATGGTGAAATCTCCACTGATGAGAAAAGCCCCCTTTTCCTTATTACTATCTTTCGAGACACTGGAGTAGCTCAGTCCATAGTGAGCAAACAGGCTTTGCCCGAGATAAATAAGATGACAGGAAGGAAAGTAACTGTAAGTGATTTATCCTCTACCCAGTCCATCGAGTTAGCTCGAGTCTTTTTAAAGTGTGAATTGTTTCAGAGAGAAGTTGGCGTCTGGAAAAACTCTATGCCTGTCCTCGGGGTTGATCTCATCCTAGGAAACGATCTAGCTAGACCTATGATTGTTCCTCCTCCAGATATTATAAAGTTCCCTGGTGACAAGACCCTTACTGTCGTGGAAGATCACCTTCACCATGACATTTTTTCCCCTGTGCGCAGTCACCCAGATCTCAAACTCCCCTCTCTGATAGTAAAGTGTCTCATAAATTTGATCTCCCCAACCAAATAAGTTCCCCAGAGAACTTAATCAAAGCTCAACACGATAATCCCACCTTAAATAATTTCCATAGACTAGCGGTCGATTCTAGAGAAAAAGGTCGACCATTTCCCAGGTTACTACTACCAGAATGGTATTTTGATGAGATGTAGCAAACCTTCCAATTGCTCTGACCATGATTCTTGGGCAGAGGTCCACCAGATATTTACCCCTTTATCTATCAGAACTCAAGTGATTGAAATAGCCCATGATGGAGCTGGAGGACATATGGGAGTCAGTAAAACTTTTAACAAAATTGATAAGCATTTCTTCTGGCCAAGTTTAGAAAAGACAATCTCAGAATATGTGAACTCTTGCCACATTTGCCTAATGGTGGGCAAGCCGAACCAGAAAATTCTCTAGGCTCCCTTAAATCCCATTCCAGTTCTAAATGAACCTTTTGACAGAATTATTATAGACTGTGTTAGACCCCTGCCTAAGACCAATAAGGAAAATCAATTCATTCTTACTGTCATGTGGCCATTAACAAGGTATCCTGAAGCTTTCCCTCTTAGGAAAATAAATGCCAAAGTTATAGCTGACACCTTATTGAAATTTTTTACTCAAGGAGGATTGCTGAAAGAAATTCAGTCCGATCGAGCAACCTCTTTGCCAGTATCCTAAAGGAGCTAGGTATTTCCCAAATCCTGTCTTCTGCTTCTCATCCGGAAACACAAGGGCCATTAGAACGTTTTCATCAATCTCTCAAGTCAATGCTCAAAAAATATTGCAATCAATCTTCTTCGGATTGGGATGAGGGGTTACCAGTAATGCTGTTCGCGGTCAGAGAGACGGTTCAACAGTCATTGGGATACTCTCCCTTTGAACTGCTCTATGGGCGCTAGATAAGAGGGCCCCCTCAAGGTTCTAAATGAACAGTGGTGCCAGGAAACTCCTCAATATCCTAACCAGACAGTGTATCAGTTCTTGGATATGTTAAAAATCAACTGCACATAGTAAGAAGCATTGCCTTGAAAAATTCAGACCTCTCAATAAAAAATGAAGACTCATTTTGATAAAATGGTTAAAGTAAGGAAATTCAACCCAGGTGATAAGCTACTTCTGTTATTACTAGTCCCAAGGACCCATCTTTCTCTCAATTTCCAGGGTCCATATGTAGTTTCTCATCGGGAGGATCAGTAAAATCACGTAGTCCTCACTCCTGACCGTCGTAAAGTCTCTAGACTTGTTCATATCAATCTAATGAAAGAGTACGTCCGTATAAAGCCTACTTATGTACTAGAGACCAGTATCATGCTTTGTAAGATCCCCCCCCCCTTACCGATGATCCTAACTTTCGAGAGACCGATACGACTGCTCTCAAGTCCAACTCTGCCCTCCTTGAAGACCCTAGTAAGTGTCTTGGGTACCTTGATGAAACGAAACGGGAAAGCATAGTTCGGTTATTCGAGAAACACACCTCCGTCTTCTCGGAGAAACCAGAACTGTGCACCACCATTACTCATGACATAGAACTGCATGTTAATACCCTTCCAATCCGCCATATCCCTTATCGCCTCACCCCCAACAAGGCAGAGATGCAGAAAGAAGTGGCCATACCTGTTAGAGAACGGACTTCCTGAACCTAGCTGCTCCCCCTGTGCATCACCGGCGCTTCTAGTTCCAAAGAAAGGTGATGACGAGTGGAGGCGCTGTGTCAACTACCGGAAGCTCAACGCGGTGACAGTCAAGGACTGCTACCCATTACCCCGTATCGACGCCCTCGTGGATCAAGTGGGAAAAGCTCCTTTCATCTCTAAGGTGGATCTAATTAGAGGCTACCACGAAGTCAGATTAACCCCAAGAGACCAAACCTTACCCTTCTTTATAACCCACTTCGGCCTTTTTAACTTCCTTGTTCTCCCTTTTGGTCTGTGCAATGCCCCTGCCACCTTCCAACGAGCTACTAATTATACTATCGCTGGCCTCCCTGACACTTTTGCTTATCTAGACAATATTATTGTTTTAGCAGATACCTGGGGAGAACACCTCCGCAAGTTGGACGCCTTTCTTGATCGACTCGTCACCACTGGATTCATCTCCAACCTGTCAATATCATACCTGGGACATGAGGTGGGAAACGGACAGTACCGACCTAAGCAGGCGAACGTGGAGGCTATCCTGAACTTCCCTGTACCCTCCAACCGGAAATCTCTCCAACAGTTCTTGGGGATGGCGACATTTTACTGCCGTTTCTACCGCAACATTTCCTCCATTGCGGCCCCTCTCACAGGCCTCACCAGTCCCAAGGAGAAAATCGTCTGGTCTCCAGCCTGCCAACGCTCCTTCGAGACCCTTCGGCAGTTCTTGAGTAGTGAACCGGTTGAAGATCCCTGACTACTCCCAACCCTTCGTTCTCCACGTAAACGCATCGGGAGAAGGGATAGGAGGAGTCTTGCTGCAGGCAGGTGACAGCACTCGGGCTTTGCATCCCGTGTGTTACTACTCCGCCAATCTACTACCCTATCAGCGATCATATTCTACGGTGGAGAAGAAGGCGTTAGCCCTCGTCTCTACATTCAAACATTTCGAGTGTTATCTGACGTATCATGGTCATGTAACGCTCGTCTACTCCGACCACTACCCTCTTACCTTCATCGAGAGGGCCCGTCACTCCAATCAACGAGTCCTCCGGTGGGCCCTTGTCCTCCATGCCTTCAACTTTCGCGTGGTCCACATCAAAGGAGAGGATAACATCCTTGCAGACACTCTGTCTAGGGGAGCGACCAGCCTCCTAGACGATTCACGGTGACTAAGAACTCCCTAGTCCAGCTGCCCCCCGTTACGCTGGACTTCCGGAGGGGGGTGTTATAGCCAACCATGAATCGAATGCAACTTTCAAATCTCCCGTTTGCTACGATCGAAGTTTTGAAGCCGTCTCGTCCAACGTTGTTCATACGTACGACAAACGTACCACATACGTTCGGCTTCGAAGCATGCCCATGAATCGCCACGTCATTTCCCCACTCGACTATATAAAGGGGACAGGTCCCGAGCCGACCCTCTCTTATCTTCTACCGCCCTATGGATTTCACCTCCTTGATCTCACCCCTTCGACGATGTTGATCGTTACACCCACGTATAAATTTGCAAGTATAATGAAGCCTTATCTTGGACTTATAAGTAATTTTTCTATTGTATGTGTTTAGTTGGGAAAGTATACTTATGTTATATCTCCCAGTGTACTGTGAGTTGTATGTACGTAATTGTAAAAACGGCAAATCTTTATCTTTTCTTTTGTCTTAAATATATATCATTTAAGTTTCGTGCAGACTTCCATATCAACCAACCTTCCTTATAACCTTGCTTACATCCCAGTCTTATATGAACTGTTAATCGAAACGTACCGTCATCTACCTGTAATCTCTATACGTTTGGCAGTACTGTGTTTCAAGTGTTGGTGTGAGGTTGTGTAGTGCGCATTTGTGCGACAATAAGTTTGTGATACTGTACAGTAGCGTACCAATCATTCACCTTCACAATGCCAAGAAAATGTATAAACTACCTACAGTAGACAATTTTTGCTTTATTTGAGGTGTACTAATATTCAAGTCACAAAGACGTTTCACGCCATTGATCAAAAAGTGTTATGAACATTTTGGCTGCAAAGTGGGGGACCAGGATAAAAGTTGGGATCCTCGTGTGTGTTGTGTAACCTGTGCTAGGCTTCTCACTGCATGGGCGGCGAAAGGTTCACGCCATATGCCTTTTGCCATCGCTATGGTTTGGAGAGAACCAAAAGATCATACTTCAGATTGCCACTTCTGCATTACAAATATAAAAGGTATAACATCAACATCCAAATATATTGTAAAATATCCCAATTTATCATCTGCTATGAGACCAGTACCTCGCAGTCAAGACTTTCCTGTACCTGACCCTCCAAAACAAGTGGAACTAAGTGATGATGAGTCAAGTGTAGAGTTTATGGAAAAAGAAACAGATGACATGGACTTTCAGCCAATCTTTTCTTCAAGTGAACCACATTTATTGTGTCAGGGAGATCTGAATGATCTTGTGCGGGATTTAAACTGGTCAAAAAAGCACTCTAAACTTCTTGCTTCTGGAATCTTCTCCAGAAATAATTCAAAGTTAGTTATCATAAGCGACATTGTGATTTTGAAAATTGTTTCTCCCTTGTGGGTGGTGTGGTGTTTTGCAAAGATGTACATTCTGTTATAGAGGAATTTAACCATAAATATAACAGAAATGAGTGGCTCTTGTTTACTGACTCTTCAAAACTGAGCCTGAATGTCTTGCTCCACAATGGAAATGGGTTTTCTTCTGTTCCTCTGGCCCATGCACCTAACATGAAGGAAACATATGAGAGTATGAAGCTTCTACTGCAAAACAAGTATAAAGAACATGAACATATATACTAAAGGCTTTTTCCCCCATACATGGGGGGTAGGCAAGAAGAAAAAGGCATAGAAACCACTCCCACCCATTCCATTACCTACATATTCCACTCCCCTCCACCCTCCCTCTCATCTTGGCACCCCCCTGGATGACGGGTCATCCCTACATCCTGTCCTCCCCTGGGGCAGAAGCAGTGTCGCAAGACACAACACATCCACAGCAAGGAGAAGGCAGGGAGAAATCCCTTCGGGCTGCGCCAAATTATTTCTCATACATATTTCCTCACCCCCCATCCCCCACCCACTCCCCCTCATGCGTCACTGCATCATCCATACACAACCCTTCCCCATTCACCCATATCCTCTGTCCTCTCCCGTCTTTCTTCCACAGATATTCCTCTCTTTTGTAATGCCCCTTTTACCCCATCCATCCTTCTCATCCTGTGACGCCCCCTTATATTCACTCCTTTCACCTCTGCCTTCCACACTTCTTTTACTAATTTTTCTTCACTCATTCTTTCCATGTGTCCGAACTATCCTATTACCCTATATCCCAACTCCCTTTCCACCTCTGTTCTCCTCCTCACCTCATTTCTCACTCCAGCCTAGTAACCCCTATCACTCCTTCATATAACCTCCTCTTAGCATCTATTCCCAGATGTCTATTTCTCATTACACTTTTCAATCCACCAAGGCATTTACTCGCTTCTCTCAATCTACATTCTACCTCCACCCCCACTCCCTTTCCTGCCACATTTGCACCCAGTATTTAAAACTATCCACTTCCTCCAGTCTCTCTCTCTTAATGCTCACTTCCAGCCTGCTGTCACTCTCTCCCCTTGTACATCTCATCGCCTTACTTTTACCCACGTTTATCTTCAGCTTCCTTCTTTCACACACCTTCTCAAACTCTGTCACTAACTTCCTCAATACCTCCTATGATCCTGCTACAAGCCCAGTGTCGTCAGCAAACAACTGGTTTATTTCCCACTTTTCTCCATTTTCTTTAACCATCTCTAACCCCTGACCCACCACCCTTGCATTCACCTCTCGCACCACCCCATCCATGTATAGATTGAATAGCCAGGGCGACATAACACATCCCTGACGAAGTCCCACCTTTACCTAAAACCATTCACTCTCTCTAATCCTAACACAAATTCTACTACGCTCGTAAAAACTCTCGACTGCTTTTAACTGCTCTCACAGTACCTTCCTTTCTAACCTGCCATAAGCCTTTTCCTAATCCATAAAAGCCCAAAAAACATCCTTACCTTTTCCTATAGCTTTCTCACATATCTGTCTTACCACAAAAATCTGATGTACACAACCCCTACCAGTCCTAAAACCAAACTGTTCCTCACCAATTACTCCCTCTGTTCCTCTCCTAATCCTCTCAATCAAGACCCTCCATCCAACCCAGGTGCCTTACCTGCTCTCATCATCTTAACAGGTACTTTCACTTCCTCTTTCCCTATTTCTCCTCCATTTCCCTCTCATCATTCTCCTTTTCTTAGCGCTTCCCACTGCAACTACCTTTCCCTCCCTATCCTTCTTCACATTTAGCAACTCCTAAAATACTCTGCCCACCTTCCTCTCACTGCCTTCTCTTCCACTATCATCTGTCCATCTGCACCTTTTACCTTTTCTTCTCTACTTGATTCGCCTCCTCTTCCTCTTTTATTTTCTTTCCAAAACATCTTTTTATTCCTTTCAAAAATTTGTCATACTCTTACCCCATTTCACATCCGCTCTCCTCTTTGCTTCCTTTATCTATGCTTAACTTCCCTCCTCTTTACTTTGTACCTCTCATACGATTCTCTCGTCCTAATTTGTAGTCAATCAATGAAAGCCTGCTTCTATTCTACACCCTTCTTTGCCTCCTCATCCCACCACTCACTACTCTTCCTTCTATTTCCTCCCACCATCCTTGTTCCACACACCATCTTTGCACACCTTATGACTCCCTTCTCGAACCATCCCCATTCCTCCTCCACTCCTAGTTCTACTCTATTCTTTACTCCCTCCCACTCCTCTCTCAGCTTCTTATACTCATTCTCCTTTTCCCTCTCATTTAAGCAGTTCACTCTAAGTACCTCCCTACATTCTGCCCTTTTCATCTTTCTCCACTCTAAATCTACCTTCCACCAGAAAATTATCTGATATTCCCCCACTTTCTTCCCTTAGAACATGTACATCCTTAACTCTTCCTACCATACTCTTGGTCACCACTATATAGTCCATTAACGCTCTATCTGCCAACCTTCCATCCACCACCCTCTCCCATGTGTACTTAAGCTTGACTTTCTTTCTAAGCACTGTGTTTGCTATTATCAACTCTTTTTCAAGACACATGTCCACCATCAATTCTCCACTACGATTTTTACCAAGAACTCCATACTTCCCAATCACTCCGTCTATTGGTTCGTTTCCTACACTAGCATTAAGGTCTCCCAATACAACTACATTGACATTTCTCCCTAATCCCTCTATGCACTCATTTAAATCTACCCAAAACGCCTCCCTTTCCTCTACGTTCTTCTCACTACCAGGCCCATACACATTTACAAAAACCCACATCTCCCTTCCCAGCTTCACCTTCATATACATCAACCTTGAAGAAACCTCCTTCCACTCCACTACCCCCTTACCTATCTCTTCACTTACTAATATAGCCACCCCTTCTCTCCCTTGTCCCCTCTTCACTCCTGAGTACCTTCCAACTACACTCCCAAACTCACACTCGCCCCTACCTTTCATTTTAGATTCACTCAAAGCCAGCACATCCATCTTTCTTCTCGCATACTACCTATCTCTTCCCTTTTACTCTCATCTGTACCACATCCATGCACATTAAAAGACCCAAACCTTAGGGTACTGGTTGGAAAACTCCCAGATTCTCTTATGCCTTTCCTTTTTTTTTTTTTTTTAAGAATGTCCCCTTCGAGGTTACAGGTAGGACTCCTTATCCCATCCCCCGTCCCGTTTTTTGTCGCCTCTTACGACTCAAGTGGGAAGACTTGGTGGTAGCATTCTTTTTCCCCCACCACACGGTAGGCAAAAAAAAAAAAAAAAAAAAAAAAAAAAAAAAGGGGGGGGGAATGAATATTCAGATAAATAGCAAAGGACAGTAACAAGGGGTTGGGGGACATCATAACGGAGGGACAGTCGTAGTATAAGTGTCATCATTTCTCAATGAACATAGTTTTCCTCTATCACAGACACAACGATGTGTGACTCTGGTCCGTAGGGGTGCCTCATATAGACCCTTAAGTATCAACAACATGCTACTTTGCCACAATAACATGCAGCCAATATCCCAGGTTACTTAGATGAAGAAAGCAAAGGGGACGTGAAATGCAATAATAGGAACAGGAAATTTGAAGCACTTATATACTATATATATATATATATATATATATATATATATACATATATATATACACTGAGTTAAACACGACAGCATTTTGGCACTGATTAATCTTCTTACTGAGATTTTCAATTTTTCTCACAGGTCTCATTTCAGGAGGGTGGGCAAATACAAGCCTTCCATAGTCTTCCATATATAATTTGACGTTTTGACTTTAGAGAGTCATGTAATGAAAATTGCCCGCCGGACATATGCCCTTATAACGCCTTTCTTATAATTACGAGAACATTAACCAATACCGTTTATGCATTTTCCGCTATCGGTGGGCTTGCGATATACCATATTTTTAAAGTTATTAGATGTCGCATCCACCAAGACATCAAGAAAAGGGATCTTATTATTAACATTGAGCTCTGTAGAAAATTGTAGCCCTGAAATGGCTTGGAGATTAGATCTGAGCTCTTCTAGTAATTGTACGTCAGAAACACAAAGATATCATCAACATATCTCAGATATACATGCGGTTTCATGGTTAGGGAATGTAAGGCTTCAGTTTCTACGTGAGACATAAAGGCTTGAGCATAAAGGACTCCCAAAGGAGAGCCCATGGCAACGCCATCTATTTGGACAAAAAGTTAACCTTGAGGGCATTTGAATGGGGCTTCGGTAGTGCAAGCAAGAAGCATCTCCTTTATGATAGTTTTAGGCATTTTAGGTGGTGGTAGTGTCGGGTGATGGTAAACATAGTCTAGAATAATCTCAGTAGTTCTTAAAACTGGAATGTTCGTGAAGAGACTGTGGGCATCGAGGGAAGCCATAATTCCTGCGGGGTTGTTACTCCTTAGTACATCAATGAACTCGTCTGTAGATCTGAGTGAATAAGTGGTGGGGATAAATGGGGTAATTATATTATTCAAACGCATAGCTAAGGAGTATGTAGGGGTGGGGGTCTGAGAAATAATGGGCCTCAAAGGGTTACCAACCTTAAGGGTCTTGACATTTCCATAAAAATAACCAGGGGCATAAGCACCAGTAGTCAAATAAAATTTTAGGTTAATTCCCAGATTATTGCTGTGAATGCTGTTAATGGTGACCCAATAGGTGATTACGATAACTTAAAAGTAATTATATTCTATGACAACCCCCGTACCTGTTCCCTTGTTATGAAGAACAATCTGTCTGGCAAAGGCGGCATATCATCGAGAACCAATGTCATTTATGAATACCGCTGTACTACTGGGGACTGCGCACCCCGTAATTCTTCATACATTGGGTTCACGACATGCCAACTGAGTAGACGGTTGTCCCTACATTTACAACAAGGAGCAATTAAACAACACCACCTCCAATACCACCAGGATGTAATCGATAGGGAGACAATCGTGGATAATACCAGGATAGTTGCACACTGTGCCAAAATCAAGGAACTAAAAATGCTTGAAGCCATCCACATAAGGGAGAGAGCTCCAATTATTAACATTCAATGTAAAATGATTTCTGCCATCCCGCTTTTTAATTCTTCCACTAGATTTGGAGCCCAACAACAGCAACACCCACCTCCTTCCTATCCCCCTCCCCCTCCTACACCTCACCAACCCCCACATGACCAGCGTGGTGCCCCAGCGAGAAGACCTATCTTACTTGACTCCCCCCCTCTCCCTCCTCCTCCCCCTCCAAGACGAAGTGCCCGACTACGCAGCGGGTCACGACCTATCCAGCGTTCCCAAGCGGCCTATATTTAAACCCATGTTGTCTGTACATTATTGTCAATTGTGAATCATGTAGCTTTGAAAATTGTGACTTATCTCTTGTAACTATTCTGAATATGACTCTCTGAAGTCGAAACGTCAAATTAAATATGGAAGACTATGGAAGGTTTGTATTTGCCCACCCTCCTGAAATGAGACCTACTGTGAGAAAAATTGAAAATCTCAGTAAGAAGATTAATCAGTGCCAAAATGCTGTCGTGTTTAACTCAGTGTGTATTAGTGAGAATCTGCGCCCTAAATATACAATATAAAAAAAGAAATATATATATATATATATAATATATAAATATATAATATATATATATATATATATATATATATGTATATTCACGTGTGTGTATAATTTACATTTCGATGATACAAAAATCTATCTCTATCGCAAAAACTTGGAATTCGCTCTTTCCAGGATGCATTAAGCCACCTTTACAATTTTCTATCGACATTACTTTGAGTGTATATGTAGTCAAAGACCTACATCATCTAAGATACTGTATATATGCATATTCCAATCGAGTAATGGCAATGCATTTTTTATTACACCGCAGCTTCACATTCATAAACATATGCACGTGTACCACTCCAGAGTTCTCTGAGGGAATGAAGAAGCATACATATATGTATAATCAATTATGATACAAGTTGAAAGCAAACATATGAAGAGTAGAACATTTGTAGTGGTGTATGTGCCCCCAAAAACACAGTCCTGGACAGAAAATGATCATTCCAAAATATTAGAAGATACAAAATATGAATTAACTAATATACTGAAGGACAGAGGAAATACAGTAATTATGGGTGACTTTAATTCAAAAGAAATATGTTGGAAGGAAATGACAGTGAAGGGTGGAGAGGAACTCTGGGGCAACATCCTGCTCGAAATGACCATTGAATACACAATGACTCAGTGGATAAGGGAAAATACCAGATACAGAGGTAGTGAAGAACCATCAAGGCTGGATTTAATACTTACGACAGAGCATGAAATTATCGATAAAATTTACTACAAAACTCCGATAGGAAAGAGTGACCATGTACTAATAGAAATGATAAACATAGAACAGGAATACTAATGTACAACAAAACAAATTTTGAGAAACTCAAAAAATTCTTTCGCGACGCGAACTGGGAAAAATTCCTAAATGAAGAAACAGGGATGGAAGAGAAATGGAACATACTAAAACAAATTTATAATGAGGGAGTAAATAAATATGTACCACAACAAAAAGTGGAAAGACCATACATAAAAAGCTGGTACAACAAAAGGTGTAGTGAGGCTAAGGATAAAAGAGACAAAGCTTGGAAGATATGGAAAAGAGACAAGACAACAACCAAATGGCAAATGTACATCAAATTAAGAAACGAGTATGTAAAAATACGCAGAGATGAAAAGAGAAACTATGAAAAAATATTAGAAAATGCAAGGAAGAACCCAAACTATTTTACAGGTATGTTAATGGCAAACTGAAGAACAAACAAGAAATAGAAAAGCTGCGCCAAGGTAACATGAATATACAGAACTGGAAATGGCTGAGATTATGAACAACCATTTCAAATCAATATGAACAACAGAAAACTCACCTAACTGTGAGGAAATGGAGAAATAATGATAGAAATAATTGTAACACAGAAGGAAATCAGCGACCAAATCAAAACCCTTGACATCAGAAAATCACATGGTGCAGGCGGAATTGCAAATTAGATACTGAAAGAATGCATGGAAGAATTAACAGACAAAATATACAATATAATCAAATTCACACGCAAAGAAGGAAAAGTGCCACAGGACTGGAAGAAGGCAAACATTGTACCAATCTATAAGGGAGGAGACAAGGATGACCCATCAAATTACAGACCGGTCTCCCTGACAAGCGCAGTGGCAAACATTTGCGAAAAGGTAATCAAAAATAGATGGGTTAACATTTGGAAGAAAAAACTATACTGAATCCAAATCAATTTGGATTCAGATAAGGAAGATCATGTACAACAAACTTGATCTGCTTCTACTCAAGATTAATAGACATAATACAAGAGATGGTTGGGCAGACTGCCTTTCTGGACCTACAAAAGGCATTTGATAAGGTACCACACAATAAACTAATAAGGAGGATAGAATCAATAGGTGGCATCAGAGGAAAATTATTGGAATGGATGAAAGACTTCCTGACTGGGAGGAAAATGAGAGTCGTAATTCGAGACAAATTCTCAAATTGGGAAGAAATGATAAGTGGTGTCCCACAGGGATCAGTACTGGCCCCAATCATGTTTGCTATATACATAAATGACATGGACAAAGGAGTAGAGTGTTATATGAATTTCTTTGCAGATGATGCAAAAATACTAAAGAAAGTAAAAACGGAGGAGGATTGCAACTCATTACAACAAGACTTGGACAAGATCTGGAAATGGACTCAAAAGTGGGAAGTGAAATTCAATATCAAGAAATGTAGTATAATGGAATTTGGAAAAAGTAAAAACAGAATATCGAGAGATTATAAAATTGGTGAAGAAGAGGTCAAAAAGTAAACTCGGAAAAAGACCTTGGAGTGATGATCAGCAAAGACATGACACCGGATAAGCATATTAATAAAATAGTCGGAGAAACCTATAATTTATTGAGGTCAATAAAAGTGGCATTTGCCTATTTGGACAAGGAAATGATATAAAAAATTTAACTACACTAATAAGACCAAAACTCGAGTACGCAGCAACACTATGGACACCCAGTACCAAAAAGAATATAAAGAAGTTAGAAAGAATACAAAGAGCAACAACAAAACTGGCACCAACTCTTTCCAAAATGACATATGAACAAAGATTGTCCAAATTAGAATTACCAACTCTGGAACATAGAAGAGAAAGAGGACACTTACTGAAATATCTATAAAATTATGAAGGGAAAGGACATCTTAGATAAGAATGGCTTATTGAAATGGGACAATGGAAAAACAAGGACACGAAAAGGAACTAAAAAAAGATAATTACAGAAGAGATCTGAAAAAATAGCTTCCCACACAGTGATAGATGCTTGGAATCATACATTGGACAAAGAAACAGTGTGTGCAAAACACTATTCAAGATTTTAAGAAAAAAACTTGATGCTGATAGATACAAAGACGGGTAAGAGCATAGCACCCTTCCCGTATGATACAACTAGGTAAATACAAAGACCTACATCATCTAAGATACTATATATATGCATGTTCCAATTGAGTAATGGCATTGCATTTTTCTATTAGACAGCAGCTTCATATTCATAAACATATGCACGTGTACCACTTCAGAGTTCTCCGAGGGAATGAAGAAGCATACATATAATAATACATGCATATATACTTACTTTTTCTGGGCCTCTCTCCTTATACGTTGCTTCTTGGCGGGGTCAGTTTTCGCCCTTAGTTCGGGGTCTTCAGTCAGATCGTTCTTCTGCCATGCCATGACTTTGCGAGGTTTGCCCTTTTTTGTAAATCCTGGGTCGAAGGAGTTTATTCTGCTAGAGGAACTGTTGCATCCGGAGGAAAGTGTCTCCTGGACCCCTGCGGCTCCTGCCAAAGAATCACAAGAAGTTCCTCAACACCTCAAAGGCCACCAAGGCTAACGTCTCGAAATCGAACATGTAACTTCAAGACCGACAAAATTACTCATTTTAGAACCTTGCTTAGTACAAGAGTGAAAATGTTATGAGAAGAGTTACTCAATGTTCCTTGGCAAAGGTCAATGACATCGATTCTACTGTGCACAACCTTCCTGACACGAAACTATCCGTGATAGGCCATTCTAGACATTTGAAATTTAGATAGTAAAAAGTGAGAACGAGGCCTTTATTAGCATGACGTTTCACTTGTTAGAACTTTATCAAATACTTGATAAAGTTCTCACGAGTGAACCATCCTCACATGGCGTCTCTTTTGAAAGACTCAATAGGCAACTGGCAATTGCATACAAATCTAGACAGGCTGGAACAATATCTATGAATGTGCCTCACGAAATTTAACAATAGTAAGAGTAAAGTTATGTACTTTGGTAAAATAAAACACTAAAATAGTTTGGAAAAAAAAGTTAAAAGATCTTTATCATAGCACTGTAATCTTGCCTAAGAAAAATAAGACGAAAATTTATGGGTAACTCTCTTGAGTTCGCCATCTTTAACAAACTAGTTAATCTGTCCGTTCACCTTTGGAATATTTTATTTCTGAATGATCTCCAACCCTTTTGCAGACAGTGATGGGTTCGATAGGGGCATCGCGTTATTGATACTAAATATACGAAATCATGTGGAAACCAATTAAAATATTTGGGACTTCCACAAAGGTTCTCAGCATTTAAAAGGGTATCTATAACATCAAAACTGAAAATATTTTTACAATGAATAATAATCAGGGTTCGAGCAGTTGGGAAGATATAAATCCAGAATGAGATGGAGACAACTTCACTATGTGCTTATCAGTCAATGAATTGAATACCGTACTCCATGATACATGCAAAATTTCAAGAAAGTTTGCTGTAGTAGACAAACTACCTGGGAAACCGACTGAAAGCTTTCTTAATCATTTCATTCATCTACTTTTACATTTCATTTCCTATTCTACGCCCGGCCTCACTTTAAACCAGGGGTTCTCAAAGTGGTCGATATCGACCCCAAAGGGTCGATGAGACCATCCAAGGGGTCGACAAATAGCTAAGGGGTCGAAAGGGGGTCAGTAGATTGCTAGGGGGTCGAAAGGGGTCAGTTAATTACTATGGGGTCGAAAGGCAGTCTTTAAAATTAAATGGTTGGCATGAAATTATCCTGTTCTCCTCCCGTACTGAAAGAGTGAGAAAAATCAACCAACCAACATCTAATCTTAAAGAAAAACCAAGTCAGTTCACTCGAAAATCTTCCCCATTCTGTGCATGTAAGGAGAATCTCACATACACAACCACATCATGAATGAATATTATAGTAATATAAGAAAGAATATATAATATCACTCTTAAAGCTATTGGTAAATTATAAATATTTATCTTAAAACATGTTTATATATACGTATGGGAACGCAGTCGCCTTAATGAATGTTGACATTTAGGCCTTTTATGACGGATCAAAATGTGATGATAACACTATTGATAACTAAAATTATAATAATACTAACAATAATAAAATAATATAGATAATATTAATGATAAGAATGATAAAAATGATAATGATGATAAGGATAAAGATAATGATAATAATAATAATAATAATATTAACACTCATAATAATAATAATAATAATAATAATAATAATAATAATAATAATAATAAACTGACATAATTCGTGAATTAATAGTTTGGGGGTCTATAGAAAATGTTAAACTTTACTAGGGGGTCGATAAGCTGACATGTTTGGGAACCCCTGCTTTAGACCAATCTATCGACATGTGATTCTATTAGAAAAGCAAACTCAGACTTGCTTACCTACTGGGTCCAACTGAGAACGTCTCTCCTGGTCTAAGTCGAGGTATAGCCCCCGATCGTCCTCTTCTTCACTGCAACTACCATCTGACCCGACTGCTCCAGAGTATTCCAGGGTACTGCCGACTCCATGGGAACCTCCAATGGCTCCTGCGTATTCTGGGGTACTGCCGATACCATAGGAACCGACTGTTCCGGAGTATTCCGGGGTACTGACGATATCGTAGAAGCCCCCGATGTCTTCTGAGGTACTGCCGATACCATAGGTACCCCCAACTGCCCCGGAGTATTCTGGAGTATTACAGGTACTACTCAGCCTGAGGCAGCTGAATTGGCTACTGTCACAGAAGTAGGTAATACCGGACGACGAAACTTCATCTGGGTCTGATCCGTAAGCCCTGCCCGGGTTCGAATCATCCGATCCGCTGGTATGCCACGAGCTCATTGTCGCCCACCGGGTGCTTCTTGACTGAGCAGACGTTGGCTGTCGTATGCTCGCTTAGATCCTGTGACTGAGAGGGGCCAGCGGCAAAAGTTGCCAAGTTAGGATTTATTTTGGCATGTTTGAACGATTTAGTTTATTTATTTGCATTACTCTATTTTATATATTTTTTTCTATAAAGGGTTTGTAATTTTTACATTGTATTACGTTACCCACAAATCAACAGCGCTTTCATCTCCCATGACGAAATCGCATTCAATTCCTATTGCAACTAAAACATTGTAGATTTTTCAAATTTTGCTTGTACATTAAACAGACATCAGAATAAAAAAAAAAATGGAACAAACCTGGTGATGGAGAACAAACGGTCGTCTGTTCCCGTTAATATGCTTCTGTCGGGTGAGGCAGCGCGATGTTCTACATACACTCTCGCGTGCACAAATAACTTCAACTAGCCGCCGGACGAGCTTACATACACCGAGCAAGATGAATACACGTTTCGTTGCGGGAGAAAACGTTTTCGTCAGGAGGGCGTCGGCAGAGCGGCGCGGCAGCAGCAGCAGTAAAACTGCGTTGTAAC
>NC_134780.1:18862758-18897758 GCF_046742065.1 Oratosquilla oratoria | reverse complement strand
AGTGCACACACGCCAAGCGCGCACTCGGCACAGCAAAGTTGGCCAAAGGGGACTTCGTATGGCGACAGATTTTGGCCTGTTGACACGCGGAGCAGCTGCGGACCCAGGCTTTCACGTCCTGCTCGATGCGCGGCCAGACGTAGCGTGATTTGAGCAGGCGGATGCTGCCGTGAATTCCCGGGTGATATAGGCTGTGGAGACGTTGAAATACAGGTAGACGGCAGGGCTGTGGTAGGAATGGCCGGGGGTGAGGCGTAGACGTATCGCACAACAATGACAAGTCACCAGAGTGTTTGAAGGCAGTAAGATTGTGGGCAGCAGACTTGGTTTCTTCGTCTTCCGTCTGAGCACGTGCGATGGCCGGTAGGTCAAACACGTCAACTTCGACAGCGTTCACGCTACGTGAGAGACAGTCTGCGACGGTGTTCTCTGCACCTCTGATATATTGTACATCTGACACGTGCTCGGTGATGTAGGACCAATGGCGCTGTTGACGGTCGGATTTGGCAACGTGTGGACTTTTGAATGCCAGAGTAACAGAGTAACAGAACGGCCCTCTAGGAAGGAGGATATGGGACGAGGGAGACCGTCTACCATCTGATGGAGCGCTGCTCCGGCAGCAACAGATGAGCAGTCGGTGACCAGCTGCAGGTGCGTGCAATCAGGCTTCGGGTGAGGTAGTGTACAGACGTCAGTTAGTGCTTGTTTGACGTTGTTGAAGGCAGACTTTTCGTTCTCCTGTAGCACAAGTCGTTTGGCATTGGGCTGTAATCTGCCAAGTTCTGACAGAGGATGAACAATATCAGCGAGGCCGGGTATCATACGACGGTAATAGCCAGCCATACCGAGAAATCTACGTAGAGAAGCGGAGTCAGTAGGCTCTGGAAAGTCGCGGATGGCCGCTGTCCTGGACTCAGGTGGTCGTACGCCATCGGCTGTTATCCTGTGTCCGAGGAAATCCACACTGGTCTGGAAAAATGAGCATTTCTCGAGAGCTATACGCAGGCCATATTTTTCCAGCACTTCGAACACAGCTGAAAGATCGCGGGTATGCTGCTCCTCATCGGCTGAGAATACTAGGACATCATCTAGGTAGACGTACGTGCAGTCTAGGTGGGCGAAAATGGTGTTCATCATGCGCTGGAAGGTGGCTCCAGCGTTCCGGAGGCCCATGGGCATGAATAAGTACTCGAAAAGACCGAAGGGTGTTACGACGGCAGTCTTGGCGATATCTGCTTCGTTCATGGGTACCTGATGATATGCTTGAAGCAGGTCGATCTTGGAGAAAATATTTTTGCCATCGAGATGTGCCGACAGATCCTGGATGTGTGGCAGCGGGAATCTGTCCGGCACTGTCTTAGCGTTCAATGCTTTCTTGGCCACCATGTGCAGCGGAGAAGCCCAAGGAGAGTTGGAGTGACGGACGATGCCGGCCTGCAGTAGATCTTCGAACGCTGCACGCGCGGCTTGTTCTTTATCTGGTGTCAAACGACGGGGGCGAGCAAAAACAGGTGCTGCACTGCCGGTGTCAATATAATGGCATACTGGCATGGTAGTGCAGGTGGATGAACGCGGTGCAACCAGGGCAAGGTGACTGGCGAGCAGCGGCTGCACAGGCGGAGGGAACTGGCTGAAGTCATTTACTACCAGGCCCACAGAATGCTCACTGCTGACGGTGGTAGGGACACATAGCGACGTTGTACTATCTCTGAGACATCTTCCGTGGCAATCAACTACCAGGCGAAAGTGACTGAGGAAGTCGTGACCCAGTAATGGAGAAACTGCGTCAGAAACGATGAAGGTCCAGTTGAATTTACGACGCAGTTTTTGGAGTACAATATCAAGCCTGACCTCACCATGCACTAACATAGGACGGCCGTTGGCTGCTGATATTCGGACGGAAGAGGGCTGTATCATCAGTTGATTCACCAAGTTCTTCGGGATGGTGGAAACACCGGCACCGGTGTCGACGATGAAATCCACCCAGCTGTTCTGGATGCGGGCTGCGACTTTGAGGAGTGGCAGGCCATATGGTGCAGCAACCATGACCTGCCGGTCTAGTTTTCCGGCGTCAATGGTTTGGAGCGCACAACTGGGGAGGGAGAAGAGCTTCTTGACGACGGCTGCATGCTTAGAGTATTTGGCTTATTCGGCCACTGACACCATGGCTTGCAGGTGCGAGCTGTAGTTCCAAAAATATATGACCACGGCAGACTTTTGGTCGTTGGTCACTATAGAAGGGTTGTAGGCCAATGTGACGACTGGTGGCAGGCCGCGTATGTATTTGGCGCTCTTCTTGGCGGCGTGCAGGCTGTACGGCCGTAGCAGCTGACATAGCGAGGCACTGTGACTGCGCTTGTGCAAATGGCATCAGCTCGTCAGCCAGTTTCCCGAGTTGGTCCAGTGGTGTTTGTCGTTGTGCTGCCAGTACAGGGCCGATAGCTGAAGGTAATGCTTGGGTAAACTTGTGCCGGACGAAGTCTTCCGACACATCAGCTTTGCGGGCTTTGGACTGGAGTTCCAGAAGGTACGCTGATGGACGGCCCGTCATAGTAGTAGTCGCCGTTAACTCTTCGAAAAGCTCTGGCTTGGTTTGCTCGAACAGTTGGATGACGGCAGACTTCAGCTCTTCATATTTTTGCGATGTTATGATGGAAGGCGACAGTTGGCTGACGATTTCCGCCGGGAGTGCAGCAACGACGTGAAAAAATTTGGTCGTATCTTGGGTGACGCCTTGAAGGTGAAACTGAGCGTCCATGATGGTGAACCATCCATCCACAGCATTGTGCATGAATGCAGGGGGCTTGATTGCAACCCGGTGCACCGTACTGCCGGATGCAGGCATTTGGTCGGGCGGGTTCACCTGTTCGTCGGTCTTCATGTTCTCCATCTTCTACGTGTTCCTCACTCGGGGTCACCAATGTGGTGGGAGTCAGGGATAAGGAGAAATGACTAAGCGGTACTGACTTCTTCACACAGACTGTCTGTCACCTGCATTTATTAGCTCTATCTATAGGTAACATAGCAGAGCATTGTGGGAACTTTGCCAACGTGGACCAATCAGGAGTCAGGTATAATGTGTAACAATTAGATAACAGATTGACAAACAGACATGGGGAAAATATTATAAGTATAAATTCTAAAAACATTAATTACAAGTGTGAAAAGTTATGAAATTAAACAGAAGCGAAGAAATAATTATTTCCATCCGACCACAGCGACACGGGCCCAAACAAACATAGCAACGGGTACACACATTTTCAATATTTAACACAATAATACACTTGTACGTGAGTAAACAAGAGTTTTTAATAACATATCGATTAATGGAACAAACTTCGTAGGTATACAAGTGCCATTTCTACAGAATTTGCGTCATGCGGTATTTTCCTTTCTTTCGTATCCTGCATTTGCCGCAGGACGTCACAGCATCCATCCAGACCAGGTGCCTTACTTGCTCTCATCATCTTAACAGCTGCCTTCACTTCATCCCTCTTTATTTCTCCTCCATTTTCCTCACTCATCACGGTCATTTTCTTAGCACTTCCCACTGCAACTATCTTTCTCTCCTTATCCTCCTTCACATTTAGCAACTCCCTAAAATACTCTGGCCACCTTCCTCTCACTGCCTTCTCTTCCATTATCATCTCTCCATCTGCACCTTTTACCTTTACTTCTCTACTTGATTCGCCTCCTCTTCCTCTTTTAATTTCTTTCCAAAACATCTATTTATTACTTTCAACATTTTCTGTCATACTCTTACCCCATTTCACATCTGCTCTTCTCTTTGCCTCCTTTGCTTTGTGCTTTACTTCTCTCTCTCTCTCTCTCTCTTTTTTTTTTCTTTTTTTTTTTTTGTACCTCTCATATGATTCCCTCGTCCTATTTTGTAACCAATCTGTGAAAGCTCGCTTCTTCTCTTCTTCAACCTTTTTGTTTCCTCATCCCACCACTCACTACCCTTCCTTCTATTTCCTCCCGTCCTTCTTGTTCCACACACCATCTTTGCACACTTTGTGACTCCCTCCTAGAACTATCCCCATTCCTCCTCCACTCCTAGCTCTACTCTATCCTTCACTTCCTCCCACTCCCCCCCTCAACTTCATCTTGTACCCCTTCTCCTTTTCCTTTTTATCTAAAGAGATCACTCTAGGCACCTCCCTACCTTTTGTTCTTTTCCTCTTTCTCCATCTATCCTCCACTCTCAGCTTACCTTCCACCAGAAAATGATCTGATATTCCCCCCATTCTCTCCCCTTAGAACATGTACATCCTTAACTCTTCCTATCATACTCCTATCTACCAATACATAGTCCATTAACGCTCTATCTACCACCCTTCCATCCACAACCCTCTCCCATGTGTACTTATGCTTGACTTTCTTCCGAATTACTGTATTTGCTATCATCAACTCTCTTTCTAGACACATCTCCACCACCAACTCTCCACTACGATTCTTTCCTGGAACGCCACATTTCCCAACCACTCCGTCAACTGGTTCATTTCCTACTCTAGCATTAAGGTTTCCCAATACTACTACATTAATGTTCCTCTCTAATCCCTTTATGCACTCATTTAAATATATCCAAAAAATCTCCCTTTCTTCTACACTCTTCTCACTACCAGGTTCATATGCTCTTACAATAACCCACATCTCCTTTCCCAGTTTCACCTTCATCCACATTATCCTTGAGGAAACCTCCTTCCACCCCACTACACTTTACCTCTCTCTTCACTTACTAGTATAGCCACCCCTTCTCTCCCTCGCCCTCTCTTCACTCCTTAGAACCTCCCAATTACACTCCCAAACTCACACTCACTCTTCCCTCTCAACTTAGTTCCACTCAAAGCCAACACATCCATCTTTCTTCTCACAGACATACTACCTATCTCTTCCCTTTTACTCTCATCTGTGCCACATCCACGCACATTAAAAGACCCAAACCTTAGGATGCTGGATGGAAAACTCCCAGACCCTCTTATGCCTTTACTTTTTTTTAGGAATATCCCCTGAGGGGCTACAGGGAGAAGGATGCCTGGTCCCAATCCCCGTCCCGTTTTTCTTGCCTCTTACGATCCAAGTGGAAATATTTGGTGGCAGGATTCTTTTCCCCCACCACAGGGTAGGCGAAACAAGGAAATGAAATTCAGAGAAATGGTACAGGACAGGTAGAGGTTGTGTAGATCAGATTTTTGTCGTAAGACAGATATGTGAGAAAGCTATAGGAAAAGCTAAAGATGTTTTTAGGGGCTTTTATGGATCTGAAAAAGGCTTATGACAGGGTAGACAGAGAGGAACTGTGGAAGGTTTTGCAGATATACGGGATAGGAGGAAAGCTTCTAGGAGCTCTCAAGAGTTTTTATGAGAGTAGTAGAGCATGTGTCAGGATTAGAAATGGAGAGAGTGAGTGGTTCGAGGTAAAGGTGGGACTTCGTCAGGGATGTGTTATGTCGCCCTGGCTGTTCAACTTATACATGGATGGGGTGGTGCTAGAGGTAAATGCAAGGGTGGTGGGTCAGGGATTGCAGATTTTTAAAGAAAATGGAGAAAAATGGGAGGTGAGCCAGCTGTTGTTTGCGGACGACACTGCGCTTGTAGCAGGATCAGAGGATTGGTGACAAAGTTTGGGAAAGTGTGTGAAAGAAGAAAGTTGAAGATAAATGTGGGTAAAAATAAGGTGATGAGATGTACAAATGTCGCAGTCTTCAGCAGAGAGCGTTTGACAGTAATGCGGCTTCCAAGCACGCCATTTAAGCTCATTTGAAGCACATTTCGTACACAGTGAATGGAGAGCCCACTTTCCCTTGCTGCTTGTCGAATTGACAATTTGCACTACCTCCGGTTCTCTGGAGTTGGAAGGGCGACCTCTTCTTCGAGTATCAGCCACAAATCCTGTGACGATGAGTTTTGCATAACAATTCTTGATCGTCTTAGCATCCTTTAATAGTTCTCCACTATCTTTGCACTTGAATTTCCTCTCCAATCAGAAAATCTGTCACACTGTCTCAAGCAATACTGTTTACGCAAGCAATCTTGTCACGAAGCGAAGTGGCTTTTAGTGTTGACAATTTGTAACATCAACACCTATATCGATACCCTAGCCTGTGTTTACAAACATTAGGCGGTGAGCGAGAATATGCAACTCTGCAACTCCGTAGCGGCCATTGTTTTCAAAACATCTAAGTCGTGAAATGAATTTCTCACCACCCACCCCTCTATCTACCTACTTGTCTACTTTAATCTACCAGCCTCTTCATATATATATATGTATATATATATATATATATATATATATATATATTTATATATATAAATATATATATATATGTGTGTGTGTGTGTGTGTGTGTGTGTGTGTGTGTGTGTGTGTGTGTGTGTGTGTGTGTGTGTGTGTGTGTATGTATGTGTGTGTGTGTGTATGAGGTGTGTGTGTATTCATATGTATCTATACATATATGTATATATAAATATTTTTTTTTTCCATTGAATAATACAGCATACTCAGCATTGGTTACCCTCTTTAAACTTTCTACCCTTCTCGCAAATTAAGACCAATCATTGATATATCTCCGTATATTCCTACTCTCCATTCACTACGTTCTAAGGATGATTTTGTGGATATTCTCAGGAATACATCCCCTCAAGGAATGTTAGCTTCCCTTGACGTTAAAAGTCTTTTCTCGAATCTTCCCGTGGAAGAAACTATTCAGATTATCCTCCGTAATGTTTTCAACCATAATGGCTTGCCTCCGCCAAAAATACCACGTGATACTCTTAAGAAAATGCTACGGGTTTGCACAAAAGAGGCATCCTTTAGATGCCCCTCAGGCCGTTTGTATTTCCAAATTGATGGTGTACCAATGAGCCCACTGGGTTTTTTATTTGCACAAGCATAAATGTGCCACATCAAGAGCTCCGTCCTTGATGCCGTGAATCCAATACCTTATTTGTATTTGAGGCATATAGATGATATTTTCGTAGACGTAGAAGGAAAAGAACAGCTTGATACCCTAAAGAAAACGATGGAAGCAAAATCTTGCCTGCATTTTACCGTGGAGAAAAGTATCGGCAACAAGGTCCCCTTTTTAGATATTTGGGTAGATGGTGCAAAAGGCGCATTTACTACGAACGGTTGCTGGAAGCCAGGTAACTCCAGTAGGTGTTTAAATGGCTTAAACGAATGCCCATCAAAATACAAAAGCAGCATGGTACGCGCGTACATTTCGAGAGCTTTTAAAATATGTTCTAACTGGTATCTTCTCCACCAAGAATTGAATAGAATCAAGGAAATGCTAAATAAGACAGAGAAATTAAAGATAAAATGGAGAAACTTAACACTGATCTAGGTAATATAGTAAATTCGAAGAATAGAATAAACATTTACTATCAAAGCACAATGTCATCCCCATACAAAAAAAATTAAAAGATCTTGAAAAATATCTTACATAAAAAATGTAAAACCAAGAAGCAACAGGAGTCCCTGAAATTGGTCATATATTATCGCAACCCCAGAACTTCGTTATTAATTATGAAAAACATCTTGGCAGGAGAAAAAGATAAAACAAAACAAAGTCACATTGTGCATAAATACTCATGATCTTTGCAATGGCGAGTATATTGGCCACACAACTAAAAATGGTGCAATAAAATATCACATCTCAAAAATACATAATACGAACATATCGCGGAAGGTTAAACAATAATACTTTGATATTAGCAAAGAACAATAAGAGGAAATTAGAATGCTCGAAAGCCATATTAATAAGGAATTACCTACCAGCAATAAACTTTCAACAAAAAATGTGTGGAACCCTGGACCTACTCGGGGCATCCCACGGAGCGCCAAGGAGAAATTTACCGAAGTACCTTTCCCAGTTTATTTTGGACAGTGTTTATATGATCACAATTTGTATCTATAAAATAAAGTTACCAAAAAATGTCTAAAACAAAGACGAAACATCGTAAGTAATGTATTTGTTTTCATTTCCAAACTCACTATAGATTCATTTGGTATTATTGTGTACTCCCTTTCTCCCGCAGAAAAGAAAATACCGAGAGGGAAAGTTTAAAGAAGATATCCAATGCTGATTATGCTGTATTATTCACTGGAAAGTGTATCCAAGAAAATCTGCTCCCTAAATTCACACACACACATTATATATATACATATATATTTAAGATTATTTCAGACAAATGACATATATATATATATGCAGAAAGATCACTATAAACAACACGTGATCCACAAATTTTGCTGGTAACCACTAAGGAAATCGGAAGAAAACAGTATATCCCAAGCGCTTTCGTGTAATTCAACTCTTCAGGGGAATACAGAAAAAGTTGTGTAACAAAGAGGTTTAAAAATAACAAGATTATGCACTAGGAAAGGAACAGGCAAGGTGTGAGATGTCACAAAATTAAACACTAGGAAAGGAACTGGCATAGCACAAGATGACACGAAATATTACACTAGGAAAGGAACCGGTGAAGGACAAAAAGTCACATATGAAATAAGAATAAGTCTTGGTACACAAAGTCATCAAAGAAAAAGAAATCTAGAGAACAGCACAATTCACCAAATTAATTTTGGTCACATACAACCTGATTACAAATTTTGTTAATGATGAAATTATCTAATTTATAAATGCCATTACTGATATTAAGAGTAGAACCTTCAGAATTTTTTATAATACTACTTTCTATTATGTTTCTATTGACAAATGAATTACAAGAAATGATAGAGGAAGCATTAGTCCAATTAATACAATGATTGAAGTCTTTCATGTGAACAAATAGAGCATTGGATTCTTGTGCTGTTCTAACACTATATTTATGTTGTTTAATTCTAGTTGATAGTTCTTTGCCCGTTTGTCCAATGTAATACTTTTCACAATCTCTGCAAGGGATTTTGTATATGCAACCATCAGAATCAGCGGGAGAATTTTTTATTATTAATTTCTTAAAAGTGCATGGGTTATTAAACACTACTTTAACATTCCATGTTTTAAGTAGATGAGGAACTTGAGAAAGATTGTTATTGTAAGGTAATACTAAAAGATTCTTGTCAAAAAGGGGAGGGGGTTGATTCCTATGAAAAGTTTTTTTTCGCCAAAGAGAGAGCGTTATCTAAAAATGTTCTAGGGTACTTTAATCCTAAACCTAGGTTAACAATAGACTCAACCTGATTACAAAATTTGTAATCAGGTTGTATGTGACCAAAATTAATTTGGTGAATTGTGCTGTTCTCTAGATTTCTTTTTCTTTGATGACTTTGTGTACCAAGACTTATTCTTATTTCATATGTGACTTTTTGTCCTTTACCGGTTCCTTTCCTAGTGTAATATTTCGTGTCATCTTGTGCTATGCCAGTTCCTTTCCTAGTGTTTAATTTTGTGACATCTCACACCTTGCCTGTTCCTTTCCTAGTGTATAATCTTGTTATTTTTAAACCTCTTTGTAACACAACTTTTTCTGTATTCCCCTGAAGAGTTGAATTACACGAAAGCGCTTGGGATATACTGTTTTCTTCCGATTTCCTTAGTGGTTACCAGCAATATATATATATATATATATATATATATATATATGTATATATATATATATATATATATATGTACATATATGTGTATATATATATATATATATATATATGTATATATATATATATACATATATATATATATATATATATATATATATATGTATGTATGTATGTATATGTGTGTGTGTGTGTGTGTGTGTGTGTGTGTGTGTGTGTGGTGTGGTGTGTGTGTGTGTGTGTGTGTGTGTGTGTGTGTGTGTGTGTGTGTGTGTGTGTGTGTGTGTGTGTGTGTGTGTGTGTGTGTGTGTGTGTGTGTGTGTGTGTGTGTGTGTGTGTGTGTGTGAGTGTGTGTGTGTGTGTGTGTATTTACCTAGTTGTATTTTACGGGAAGGGGAGCTATGCTCGTGGTGTCCCGTCTTCATATCTCATTTTATCTAAACTATTTTTAAATTCATGTATCGTTTTTGCACACATCACTTTCTCATCTACCTTGTTCCAACTGTGTGTGTGTGTGTGTGTGTGTGTGTGTGTGTGTGTGTGTGTGTGTGTGTGTGTGTGTGTGTGTGTGTGTGTGTGTGTTTACCTAGTTGTATTTTACGGGAAGGGAAGCTATGCTTGTGGTGTCCCGTCTTCATATCTCATTATATCTAAACTATTTTTAAATTCATGTATCGTTTTTGCACACACCACTTTCTCATCTACCTTGTTCCAACTGTGTGTGTGTGTGTGTGTGTGTGTGTGTGTGTGTGTGTGTGTGTGTGTGTGTGTGTGTGTGTGTGTGTGTGTGTACATTTTCTGTTCAATAATACAGCATACTCGGCGTTAATGGTCTTTTTAATAATACTTTCAATCCTCCTCGTTATCTTTCGATTTGTAGGGGGAAGGGAGAACACTATATTACCAAAGGAATCCATGGTAAATTTGGAAATGAAAATAGATACATAACTTATAACTGAGAGAGAAATGGATGGGGAAGGACAAACGAAGATGTGTTGGGAATAGAATTTATTGCCCTAACGTTTCGATCAACTTGGTCTTCTTCAGAGGACATGTTGCATTACAAAGGATCACAAGTCTTATATTCGCAGCGAGGGGGGACCCGGCCAGCTGTGAGTGGATGTGTCAAGTCTTGTCTTCGGCTAATGATTTAATTATTAAGACACTTGCTGTTTTTGACAGGCATTTAAATCCGTCCCTGTCATTGTTATTTCCCCTGGTGGCGATATGTGCGGCTTCCACAGTTTTTCTCATTTTCTTTTCAAGTCCCTCGTGTAGAATTTCCACGCGGCTCCAATCAGGTAGCTTTCCGCTGCGAGTATAAGATTTGTGATCCTTTGTAATGCAACATGTCCTCTGAAGAAGACCAATTTGGTCGAAACGTTAGGGCAATAAACTCTATTCCCAACACATCTTCGTTTGCCCTTCCCCACCCATTTCTCTCTCATTTGTCTGAAATAATTTTTAAATAGATTACAACGTTTCGTCTATACTTTAGGCATCATCTGGTAATTTTGTTTTCAGAAACTACAAACTGTGATTATATATATGACACAACATGAATTATTGGGAGAGATGCTCTTTAGTTTCTCCTTGGGGCGCCGTGGGGTACCCCATATAGCTCTAAGGTTACACACATATTTTGTTGGATATTGATTTCTGGCTGATGATATCTTACCAATACTGCTTCCATACATTTAAGTTTCTTTTAGTGTTGTTCTTTGCTAGTATTGTGTTTTCATTCAGGTCCTCCGGCGAAATGCTAGTGGAAACTTGGAGCTACATAGGGCACCCCATGGCGCGTCAAAGAGCAGCTCTCCCATTGATTCATATTGTGTCATATATAATCACATTTTGTAGTTTCTGAAATTAGAATTACCAGAAGATGCCTAAAGTATAGACGAAACGTTGTAAGTTATGTATTTGTTTTTGTTGCCAAATTTACTATGGATTCCTTTGGTAATGTACCCGTAATGTTCTCTCTTCCCACTTCTGACAGAAAGATAGCGAGGAGTTTTGAAAATGTTAATTAGAAGACCATTAAAGCTGAGTATACTGTATTATCTAACAGAAAATGTATTAAAAAAAAAACCTGCTCCCTAAATTTACTAATAAACAGTAGTGCTTTCCGCCATTGGTTTGAGTCCTCGGGCGTACCACGTTTCAATTTCTGCATGTGCCTCCACGGTTCTTCCGATGTTGATAGATTAGAATTAAAGTGTATTGTGGTTAATAAAAATGTATCTCTAGTCACTGGGACCCATTCAGTGTTGTACATATACATATACATATATATATATATATATATATATATAAATATAAAAATAAAAATAAATATATATATATATATAAATAAAAATATATATATATATATATATATATATATATATGAACATTTGTGTGTAGCCATGTAGTATGTTTTCTTGTAGATATATGAGGTTGAAGGCTAAAGAGGATTCGCTGTTTTGAAAAACGTCAACTCTGAAGATAAAAAGATTCAGAGTTATATTGATTGATTGATTTATGAAATTTTTGGCTCGAAGGCTAAGCGCCGGAGCCGGTAGGCCATTCAGCGCATATTTATCTCATATAGATAAAAATTCAAAACAGTAAAAACAATAAACATTCACAAAAACACATCACAACAACATACACTCACAAGCACTCATATACACAATCTTAAATTTCATAAAATAAACCGATGTCTTTCAAAAACTTTACAACATTCTTCACATGAGCTTCCTCCCCTAAATTTTGTTTAAAAGATAAATTTGTTAAAAAATTTGCCCTGCACTTATTAGAGAATGCAGGGCACTGAATTAAAAAAAATTTTATTGTAAAAACTACTTGGCAAGTAGGGCATTGGGGGGCCAGCCTTTCTGCTCCACTTGCCATCAAAAATTTATGGGTAATGTAGGAATGGCCAATTCTCAATCTTGTTAGAAAAATACTTGACCTTCTGTCCAAAGGAGGACACTTCCAAGGGTTCACCAAGGGGTGAATCTCTTTTAACTTGTAACTACCGTCCAGCCTTGTCCATTGTTCTTGCCACTTTTCCATTGTACTGTATAACGATGAATTACTTGTTTGAAGTCTGTATGTGGGATCTTTTTGCGAGTTATATTGAAGCTACACATAATGAAATAATCAATAGTGAATCCTCTTTAGCCTTCAACCTCGTATGTCTACAAGATATATACATATATGAATATATATATATATATATATATATATATATATATATATATATACATACATATATATATATTACGGTTGAATGCTAAAGCACAATGTGGCATCAATGATTTTTAGAGAACATTTCTCTAGCTTTCTAAGTATCATTTTCTCTTCATGGTTCAGACTCTGGAGGAAAGTACGAAAATCGTCAGAATGGTGCTCCATTTTATATCGACAGCTGTTTCAACCATTTCACATGGTCGTCTTCAGGGTAAAACTGAATACAAATATGAAATACATTAGAATATAAAGGCCCTTGGACCGTACAAACAACAGAGAAGAAATAACAATGGTGGAATATGATTGGTGGGAATATGCGGGTGGGAGGCGCTAGGAAGGGGGTCCTAGTCCTACGATGGGCTTATGTCACGTCTTGTCGGGTTGTCACTTCTGGTGAGCAAATGTCTAGATGTACCCTCTCGCCGAGACCTACGGGGAGCTAATGGCACGTCTTGTCGGCTTGGAACTTCCAGTGGGCAAATGTCACGGTGTGCGGGTCTTCTGTTTTTTTTTTTGTTTTTTTTTTTCTACTGGAAGGGAGGACATGATCCGATGACTTCTGGACGTTTAAAGTAGGCTGCTGCAAAATAATACAAATTGTCTCGGCAATTATTAACCGTCCGTAGTTAGAGTCTGTGTGAATTATTTCGGTGTCCCTGATGAGGTCTTCCAAGCGCGGCTTCTTGTCATGAGTGTCGATGTAATGCTGGTGAATTGCTCCGTTGTTTCGGTGTGCTAGCAGTCGAATTCTTAAGGTGGTCATCGTGTGTCCGACGTAGCTCATGTCGAGGGGCTTGCATGCATCTTCAGAGCATTTAAATTTGTAGACTACGGCGGCTTTCGATTCCTTAGGTCCTCCAGGGGTGGTGTTATTTTTCATAATTAAGGAGGCTACCAGATTGGGACGGCTGAAGACTCTCAGCAAAACCCTCTCGTAGGGTTCCTTTGGTGAAACTCCATCGGTGATAATCCTTCGGAGAGTGTCTACTTCCTGTCTGTAGGCCGTTCCATAATCTATTTTATGATATAGAGTAATATGTTTCTTTTTATCCTCAGTGGTCTGGGTTTGTGTGTGGAATTCTTCCATATTCCTCCTTATGACACCCTCAATGAGATCACCAGAGAAACCATTATTGGTTAACATCTGCCTCACACGTTCCAGTTCGGTATGGACGGCTTTCCACGTATTGCAGTGGGAAAAGGCTCTTCTCACGTATGCTCCAACAACAGACCTCTTGTAGGAGTCTGGGCATTCTCCCCTTGCATTTAGGCAGCGTCCCACGTTGGTGGCTTTAGTGTAGACAGATGTCGCGTAATGGTTCGAATTCTTCTAAATAAGGACATCAAGGAAGGGAAGGGTCTTATTGTTACTATTTTCAATAGTGAAATTCAGTCCTCAATTTCGTGTATGTGTATGAACTCGAGCATACAGATATATAAGAAAAATTGCGCTAATCTTATATCTCTCTTGATGGCGTATTGGTCTAGTCACTCGGCACTGGTAACGTTCTCGCCGCATAGGTTCGAGTCCTCGGGCGTACCACGTTACAATTTCTGCATGCGCCTAGATGGCTTAAAATTAAAGTGCATTGTTGTTGATAAAAATGTATCTCTAATCACTGGGACCCATTCAGTGTTGTACAAATACTTTCCCGCGTTCGTATACTTACCAATGTACTATCATAGTGAAGATGGGTCGAACGCGAACTTTCGTGTATGTGTATGAACTCGAGCATGCAGTTTATAAGAAAACTTGCGCTTATCTTATATCTCTCTTGATAACGTATTGGTCTAGTCACTCGGCACTGGTTACGTTCTCGCCGCATAGGTTCGAGTCCTCGGGCGTACCACGTTACAATTTCTGCATGCGCCTAGATGGCTTTGAATTAAAGTGCATTGTGGTTGATAAAAATGTACTTCTAATCACTGGGACCCATTCAGTGTTGTACATATATATATATATATATATATATATATATATATATATATGTGTGTGTGTGTGTGTGTGTGTGTGTGTGTGTGTGTGTGTGTGTGTGTGTGTGTGTGTGTGTGTGTGTGTGTCTGTGTGTGTGTATGTGTGTGTGTGTGTGTGTGTGTGTGTGTGTGTGTGTGTGTGTGTATGCGTGTGTGTGTGTGTATGTGTGTGTGTGATATATATATATATATATATACATATATATATATATATATATATATAGATATATATATATATATATATATAATTTCCATATACATAAATATGTATATCAATAATTCGGCTACTTGCCAAAAAATTGTGTGTATAAATTTCTTATGAAAATAATAGTCACTTCTACGGTGGTCAGACTGAAAGTTAGTATTGATCAACATAATAACTATGTTCAAAAAAGAAATCAGTCCAAGAGCATTTTCACACATTTGAATCAGCTTAATTATCCAGCGATTTATTTAGAACATTAAAGCTTTTACATATAACATTGATATCATAGAAAAAATTCAATCAAATGTAGCCAAGATATAAATGTAAATTCTATTAAAGATTTATATAAACCGGATAATTTGATGAGTGAATGGATGTGTGTCGTCCTCAGCATCCCAACTTTTCGCAAGAGTCAATGGCACCTTGCAATGCATTGACCTCTCGGTAACGAGTGGAAATGGACTACCAAAGACATGGTCAATGTTGTTACCCTCAACGGAAAGTAGGAGGAAATACGGTAATGATGACGAAGGAAAGAAAACGATTTTTTTTTTGGGGGGGGGCGGGTACAACAATTATTGACGGAGCTATCAACATTTATCCATGATATATATCAGGTATTCTATAATAGAAAAAGCAAAGGGAAACCCTACCTGATGTATGACAAGAATAAAGTACCCAAACAATCTAGATTGTCAGAACGTAGAATATGGACCACACCAATGCTTTACTTCGATATTTCAAACAAAACACTTCATGTTCCTTTCCAAGCAGCTTTCCTCGAGCTGTAGCGTTTTGATTCATGCTAGAGTTCTCACATTGAAATACCTTATATATTTTCCTAAGTAGTATTTAACTAGTTCGGCAATTTTATTGAATCTAGAAAAAGTTGCCTGACAAATATGGATTTTGTATAATGAAAAATTCTAGGAGTCACAACTTTTGCTTGTGACTGTACACGTCTTCTCATTTGTATTGTCAGACCTTTGTACTAAGAACTGAAGATGTAATTATACGAAAGCGATCTGCAAGTTTTACTTTCCTAGTATATATATCATGTATATACACACATATACTGTATATGCGTGTGTGTGTATACATTGCTTTAATTTGTAGCCATTAATTGTATATGCTATGTTTGGGATTCACCAAGAGATAAGGAAATTCAAAAAGATAACTTATTACACTTTATTTAACCAAATAAAACAAAATAGGTCAAATATGCACCTCTCGAAATCGAGAGAGATGTAGAGAACAAAGAAGGTTATCTGGTGACGTCATATCGCTTCCATCTGGCTTGGTCTCATGTTTCGGACATGTTCTTATGGAGGTTTGTAAGACCTTCCACTTCCTGTGTTCTTTCATTCATCCCAATCAGAATATATCCTAAGCTATGAGTGTGGACCTCCTTGTTCTTCGTTAATTGTTTGAGCTGTTTCATCTTGCTTTTGCGTTCGGTTTCCAAGGTACACACTCTTTCCTTGGCCATTTTGAGTTCAGCTTCCATGCTGGGTTTAATACCACTGAGAAAATCATTAGCCCTTTTGAGTTCATTGCATCTCGATATTAGGTCCTCCTTTTGTCTGGGAAAAAAGAAATACGAACATTAATCGCAGAAAATTAAATATTTTCAGACATATCGTGGTTAAAAAAGCTTAAGTGATTATAATATATATATATTATTTGTATATGTATATATTATATATATATATATACATACACGTGTGTGTATATGTATATATACACACACAGTTGTGTGTATATGTGTGCATATCAGTATATATGCCTGGATGGTTAATTTTGTATATACATGCATACATACACATACATGGTGGGCTTGCTCTTGTATCTGTGCACTGTGTGTGTATTTTCCATATAAATGTACAGGGTGGGGCGCGGAAACTTCCCGATTTGGGGATTGAATTATAAAGTGTTTACACTTCACAATTCTTTATTCTACATTTATGTCTGTCACACAACATGGGAGATTTACTTTTACACAGTTCTAAAAACAATATCTTTTAAATGTCCACCTCCATTGTCAATACACTGATTCAGACGATTTCGGAAGCTTTGGTCTACTCTCTCTAGCATGGTGAGCGGTATATTGGCTATTTCAGTGCGGATGGCATTCTGTAGGTCTTCCAGGGTCTATGGACGGTCGTTATAAACCATGGATTTGAGATAACCCCACAGGAAATAATCATAGGGGCCTAAATCAGGCGAGCGCGCTGATTTCCCTGAGAGGCGATTTAAACTGGCCAGCGCGCTCGCCTGATTTAGCCCCCTGTGATTATTTCCTGTGGGATTATCTCAAATCCCTGGTTTATACCGACCGTCCACAGACCCTGGAAGACCTACAGAATGCCATCCGCACTCAAATAGCCAATATACTGCTCACGCTCACCATGCTAGAGAGAGTAAACCAAAGCTTCCGAAATCGTCTGAATCAGTGTATTGACAATGGAGGTGGACATTTAAAAGATATTGTTTTTAGAACTGTGTAAAAGTAAATCTCCCATGTTGTGTGACAGACATAAAAGTAGAATAAAGAATTGTGAAGTGTAAACACTTTATAATTCAATCCCCAAATCGGGAAGTTTCTGCGCCCCACCCTGTACTTCATGTAGTAGATTAGAGGTTAACCCTGTGTACAAGTAAAGGTGTAGGTGTACAAGTTTCTCGATCAATTCCTTTTTGCAGCTGATATGAGGCCCCTACGCCAGAAGGCGCGTAGCTACAGCCGAAACCGTCACCTTTGCCCTATTATGCACTTTAGGGACTGTTGGAGCTAGAAACCAGAGAGGAGTGCGGGATTCGAACACACCACTATGCGAATGAGAGAGCTCCAAGCACGCTTCCGTTGACGCCACTAGCGCCTCCCTGGAACGATTTTTTTTTTTTTTTTTTTTTTTTTTTTTTTTTTTTTTTTCTACCATGGTTTGCGTGGTGTAGTGCGCCTATGTTGGCGTTTTCGGGGAGAAAAAAGGAAAACGCTTACTTTTGTAGTCTATCTCGCTGCATCTTCGCTTTTCTTGCTCGTTCCCTCCTCTTCTCCTCCTCCGGGTCGTCAGAGGGGCCTTTTTCGTGCAATTTTGTCTTTCGGGGCTTTCCTTTTTTTGTTAAACCTGGAGAGGTATCCGCATTTGGTTCGTAGGTAGGGGTTACGGCGAAAGAATCCTGGGATCCATCATGTCCTGCATTAGGAATACGTCCACGGATAATAAATAAACGAATAAATAAATAATAATAATAAAAATGAATAAATAAAAAAGAAAGACAAAACATTAACAGAGAGACAGAAAATAAGATTGAGCGAAAACAATTTCACGAAATCAAGGTCGTCTAGTAACGCATTAGGAGGCGGGGCTTAGATGTGACGTCATATCAATTCCGAGAACAATTTCGACAAAGATGAAAAGGTTCTGTATATACCGATTGTATAGGATAGGTTGCACAAACGTGTGCAAGTGTACAGCTGCTGTTGATTTAGAAATAATTTAATAATTTTATCGTATTGCATAGTTACAACAGCATTTGATTAATTTATCTTCGGGAAACTCATGACATCCAGTATGCGTACCTATTTTTCAAGCCTCGTACAATTCAAAACACGTCTCGTAAATTTTTCAATTAAGTTTCCCGGCTGTTGAACGACAAGATACAGATGACTCTGGACTATATCAAAACTATTTCAACAAAAATCTATACAGTCTCTCGATAGTCAGGCAGCCGCAGAACAGTTTCGCAAATATCACAAATAAAAAGCTAATTTTGTCTTTTGATCTACGAAAATCTACACTCTTCCACTCCGATCATCTTTGTTCCTTTCAGTATTCTCAGCATGGTAATTCTGTAAAATTATCTGGGATTGGGTTGACATCGTCATTCAAGCTTTTTTCTTTGGCCTTCTTTTATACGTACATTGGCACTTCTTTCCAAAATAATTTGTTACTCCCTTTAAACTTCGCAAATAACCTTACTTCAAGTATAGGTTACTTTGTGAGTGTGCGTGATTCACCATGGTTTTGGATCATGTGTTGGACTCTTGATCGACAGCTATTTTTCTCCCAGAATAGAGCTCAGAGCTCGTATATGACTCTATGGGTAATACTGTGACCTTACACGCACACACACCTCCAACTCTCCGTCCACGAGTTGATGTAACGACCCGCAGTGCAGTGATACTGAAATTATTTCAGCCCTGAGCGGGATTCGAACCCGAACCGCCGTAGGGACAGCCAGGAACTCTACCACTGCATCACGAGTAGCGTGTGGATGGGGGGGGGGGCAAATGAGTACATAGGGGATCAATGTACATACTTGTACCTGCAAGGGATTCTGTGAATGTACATATTGTTTGGGAGAGCTACAGTTCAGAGATTGTACCTCATATTTCCTAAGTGTCTTGGAATGTTGCGCTGTTGTATCTAGATCGTGTCGAGATTATTGGACTCCTAAGATTTTGTATCTAGACTGTCGCTAAACAGTCCATAGACAAAGCCGGCCAATTTTCCAAAATTCTATTGTCGCACAACTGTCTCACTATAGGATATCGCATTAAAAGAGGCACTGTGGTTGAATACGATAATTTCCCGCAAAAATATAAATCAACAAAACAAGATTAATAATACAAACAGATACAATAAAAAAAAATTACTCGGCTTTACTTCAGAGAACGTCGAATAGAAATAATAATAAAATCATGTAGGACAACTATTTACATATTTTTAAAGTTGATGAATATTAAAAAAAATATCGAGCTAATAATCCCATTTCAAACGTGGATACTACAAACACACAATTGACCATGAACTAAAGGGCAACTTAAAAAAAAAAAGCAATTGAGGAAGAACAAGATGAATGGAGGAAAACAACAAGAAATGGAGGAAAAAAAAAAAAAACTCACCTCCCGGCATGGACTGGGACGCAGGGTGATCGAAGATGCTGGGGTCGTCGGCGGCGATCCTAGGAATTTCGACCAAAGTGCTCCGTCCTGGGCTCAACTGGAACCCGCCCTTTCGGAACATCTCGTCCAAAGAGTCTGAGCTATCACTTTCATACCCAGCCATAACCTTCGTAGGGTAGGGCGTGTCTGTCGGTCGACCCACAGTGGACTGCCTAAAGCGGCGTTGGCCGAGAACGTTTGTCCAAATGGTCTACGTGTGAAGATTCCAGTGTCGATGATATATTTCGTTTCCGCCTTTCCTACCAGCGGATGGAGCGAGACTGTCTGGAATTCTGGAATTCTGGAATTCAAGAAAAGACCACCTCGCTTGCGCGGGATCGGGTTTTGTGGGAGGGGAAGAACGTCTGTTAGAAAATGAAAAGATAGTAGTGTATAAAAGAGGGCTATTGCCACCGGGCGAATCGCGAGACTGTCTCTCCGTCCGAGGCAGCATGGTGTTTATATAAGCCTGGGCCAATTACGTCACACGTGCATCTTAGGTACACGTTTTCTCCGACACAAACGTTTTAGTCAGAGAGAGAGAGAGAGAGAGAGAGAGAGAGAGAGAGAGAGAGTGTTTACCTGTTTTTACTTAATTGTAATATACACGAAAAGAGCAACGTTTGTGGGATACTGTCCTTGCCCTGTAATGTTCCTATCTAGTTTCAAATTCATGTATGGTACCAACTTGTGGTATATCCTTATTTTCCTGTTGTTATACTTAGATTGGAATTCATGTATTTTCACCATCTAAGTTATTCCTAGTATTTATGCATTTGTATAGAAAGCTGCATTTCTTCACGTCCTTTAGATATTTATCTTTTCTCGATTTGTTCTCATGATCTATAAAAACTCCTATCTCTAATAAAGAGATACCTTTTGTCAACATAGTCTATCCCATTCAGTGATCTTAATACTGTAATCAAGTCACCTCTCTTTTCGATCTTTCTATGCTCGTAGCTCCAAAACTTTGAGTCGCTCTTCCTATGGCTTCTCTATCAGGCTGGGAACCATTTTGGTTTCTGTATTTTCTCGGTCTTTTGTACGCTCGTGTCTACAGTAGATCAAGGCAATGAACAGAATAAAAAGTAACTTATAACAAATTAATTCAATAAATATAACTTTGTAACATATACATTTGACTGAGTGGGGATGTTTTATCTAAAATTCTATAAACAAGTTACAATAATACATCATCGAGGTCGCTACGACCGTCAACGGTTGTGCTCATTGGTAACTCTGTGTTCCTAATGAACCCGATTAAAAAAAAAAAAAAAAAAAAAAAAAAAAAAAACTCGTTTTGTTGGAATGGCAGTCACCATTACAACCCATGAAATGAGTCACATGCTCAGGGCAGTGTGGATATATATATACATATATACATATACAATATATATATATATATATATATATATATATATATATATATATATATATATATATATATATATATATATATAATGGCCTCAGTGATCCTCTTCACCATTAAGAATAGACGTGCACATTGGGATCACTTTAACCTATAAGAATGATGTTGAACGCAGAGACAGATGGCTTTTACCATCAAGACTGACTTTATGCGAGTGGGCCCAAGGAGTTCATCAGATTAAAATAGAGACGGCTGACTCATCCAGTGTTGAGTTTTAAGAGATTGGTCCATATCTCTATTAACACCTGCAAGACTTAGGTGCTGATCTGATTAAACATGCGATGGTTTAAACTATACAAAGTGTTAGTTATCCCTATCATACCAATATTTCATTTTATCTTGTTTTCTATTTATGTATTTACGTATTCATTTATCTTTTTTTATTACTTTGCTATTCTTTACCCTTGGAAATGTAAATATACCGTAATTCCAATACAGGTTATGCATGATAATATTCAATTTTTTTTTTATTTCAGTTTGATACTTTTGAAAATCCCTTTTGAAGCCAAAAAATCTTTGTCTACACCAAGACTATGGATTAAATAAAAACTAACTTATGCAATATGAATATAATGGATATAAATTTGAAGCATATCATATATTTGACTATGAGGATGTTCTAACTAAATTTTCATAAGTTAGAATAATGCAGCTTATAAAAGTGGCATATATATATATATATATATATATATATATATATATATATATATATATATATATATATATATATATATATATATATATATATATATATAAATCGGGCCGAGACGGCCGGGGTCGACACCTTCCTGATGCCAAAACGTACGGAGCCAAAACGTTCGGGACCGAAACGTTCGGAGGGCCAAAGCGTTCCTCAACATGAGCACATGTGTGTATACTACGAAGAATGTGCATAGATGAATGTGTGCATTGTGGATGTATGGTTGTGTGTATACCTGTATGTACTTATGTGTGCATTATTGATATAGGTATGTGTGCATCCATGTTCGTATGTACAGTTAACATGTATGCATATATATATGTATACATGTAAATATGTATACGCATGTATGTGTATATGTATGTGTATATTTGTATGTATGTGTACATTGTATGTATGCATTATGTATTTATGTATATTTACTTGACCCCAGGTGTTGAATGCCGATAAATGGCGTTTCATGGTTTGACTTGCTTTTACATTACGGTAAAGTTTTATTTGTACAATTTTGACTGCATCACCTGTAATGCATTTAAGCAACTCTGCCCCTCTGCCATAGCAACCTTTCAAAGGTGAAGATCAAGTCATGAAAGAACTATCATGCCATAAATTCAAATTCTCGGAGGTCATTAACACCTGTCTCCAAGTAAATGTACATGCGCACATACATACATACATACATACATACATACATACATACATACATACATACATACATACATACGTGCACACTCCATTTCATACACAATTAAACATGCACTCATACATATTTACGTACATAATTACACATAAGGATAAGCATAGGTGAAGGCAGTTGTTAAGATGATGAAAGCAGGTAAGGCACCTGGTCTGGATGGATGCCATGCAGAGTGTCTGAAAAAGGGAGGTACAGTGGTGGTGGACTGGCTGGTGAGGTTGTTTAATGTTTGCTGGAGAGAGGGTAGAGTGCCGGAGGACTGGAGGAGTGCTTGTATAGTTCCTCTTTACAAGGGAAAAGGGGACAAGTGTGAATGTAGTAGTTTCAGAGGGATTAGCTTGTTAAGTGTAGTTGGGAAGGATCATGGGAGGATCTTGATTGAGAGGATTAGGAGAGGGACAGAGGGAGTAATTGGTGAGGAACAGTGTGGATTTAGGATGGGTAGAGGTTGTGTAGATCAGATCTTTGTGCTAAGACAGATATGTGAGAAAGCTATAGGAAAGGGGAAGGATGTTTTGGGGCTTTTATGGATCTGGAAAAGGCTTATGATAGGGTAGACAGAAAGGCACTGTGGGAGGTTATGCAAATATACGGGATAGGAGGAAAGCTTCTGGGAGCTGTCAAGAGGTTTTATGAGAGTAGTAGAGCTTGTGTCAGGATTAGAAATGGAGAGAGTGAGTGGTTTGAGGTAAAGGTGGGACTTCGTCAAGGATGCGTTATGTCGCCCTGGCTGTTCAACTTATACATGAATGGGGTAGTGCGTGAGGTAAATGCAAGGGTAGTGGGTCAGGGATTGGAGATGGTCAAAGAAAATGGAGAAAAGTGGGAGGGGAGCCAGCTGTTGTTTGCGGACGACACTGCGGTTGTGGCAGGATCGGAGGAGGGACTGAGGAAGTTGGTGACAGAGTTTGGGAGAGTATGTGATAGAAGAAAGCTAAAGATAAATGTGGGTAAAAGTAAGGTGATGAGATGTACAAGGGATGAAAGTGGCAGTAGACTGGAAGTGAGCATTAAGGGAGAGCGACTGGAGGAAGTGGATAGTTTTAGATACTTGGGTGCAAATGTGGCAGGGAAAGGTGGAGTGAAGGTGGAGGTAGAATGCAGATTGAGAGAAGCGAGTAAATGCCTTGGTGGATTAAAGAGTGTAATGAGGAATAGACATTTAGGAATGGATGCTAAGAGGAGACTGTATGAAGGAGTGATTGTGCCAATAGCACTGTATGGGGCAGAAACATGGAACATAAGAGAAGAAGAGAGAAGGACTTTGAATGTGTTTGAGATGAGGTGTCTGAGAAGTATGATAGGGGTTACTAAGCTAGATAGAGTGAGAAATGAGGAGGTGAGGAGAAGAACGGGGGTGGAAAGGGAGTTGGGAGATAGGGTTGATGAAAGAATATTGGGATGGTTTGGACACATGGAAAGAATGAGTGAAGAAAGACTAGTAAAAGAGGTATGGAAGGCAGATGTGGAGGGAGTGAAGATGAAGGGACGTCCTAGGATGACGTGGATGGATGGGGTGAAGGGGGCTTTGGGGAAGAGGGGAATGTCTGTTGAGGAAGGACGGGAGAGGACAGAAGACAGGGGTGAATGGAGAATGGTTGTATATCGATGATGTTGTGATTGCATGAGGTGGAATGGGCGGGGGGATGGGGGTGAGCTAGTATGTGTGAGCAAAATTTGACGCAGCCCAAAGGGATTTCTTCCCGTCTTCTCCTTTTATGCATGGGGCGACGGAGAGGGGGGGGGTCGCCGATTTAATGAAGCGGCCTTGCTGTGGATGTGCTGTGTCTTGCGGCACTGCTTCTGACCCAGGGCAGTGGACAAGGTGCAGGGATGACCCGTCATCCAGGAGGTGCTAAGACATGAGGGAGGGTGGAGGGGTGTGGAGTGTATTCAGGGATGGAATGGGTGGAAATGATTTTATGCCTCTTCCTTTTTGGCTACCTCTCTTGTAAGGGGGAAAAAGCCTTGGTATATGTATGTATATGTACGTGGGTACCCATACTCTGACACACACACACACACACATGCACACACACACACACACACACACACACACACACACACACACACACACACACACACACACACACACACACACACGCACGCACACACACACACACACACACACATATATATATATATATATATATATGTTTATATATACATGTATTATATATATATATATATATATATGTAATATATACATATATATATATATATATATATATATATAATGTAATGTATATATAGATATATATATAATATATGTTTATATATATACATACAATGTATATATATATACACACACACACACAATATATATATACATATATATATATTATATATATTACATTATATATATATATATACATACATATATATACATATATATATACATATATATATATATACATACATATATATATATTTTTTGCGCGCGCTCGTGTGTGTGTGTGTGTGTGTGTGTGTGTGTGTGTGTGTGTGTGTGTGTGTGTGTGTGTGTGTGTGTGTGTGTAACTGCGTGACTGTAGGTCTGAGTATCTGTGTATATGTGTATGTATATACTCGTATGTTTATATATATATATATATATATATATATATATATATATATATACATATATACGAGTATATATATACACATATACACAGATACTCAAACCTACAGTCATGCAGTTACACACATATACATATGTTGATAGGAAGGTGTGCGTGTTTTATATGCACTTATGTCTCTCATCTCACTTTCCCTATCCTGGGGGTACATACACTGTAAATAATACAAGGTGTCTCATTCTTGCACCCCAAGATGTCAATGGACGAAAGGGCTTTTTTTTTTCATTTTCTTGGTATAATCTGGGCATGTTGCTATCCAGACTCAAGTAATTCTTGCTGCGAGGTCAATGAGGCTGTTCAAAGATGCTTGGCGGGAAAGCGAGTTCCTAATAAGTTCATACTACATTAGATTCTACAGATAATAAAATGGGAACTATCAGGTGATCCCAAGTGACCCTATTCAGCATTGAGGGGGTCTCCCCAAGTTCAGTAGAGCTGAGATTCGCTCACCTAATGGGGATTTATCAACTGAGTCGTAAGCTTTATATATAAACACCGTGTGCAGCGCGCTCATAGGGGCCTACGATCGAGGCTCGCGACAGCCGCGTCTGAATATTTGAAATACATCGCTACTAGTTGCAACTCTGAAGCGAATAAAGCTTCGTTGCTGCCATGCACACGGGTGACGTCGGGTATTGTAGAAAACGGACTTCAGGGCTGTTGTAGTTCAGCCGTTCCAAACCCTTTATGCAAATCTTCATATCAGGATTCGATACTTTAGTACGTTCAGTGTAGCAAGATGATAGCTTGCAGGACTCACGAGCAGAGGGACCTGCGATCCAAGTTCGCGACGGCCGGGCTTAATTATTTGAATTACATCACTGTTACTAGCAATTATATATATATATATATATATATATATATATATATATATATATATATATATATATATATATATATATATACTGATAAGAACATGGGTACGTGTGTTCACTTATGCAAAGTAGACCACCTCAAAAAAGAAACTAACGAAGCAGAGCGCTTTCGTATATTACATCTTCAGTGCAGACTTTTTGCACTGAAGATGTAATATACGAAAGCGCTCTGCTTCGTTAGTTTCTTTTTCCAAGTTGTCTACTTTGCATATATATATATTATATATTATATATATATATAATATACATATATATATGTTATATATACATATATATGCATATATTTTATATACATATATATATACATATATATACATATGTATACATATTCACACACATATATATACATACATATATATACATATACATATGTACATACATAACATGTACATACATATACATATGTACATATATATATATATATATACATATGTACATATATATATATACATATGTACATATATATATACATATGTGCATATATATATATACATATGTACATATATATATATACATATGTGCATATGTATATATATATATATATATATATATATATATATATATATTACATATACAGGGTGTTTCAGAATAATTAAAACCCATTCAACTAGGCTTAATCTAATATCCAAACATGATATATAGATAATGATTACATTAATTTGAAGCTGAGATGATAACATTTATATATTTCAAAGTGATAAGGAATAAACTTGGAGAAAACAGAGTGCTTAGAGAATATGCTCCAAATGTCCGCCATTGAGTCGGAGGCATTCCTGAACGCACCTTGTAAAGTTATTGATAACACGCGCACAGTCTCCCGACTGATGGTGTATGTTCGCTATTATGGCTGCTTTCAACTCTGGGATGGTAGTATGGCTGTTCTGTGTCGGTTTTGCGGCTGATAATATGTTCCTTAAAGTGCTTCTTCAACCAGTCCATGGTAATGTTTGCAGGGTGTGGAGGAGCACCATCCTGCTCAGACCACTGTTCATCTTGAGCAACATCACGTTTCTCCAGCTCGCCCCAGAACAGATCCACGATTTTCACATAGGGCTTCTTTCGTTACTGTCACATTTCCATTCTCATCTTCAAAGAAAAATGGTCCAATAATTTCATATTTGGACATTACAACCCATGCATGCGCTTCTTCGAATGCAAATGTCGCTCAGTAATACGGTGAGGGTTGTAAGTGCTCCACAAAGAAACAGTTCTTGGAGTTAACATGGCAACACAACAGAAAGTGGGCATCATCTGAAAACAACACGTTGTTCAGGAAGTTTTCATTCTCTTCAATCTTTCGAAAGAACCACATACATGGTGACTCACTTATCCTTATCAGCCTGGATGAGTTGGTGTTTGATCTGAATCCTATAGTTTTAGATCAGAGATCAAAGTGCGTCCAACCAAAGAACACGAAATCCTAAGCTGTTGACTCCTACGATGCAGATATTTGCTCGGGTTTCGGCCCAGAGAATCTTTAACAATCGCGATGTCAGGTGTGCGGACTGTAACAGGAGCTCCAGGCGATTTTCTAGCCTTCCCCTACACTTCCATAGGCTTCAAAATTTCGAGCCCACCTAAAAAATTGACTCTTCTTTGGGTAAAGGTTGAAATCTAATAGACGTCTTTACTTGATTTGAACAGTCTTGAATGATTTGGTCTTGTAGTATTTCTTTACACATTTTTTTTTATTTTGCTGCCCAGGTCATTGTTATCCAATCATCTGCAAAAATAAATAAATAAATGAATAAATAAATAAGTATATAGTTTCAATAGGAAACTTATGAGAAGCCCAAAAAAGGGTTTCAGGTATTCTGAAATACCCTGTATATGTATATACATACATACATACATATACACATACACACAATTATATATATATATATATATATATATATATATGTGTGTGTGTGTGTGTGTGTGTGTGTGCTGGCTATAAAGTATGCATTGGCCCCCATGGTTCTGTGACCAGGAACATCAACAGTTCCCTCCTGAAATTTGCAAATTCCAGAAGGCTGAGAATTGGCGGGTCTTAGTTCCAAACACGTGGGTCATACCGATGGACATAGTATAGTAATGTCGGAGGAGTGGCCAAGGAGATCGATCACATACATGTTAGCACTTGTTGAAAAATTCTACAGAACTGCAGAGCTTATCGAAATGCTGAATTCTTTGAGACCGATCATACACTTGTGGTCGCAACAATTTGAGCTATATCCTTATTTTCCTGTTATCATACTTTGGTTGGAATTCATGTCTTTTTTTCCAGCTTGAATTGTAAACCACCTGGGTTTCATTTGGAGAAACTCAGGAAGGTGTGTGTGCCCAAGAGTATGAGGCAGCAATCTCGAATCGGTTTGAAGCACTTGGAGCTCTTGAGGACCCTGAAGAACTGTGGGATACCTTTAAACGTGAAACTGAAAGCTGGCGAGGAGTGCGTTTGAGAGCGCCCAATGCCGAGGAATGGTGTGGCGTCGCGTGAGACATTGGGTAGTATAGAGTGGGGTCGTGCTGCCAGACTGGCTAGGGCCCTGGACCAATAAAGAACTGAGAAACGGTGGACTAGAGCTCTCATGAGAATGGATAAAAAGAGGTACGTCAGGGAAATCGCTGAGGATGTCGAGGGCTATTTAAATAGAAATGACCTCAGGACTACATTCCAAGCCCTGGAAAAAATCCGCTCTGAATCTATGACCCAGAGGAGCATATTCCAAACAGCTGATGGCGAGCTAGTGTCAGGTATGGAGGGGTGTACCCCCTTTAGTGAGTAATTTGAGCAGTTGTTCGTGGAAAACCCTGCAAACAGACAGTTTCCCCTTGATGGTGTTCAAGTGGAGGTCCCTGATCCACCGATAAACGAATGTCTGCCCTCTCTGACAGAGGTCAAACAGGTAAGTTGAAGGGTGGAAAGGCAGATGTCATCTGTAACATCTGTACAGAGTTGCTGAAAGCTGGAGATGAGAGGATTGCATGCTGTACTGTCTGCTAAGTGGCAGCCCATTACTATTCCCTCTGACTGGAAAAACGGTCTGGTCGTCCCTCTCTGGAAGAGGAAAAGGGAGGGGCAGGACTGCAACAACTACAGCGGCATTCCACTGAAGAGTGTGCCAGGTAAGGTACTTGCACATCTATTACTGGCACGGCTTCACATCTGCTAAAGTTTCAGAGGCATGGAGAGTCTGGGATCACGCCAGTAAGTCAACAACTGATCGGATCTTACCGATTCGAAATTCTTGTGGAGCGCCGATGTGAGTTTCAACAGAGGTTTCTTGAAAAAAAAAAAAATAATAATAACCTCACCAGCCAGTCCACCATCACTGTACCTCCTTTTTTTAGACATTCTGCATGACATCCATCCAGACCAGGGGCCTTACCTGCTCTCATCATCTTAACAACTGCCTTCATTTATCCTTCCTTAGTTCTCCTCCTTTTTCCTCACTCATCACGGTCATTTTCTTAGCACTTCCCACTGCAAGTACCTTTCCCTCCCTATCCTCCTTCACATTTAGCAACTCCCTAAAATACTCTGCTCATCCTCCTCTTACTGCCTTCTCTTCCATTATCATCTCTCCATCTACACCTTTTACTTTTCCTTCTCTACCTGATTCTCCTCCTCTTCCTCTCTTAATTTCTTTCCAAAATAATTTTTATTATTTCAAAATTTTCTGTCATACTCATACCTCATTTCACATCTGCTCTCCTCTTTGCCTCCTTTATCTTATGCTTTACTTCTCTTCTCTTTTCTTTGTACCTCTCATACGATTCCCTCGTCCTATTTTGTAACCAATCTGTGAAAGCTCGCTTCTTCTCTTCTACAACCTTCTTTGCTTCCTCATCCCACCACTCACTTCCCTTCCTTCTATTTCCTCCCATCCTCCTTGTTCCACACAACATCTTTGCACACCTTGTGACTCCCTCCTTGAAACATCCCTATTCCTCTTCTACTCCTAGCTCTACTCTATCCTTCACTCCCTCCCCCACTCCTTTCTCAGCTTCTTCTTATACTCCTATTCTTTCTCATTTAAGCAGTTCACTCTAAGCTTTTCACCCTACCTTTTGTCCTTTTCCTGTTTGTCCATCTATCCTCCACTCTAAACTTACCTTCCACCAAAATATTATCTGATATTCCCCCCACTCTTCACAGAACATGTACTTCCTTAACTCTTCCTATTATATTCCTATCTACCACTACATAGTCCATTAATGCTCTATCTACCACCCTTCCATCCACCACCCTCTCCCATGTGTACTTATGCTTGACTTTCTTCATAAACACTGTATTTGCTATCATCAACTCTCTTTCGAGACATCTCCATCAACTCTCAACTACGATTCTTTCCTGGAAATCCACATTTCCCAACCACTCCGTCTATTGGTTCATTCCCTACCCTATCATTAAGGTCTCCCAATACTACTACATTGACGTTTCTCCCTAATCCCTGTATGCCCTAATTTAAATTTATCCAAAAAGCTTTGATAACTATTTATAGAATCATGAAAGGCATAGAAACTATTGACAGAGAGGATCAAATAAAATGGGATAGTAGAGATACAAGAGGACATAGAAAGAAAATCAAGAAAGACAGTTATAGAAGCTTTACCCACAGGGTAATAGATGTTTGGAACAAGTTAGATGAGAAAATGGTGTGTGCAAAAACAATACACGAATTTAAAAACGGTCTAGATAAAACGAGATATGAAGACGGGGCACCAAGAGCATAGCTCCCCTTCCCGTAAAATACAACTAGGTAAATACACACACAGGCATGCAAAAGAATGTGCACATATGATATTTGTGTTTGTGTATGCATGTATATTTAAACTAGGGTTTTCCAACCTTCGGGTAGGGAAGCGCACACCTGGGAGGGGGAGTGTTTAAAGCTATATTTCATTTCCAAAACAAATCATTTTGGATAGGGTTAAGGGTTAGTTAGGTGGGGTATGGTTAAGTTAGGGATTATTCACGAGCTCGCAGCAACGCGCAGGTGATTTGGCTAGTGTGTGTATATATATATATATATATATATATATATATATATTATATATATATTATATATATGTATATATATATATTATATACATATATATAATATATAATATATATATATAGACTATATACATATATATATAATATATACATATATAAATATACATATAAATAAATATATATATATATATATACATATATAGAATATATATATATGTATATGTATACATATATATATATATATATGTGTGTGTGTATTTATATATATATATATATATATATATATATATACATATATAATCAATTTCAGGGTGGCTAGACGTCCTCCTTAAGGCCAGACAGTCCTCCTTTTGAGCTCTTTGTCCTCGATCCGGCGCAACCTCACGCCGAACGTGCATTTGTCCTCCTTTCTTGGGGTGTGACAAAAATAAATGAATGAAAAAAATAAATAAAGAAAATGAATAAAGAATATATAAACATACATACATACATACATACATACATATACCAAGGCTTTTTCCCCCTTACTAAGAAGGTAGCCAAAAAGGAAAAGGCATAAAATCATTCCCACCCATTCCATCCCCGAAAACACTACACACCCCTCCACCCTCCCTCCCATCTTAGCACCTCCTAGATGACGGGTCATCCCTGCACCCTGTCCACTGCCCTGGGTCAGAAGCAGTGTCGCAAGACACAGCACATCATTAAGTCGGCGACCCACCCTCTCCGTCCCCCCACGCATAAAAGGAGAAGACGGGGAGAAATCCCTTCGGGTTGCGTCAAATTTTGCTCACACACACTACCTCACCCCCCATCCCGTCCATTCCACCTCATGCATCACAACATCTTCCATATACAACCATTCTCCATTCACCCCTGTCTTCTGTCCCCAAAGCCCCCTTCACCCCATCCATCCATCTCATCCTAGGACGTCCCCTCATGTTTACTCCCTCCACATCTGCCTTCCATACCTCCTTTACTAGTCTTTCTTCACTCATTCTTTCCATGTGTCCAAACCATCCTAATTCTCTTTCATCAACCCTATCTCCCAGCTCCCTTTCCACCCCTGTTCTCCTCCTCACCTCCTCATTTCTCACTCTAGCCTAGTAACCCCCATCATACTTCTCAGACACTTCATCTCAAACACATTCAAGCTTCTTCATTCTTCCTCTCTTATGTTCCATGTTTCTGCTGCATACAGTGCTGTTGGCATAATCACTCCTTCATACAGTCTCCTCTTAGCATCCATTCCCAAATTTCTATTCCTCATTACACTCTTTAATCCACCAAGGCATTTACTCGCTTCTCTCAATCTACATTCTACCTCCACCTTTTCCTGCTACATTTGCACCCAAGCATCTAAAACTATCCACTTCCTCCAGTTGCTCTCCCTTAATGCTCACTTCCAGATTACTGTCACTTTCACCCCTTGTACATCTCATCTCCTTACTTTTACCCATATTTATCTTCAGCTTTCTTCTATCACATACTCTCCCAAACTCTGTCACCAACTTCCTCAGTCCCTCCTCCGATCCTGCTACAAGCGCAGTGTCGTCAGCACACAACAGCTGGCTCACCTCCCACTTTTCTCCATTTTCTTTAACCATCTCCAATCCCTGACCCACTACCCTTGCATTTACCTCTCGCACCACCCCATCCATGTAAAGTTGAACAGCCAGGGTGACATAACGCATCCTTGACGAAGTCCCACCTTTACCTCAAACCACTCACTCTCTCCATTTCTAATCCTGACACAAGCTCTACTACTCTCATAAAAACTCTTGACAGCTCCCAGAAGCTTTCCTCCTATCCCGTATATCTGCATAACCTCCCACAGTGCCTTTCTGTCTACCCTGTCGTAAGCCTTTTCCAGATCCATAAAAGCCCAAAAAAATCCTTCCCCTTTCCTATAGCTTTCTCACATATCTGTCTTACCACAAACATCTGATCTACACAACCTCTACCCGTCCTAAATCCACACTGTTCCTCACCAATTACTCCCTCTGTCCCTCTCCTAATCCTCTCAATCAAGATCCTCCCATGATCCTTCCCAACTACACTTAACAAGCTAATCCCTCTGAAACTACTACATTCACACTTGTCCCCCTTTCCCTTGTAAAGTGGAACTATGCAAGCACTCCTCCAGTCCTCCGGCACTCTACCTTCTCTCCAGCAAACATTAAATAACCTCACCAGCCAGTCCACCATACTGTACCTCCTTTTTTAAGAGAATCCGCATGGCATCCATCCAGACCAGGTGCCTTACCTGCTTTCATCATCTTAACTGCTGCCTTTACTTCATCCTTCCTTATTTATCCTCAATTTTCCTCACTCATCACTCTCATTTTCTTAGCATTTCCCACTGCAGCTATCTTTCCCTCCCTATCCTCCTTCACATTTAGCAACTCCCTAAAATATTCTGTCCATCTTCCCCTTACTGCCTTCTCTTCCATTATCATCTCTCCATCTGCACCTTTTACCTTTTCTTCTCTACTTGATTCTCCTCCTCTTCCTCTCTTAATTTCTTTCCAAAACATCTTTTTATTTTCAATTTTTTCTGTCATACTCTTACCCCATTTTACCATCTGCTCTCCTCTTTGCCTCCTTTACCTTTTTCTTTAATTCTCTTTTCTTTTCTTTGTACGTCTCATATGACTCCCTCGTCCTATTTTGTAACCAATCTGTGTAAGCTCGCTTCTTCTCTTCTACAACCTTCTTCATTTCCTCATCCCACCATTCACTACCCTTCCTTCTATTTCCTCCAGTCCTTCTTGTTCCACACACCATCCTTGCACACTTTGTGACTTCCTCCTTGAACCATCCCCATTCCTCCTCCACACCTAGCTCCACTCTATCCTTCACTCCCTCCCACTCCTCCTTCAGCTTCTTCTTGTACTCCTTCTCCTTTTCCTCTTCATTTAAAGAGTTCACTCTAAGCACCTCCCTACCTTTTGTCCCTTTCCTCTTTCTCCATCTGTCCTCCACTCTCAACTTACCTTCCACCAAAAACTGATCTGATATTCCCCCACCCTCTCCCCTTAGCACATGTACATCCTTAACCCTTCCTATCATAATCCTATTTACCACTACATAGTCCATTAACGCTCTATCTACCACCCTTCTCTCCACCACCCTCTCCCATGTGTACTTATGCTTGACTTTCTTCCGAAACACTGTATTTGCTATCATCAACTCTCTTTCTAGACACATTTTCACCATCAACTCTCCACTACGATTTTTTCCTGGAACTCCACATTTCCTAACCACTCCATCAATTGGATCCTTTCCTACCCTAGCATTAAGGTCTCCCAGTACTTTTACATTTACACTTCTCCCTAAACCCTCTATGCACTCATCTAAATCTATCCAAAAGGCCTCCCTTTCTTCTACACTCTTCTCACTGCCAGGCCCATATGCACTTACAAAAACCCACATCTCCTTTCCCAGTTTCACCTTCAATCACATTATCCTTGAGGAAACCTCCTTCCACTCCACTACACGTTTACCTATCTCTTCACTTACTAGTATAGCCACCCCTTCCCTCCCTCGCCCTCTCTTCACTCCTGATAACCTCCCACTTATCCATCTTTCTTCTCACAAACTTACTACCTATCTCTTCCCATTTATTCTCATCTGTACCACATCCACGCACATTAGGACCAGCACCTTAGGGTGCTGGTCCGAGAACTTCCAGACCCTCTTATGCCTTTGCCTTTACTTTTAGGAATGTGCCCTGTGGGGCTACAAGGAGAAGGATGCCTAGTCCCAATCCCCGTCCCTTTCTTCTCGCCTC
>NC_134780.1:18850258-18855258 GCF_046742065.1 Oratosquilla oratoria | reverse complement strand
CCCTGTATTCCTATTATTTCAATTTTTCTTATCAATTTTTGATGTGGTACCTTATCGAACGCCTTTGTAAATCCAAGAAGGCGCAATCTACCCAGCCATCTCTTTCTTGTATTATCTCAATTAATCTCGAATAAAAGCAAATTAGGTTTGTGGTACACGATCTTCCACTTCTAAAGCCAAATCGTTTAGGGTTTATTATTTTATTTTCTTCCAAGTGTTTGGTCCATTTATTTCTGATGACCTTTTCACATATTTATGCTACTGTGCTTGTAAGGGATACCGGTCTGAAATTTGTAGGATCTTCCCTATTTCCTCTGTATATCGGTACTATGTTTGCATCTATCTAATCTTGCGGTACCTTTCCTTCTTTGAGTGAGGAGACTATTATCTTGCATATTTTGTATGTCAGTTCGTCTATACACTCAGTATCCAATTTGCAATTCCGTCTGGTCCATGCGATTTCCTGACATCTAGGTTTTTTATTTGATCTCTTATTTCTTTTTGTGTTACCTTTATTTCTTTCATTTTGGGTGATCTTTCTTGTTTTCTATCTTCCCAAAATTGTGAGCTCTCAATTGTAAAAACTGACCTGAAATGTCTGATCATGACTTCTGCCATTTCTGTATCTATATATTCTTTATCTCCTTCATGCAATTTCACTATTTCGTGTTTATCCTTTAGTTTTTCATTTATATATCTGTAAAAGAGTTTGGGTTGATCCTTACATTTGTCTATAATATCTTTTTCATAATTTCTTTTTTCTTTCCTGCGTATATTCACATATTCGTTCCTAAGTTTTATATATGTGTGTCATTTGAATGTGTTTTCTTCCATTTTTTCCAGGCTTTGTTTCTTCTGTCTCTAGCCTCGCTGCACCTTTTGTTATACCAACACTTTATATAAATCTCTTTTAGTTTCTTTTTTGGTACATATTTGTCAATTTCTTCCTTGTACTTTTCTTTGAATATGTTCCATTTGTCTTCCATCTTTGTTTCCTCTTTGGAAAATTTGTCCCAGTTAGTGTTTTGGAAAATTTTTCTTAGTTTTTCAAAATCCTTTTTGTTGTACATTAATCTTCCTTCTCTATGCTTATTGTTTCTACCTACATTGTTTTGTTCTTTTAATTCAAACTCTATTAGTATATGGTCACTCTTTCCAATTGGTGTTTTGTACTCCATTTTGTTCACAATATCTGGTTCAGAAGTTAATATTAAGTCTAGTTTCGACGGTTCATTATTTCTATTCTCACCTTTCTCACCATACACCAGGTAGGGCCAGTGCCCTGTCAGTTGTGTTGCCTCACGAAACTTCTCCACCAGGTACGATTCTCGTAAAGTTCCTCTTCCACTTGTTTCAGTTGTATTCCATCCGTATATTCCTAAGAGACTGTCCATTATCATTTCGAGTTCGTTGCCGTAAGTTCCGTCCGCTCCGAGGCGTCACTTGTGTTTCTTGAGCAAGAGTATCAAAACCACCGGCTTGCTAGGCCTGTCGTGGTCCTCGAGACTGCTAACTAGTTCCACCAAGGCGTCTATTGCTCCCCGAAGGTTAGGGTGTATTCGATGGTCATATCTAGTAGGGTGTTACTCCAGTGATCTTCCCCCTCTTTTACTATAATTTCTTCCCAGATTATATCCTTTGCATTAAAATCGCCCATGATTACTATGTTTCCATCCTCTTTTACTGACTCATTTAGCACATTCATTGTGTCTTCCAGTAATTTAGAATGTTCGCTATCTGACCAAGCCTGTGTTTTTGGTGGTACATATACTACAACAACAAAATCTGCCTTTCATTCTTTTGTTTACAATTTTGATCATAATCAGTTCTACATTGCCTTGACCTTCATTTACCTTTATGACATTTAGACCCTTTTTGGTCAATATCATGACACCTCCTCCCTGCTTTTTTGTTCTATTTTTCACCCGGTGGTTGTATAGACCTTGTCCCACTATGCATGTTGGTATAGTTCTTTTCAGTTTTGTCTCCACAATCCCCATGACGTCAGGTTTTTCCATTTCTAGATAGTCATTCAGTTGATTGATTCCAGAGATCATGCCGTCGATATTTGTGTATGCCACCTTTAGTTTCATATTATCCTTCCTTTTTTGGTTTAAGTTTTCATTTTTTTTATGTGTGTGTGTGTGTGTGTGTGTGTGTGTGTGTGTGTGTGTGTGTGTGTGTGTGTGTGTGTGTGTGTGTGTGTGTGTGTGTGTGTGTGTGTGTGTGTGTGTGTGCGCGCGCGCATGTGAGTGTATTACGGATGATTACGAGTACTTCTTTCCAACATTTTAATAGACATTACAGTACATCACACCGTCATTCACCTCTGACCCACCTGCTGTCTTCTACTCTTTCACTGCGTCGGACTAAACGATGTGGGGACGAGTATAACCACGTCCAATTGGTCCATGAGGGACACAGTGTGGGCAACACACTCATCCCAGCCCGGAACTCTCCAAGCGGCCTCACGGGCTACTCGCCTCGCCTCCAGGGACCTGTAGCCTGTAGGGGGAGGAGCAGCATAGGACAGGTGAAGTTGCATGTTACATGGTCCCGTTGAAAGCGGTCAGGCAAAGGCAAAGCAAGTTAGATCCGGACGTGGATGTTGATACCCCAGAAGTTTTTAGTCTTACAGACTCTTGGCAATATGGTCTATTTGAATGTACTCTTTTATTTTCATTCTCATCAACTGTTTTTATTGTTATCATTATAAGTGTCATTATCATCATCACTATTATCGTTATCAACATTGTTATTAATCATTATTGTTATTATTACAATTATTGTTGTTATTGCTGCTGCTGCTGTTGTTACTATTGTCAATCTTTTTATCAGTGCTATTGCTATCATTTTTGTCATAAGCTCTTCATCGTCTTTCAACACAACCACATCATGCAGAACCAGCAGATGGATTATAGTTTATTTCGTTCCCTATATCACCATCCGTTTGACTGCAAGCCCATATCTTTCACGATGTCAGTAATGGGTGTGTTGAATAACAATGATGGCAGAGAACGCACAGAGTCGCAGGGTCACTGTATTATCAATTTACTGCTTCTTTTTACATTATTTACCTTGTCATCAATTGGGTCTCCAAGCAAGCTTCCACATCCCCTGTGCACATTTCCTATTATCCTCCTCTCCCCATGGCTGGACCATTCCATTCCATTTTTTTTTTTTTTTTTTTTTTTTATCAAGTGCTCTCTGAATCTATAGACGCCATACTCAACTACTTCCCCTCCGTTATTTTTCTACCGATTCGTTTTAGCAGGAACACTCGTATACATTCTGTTCTTCATCTTACTCTCCTAGTATTCCCACAGTTTCACGTTATTCAGTCAGAATCTCCCATATACCTTATATCGAATATTCAAACTTATTCCTATATACTCTTTTACAGTTCCTCCAAACATTAAAGTCCTTAAATCAATTTTTCTACATCACCACTGTAACCTACCCTATTTCTCATGATCAGCATAGACAAAGCATCACATGTATGTTGGGAACAAAATACATGCATTCAATTATATCCTGGACATAGCAAAACCATCAAATACACAGCACTTATGCCCCAGCTTAGAATACGCAGCAGCAATCATATGTAGCACTTTTAACGAATATATGTAGTAGATAATAACCCCCCTACTGAAAAAATAACAATGATGATGATGATAATGATGACGACAACAACAACAATCAATCATCATCATCATCATCATCATCATCATCATCATCATCATCATCATCATCATCATCATCATCATCATCATCATCATCATCATCATCATCATCATCATCATCATCATCATCATCATCATCATCATCATCATCATCATCATCATCATCATCATCATCATCATCATCATCATCATCATCATCATCATCATCATCATCAATCATCATCAATCATCATCATCATCACATTATGGGTTCCGGAGGAGACTGACATACGTAGGAGTGGATCTGCCAACACACGGAGTAGGAGGAAAAGTAGGCAAAGGAGAAACGTATCCTTCTGGCTCACAACAAACGATTTTGTTCTGATAAGAGGAGCCCCCATAAGGTTAAAAGCAGTCTCCAAGTCACCCATTTAGCACAAGCAGAAAACTTGGGTGATTTTGTTTTAGTTATTTTGTTCAGCTTAGAGAACACGGCCTGAAAAGGTTAAAGGATGCAGTCACCAATGGGAAGAACAAAAAGACAAAATCCAACACTTCACAAAGGGAAACAAAGAGAAACGCCAAGAACAATAGATACAAAGAAGAAATTATCACATCAAATAGTAATGTCGATACTATTTAAAAAAAAGTATCACAAATTATCACAAGACCATATAATATGAACTATGACATCCGAAAGGAGTAGACATAGGAAAATACACTTGTAAGTCTACATGCAACACCTAACATATAACACCATCAAACTCATGCCCATACACGACCACATGTGCGCACTCGCATATATAAACACATATAAATCTACAAAGGGGGTGGAACACATCCAGACCATTTCAAGAGTTGTTGGATCGGGATTTGAATTAAAGTTCTACTATCAGGGATCCGGTTCACTGGTTCCACATTTGATGGGGTTTTCTATAAAAAGAGATAGTCCATTCACTCTATTCACTGTGGGTCAAAAGATGTGCCATTGGTAATGTTTGGGACTAAAAATCTTGTATGGCCCAAGTCGACCTTTACTCTACCTCAGTTCTGGTCGAAATGGACCAAAGGAGAGAGAATACGAGTTCAACGGTACGGGAGAAGCAGCTAATGACTGTGGTTCAGTAGCGATTCTGAGAGAAGGTAATTTCCAATTTATCGTTGGGACAAACCGATTCACGGTGTGAGTATATGAGGGATGGGGAAGGTACTAAAGGCGAGGTAGGGTAGCATCTATGGTGGGTCTAGGAGGGCTGGTGCTTTCTCTTTTTATTTACTGGTTCTGTCTTTTCATTGTTGTAGTCGCAGATTTGGTGACCTTGCTTGAGGTAGCTCCCC
>NC_134780.1:18835258-18842758 GCF_046742065.1 Oratosquilla oratoria | reverse complement strand
ATGTCGCGAGGACGTATTAAATAAAGAAATAGCAGACAACAAATTAGCCTGTACATTGATCACAGGAGACAATTCTCTTATATACACAGCCTCTAACATTTTTAGTTCCTTAATGTTATTACACTGGGCTAGCACTTCAGTGTTATGAACAACGGTTGCTCTATCCAACACAGACTTGTGATACTGTTCAAAATGATTTTTAATGGCTCCCTGTTGGAGGTGGAGAGTTAAACGTCTGCTAAGGCTGCATGTCGTATAACCAACATAGCTACGAGGAAAGAGCTCACAGTCTCCAGTAGTGCATTTGAACTGATAGACTACGTTAGTTTTCGACAACATCCCAGAAGTGCCAGACAAATCATTTTTGAGGACTAGGGAACTAGTGTGGGTTTTTTTTTTTTATAATATATCACCAAGCGCAAGACACCATTTTCTTCCACCGGTTTACAATTTCGAAAAACAATGTCTTTAATGCATTTCTCATCCTCACGGTAAGCGCTGTTGAAGGTATTCTTATAAAAAACTTTGATGATATTATTGTGGGGAGGGGTATGGTTATACAAACTACTACAAAGGATTACAAAGGATTACAAAGGCAGAGCATGCCGACAGGAGACATTTTGGTCCATATCTAGGTCGGATGCGAAAAAAAGATTCATAACAATAACAAAACAATAAATAAAAACTATAATAATGTAAGTAACAAATAAAATACATAAATAAATGCATAGGTATAGTTAAATAATAAACAAACAGGTAAATAGTAAATAATAATGAATTGACATATAACTAATAATAAATGAAAATCAGACAGACAAATGATAACAAAACAAAAACAAATAATATAAAATAAATTATAATCATTACAGCATCTTGCTTAGGTGTTTATCTAAATTATTCTTAAAGCTTCGAACTGAACTACATTGCACTACCTGTGCAGGAAGTTTATTCCATTCATTAACTACACGGTTGGCAAAGTTGTTTCTACCTACTTCCAAACTGAATCTATTTCCGGACAGATTGAGACCATTGTTTCTTGTCTGATTCTCATTCAATGTAAAAATTTGGTCACTTTTGATGTCAATTCCCTTTAAAATCTTTAAGACCTGTATCAAGTCACCTCTGAGTCTACGCTTTATTAGGGAAAACAGATTCATATGTTTTAGTCGATTTTCGTATGATTTATTTTTGATATTTGGAATCAGTTTTGTGGCTCGCCGTTGTACTTTTTCCAGTCTGTCAACGTCTTTAATGAGATTCGGTGACCATACGGAAACAGCATATTCCAAATGTCGACGAACTAACGATTTATATAGCTTGTTAATGAGTGATGGACTTTTGAAATCAAAAGATCGCGCAATCAGTCCTAGAATCTTATTTGCTTTCTCAGAGGCTGAAATACACTGCTTGCATGATTTGAGGTCGTTACTGATAATTACGCCGAGATCCTTTTCACTACCCACTTTTGTTAACGAATTTCCAAATAACTTGTAATCGTACCTGTTATTTTTACCTATGTGCATTACCTTGCATTTACTTGCGTTAAATTTCATTAGCCACTTTTCAGACCATTGCTGTAATTTATCTAAATCTTCTTGAATTTCTAATTGGTTTGAGTGATCATTTGCCACTCCGCACAGTTTTGTATCATCAGCAACTTTGGAAACAGTAGATTTTAGTCCATGGTCTATATCATTTATATATACTATGAATAGAAGTGGTCCAAGAACGGAACCCTAAGGAACTCCACTTGTAACATTTTTCCATCTAGAAGTTTTTCCAATTAAAACAACTCTGTTTTCGACCATTCAACCAATTACTAGTCCAACCAAATAGACCTACCACTTATTCCATGTAAAGCTAATTTAGTAAGTAGTCTTTCGTGTGGGACGGTATCAAAAGCTTTTGCAAAGTCTAGATATATTAAATCTATATTGTTTCTTTTGTCATAATTCGAGATAACTGTGTTGTAGAATTCGAGTAAGTTGGTCACGCAAGAACGTTTCCGTCTGAAACCATGCTGGCTATCATTTATCAAACGGTTACTTTCTAAATGATGTTCGATAGCATCTCTGATGATAGTTTCCATTATTTTTCCTACGATTGAAGTCAAACTTATAGGCCTATAGTTATTTGTTTTCTTTTTGTCACCTTTTTTGAATATGGGAGTAACGTTAGCTAGCTTCTATTCTCTTGGGACATCTCCGGATATGATGGATTTCTTGAAAATAATTTCTAATGGAACAACAATCTCATTTTTCATTTCCTTTAAGATTCTTGGATGCCAACCGTCAGGCCCTGGTGTTTTATCAACTTTGAGTTTATCTATACACCTTTTAATTTTTTCTTTTGTTATATTTACCGTAGTAAGTTTACCCTAGACTTTTCACAGGTTTCAGTTTGGAATTCATCCTGAGGTCTTTCGTTTACGAATACCGAGCTAAAATAATTGTTTAAGATATTACACATTCCTTCATTTGAATATTCAAGTTGACCGTCAGCAGATAATAGTGGACCAATGTGATTCCTAACAACCTTTTTATCTCTAATGTAACTATAGAATTCTTTGGGATTATCTTTGGATTTATCAGCGATGTTCATTTCGTATTGTCGTTTTCTTTTTCTTATTGTCTTTTTTAAATCTCTCTGTATTGATACATAACTTTCATAGTCATTAGATGCACCCGAGCACTTATATTTCTTATAAGCCTGTCTCTTTTTAGCAATACTTTTTTCAGTTTCTTTGTCGAGCCACTTTGGGCGAGCCTGATTTGGGGGACGTCTGTCCTTAAAAGGAATGTAAGTTTGAATCATCTTAGTGAGCGTATTTTGAAATATTTCCCACATCTGATCTACAGGTCTTTCGTTTAATTTTGCCTACCAATCTGTAAGCTGAAGCTCCTGATGTAGTCCTATGAACTGAGCTTTACTGAAATCGGGTATTTTAGAAACACAAGTATATATTCTAAAATTGTTTAGGAGTTTGAATCTAACTAAGTTGTGATCGCTATTTGCAACAGATTCACCGACTTCTACATCACTTACCATGCTTTCGCGGCTAGTGATCAATAGATCGAGTAAGTTTCCATATCTTGTGGGCTCTTTTACATGCTGAATTAAGTAATTGTCACCAAGAAAATCAATCAAGCGACTACCTATATGGCCATGTTCAAGGTTCATCCAATCAATGTCAGTAAAATTGAAATCACCCATTATCAATAAATCCCGGTTGCAGAAACTAGACAGTTCTTGAAATAACAGTTTGTCGTCTGCTAATGATAATGTCTTTGGCCTATATATTACACCTATATTCATTTTTTGTCCATTTGTTTGGGTTAACTCAACCCACAAACTATCATATGCATCCTGTTTCACTTTCTCTAAAACACAAGCATGAACATTGTTTTTAACGTACAACAGAACACTCTCACCTTTCTTGTGGTTTCATTCCTGATGAAAGTGTTTAAATTCCCCAATATCAAGTTCAGCTTCGAACTCTGTACCATTTAACCATGTCTCAGTTATTCCTATCATATCAAGATTTTCGCTTTTGACAAACGCCTGTATTTTATTGGTAATGTTGTCAAAGTCTGTGTTGGAATAACCGTTATTCACTAACAGCTGGCGTAGGTATTGTAGTTCTGAGTGGAGTGAATGCCAGGACGAACAAACCTTAATCGACCGTCACACGTAGGCCTTAATAACACCTCTTTTATACTCAGCCGTACATTCACTCTCACCGTTCATGCATTTCTCAGCATTGGAGGGCTTGCGGTAAACAGAAGTGATGAAGTTGTTAAAAGACGCGTCCACCATAACATCAAGAAACGGGAGTTGCCATGGGGTCCCCCCTGGGGGTTTTATTTGCTCAAGCCTTCATGGCCCATGTTGAGGAAGAAGTAATTAGCAACCTCCCTATTAAATCCTCTTTGTACCGCAGGTATATAGACGATATTTTTGTGTGTGTCAATGACATGCGTTTACTTGAAGAACTTAGATCGAACCTCCAGGAAGTTTCAGGTTTAAAATTTTCTGTTGAGCTAAACGATAACAACAAACTCCCGTTTCTTGGTCTTATGGTGGACGCGTCTTCTGACAACTTCATCACTTCTGTTTACCGCAAGCCCACCAATTCTGGGAAATGAATGAACGGTGAGAGTGAATGTACGGCTGAGTACAAAAGAGGTGTTATTAAGGCCTACGTGCGACGGGCGATTAAGGTTTGTTCGTCCTGGCATTCACTCCACTCAGAACTACAATACCTACGCCAGCTGTTAGTGAATAACGGTTATTCCAACACAGACTTTGACAACATTACCAATAAAATGCTTGACAGTAGTTTGTATAACCATACCCCTCCCCACAATAATATCATCAATTTTTTTTTATAAGAATACCTTCAACAGCGCTTACCGTGAGGATGAGAAATGCATTAAAGACATTCTTTTTCGAAATTGTAAACCGGTGGAAGAAAATGGTGTCTTGCGCTTGGTGATATTTTATAATAATAATAAAAAAAAAAAAACGCACTAGTTCCCTAGTCCTCAAAAATGATTTGTCTGGCACTTCTGGGATGTTGTCGAAAACTAACGTAGTCTATCAGTTCAAATGCACTACTGGAGACTGTGAGCTCTTTTCTCGTAGCTATGTTGGTTATACGATATGCAGCCTTAGCAGACGTTTAACTATCCACCTCCAACAGGGAGCCATTAAAAATCATTTTGAACAGTATCACAAGTCTGTGTTGGATAGAGCAACCGTTGTTCATAACACTGAAGTGCTAGCCCAGTGTAATAACATTAAGGAACTAAAAATGTTAGAGGCTGTGTATATAAGAGAATTGTCTCCTGTGATCAATGTACAGGCTAATTTGTTGTCTGCTATTTCTTTATCTAATACGTCCTCGCGACATGTTGTACATAACCTCCCTATGTATGCTAGACACGCTACTTCACCTCACCTTACTCCGACTCCTACTCTCCCCCCTCACCTCTCCCTCCCCCTTCCCCTCCTCAAGCTCTGAGAAAGTCTTCCAGGGTCAGGTCATCGGAGGTTTAAAGATCGCGCTTGACCTAAGAGTGTAGCATTCTAATTTTTCCTGTGACCATGTAACGTATCTGTAAATTGTGTTGCCTTAACTGTTCTTGTATCTTGATAATGACTCTTTGCAGTCGAAACGTCGAATAATTAAAATAGAGAACTTCGGAAACTTCGTTTCCGCTCATCCTCCCAATATTAGAACTTTAATGAGGAAACTTGAAAATATTAAGAAGAAATTAATAACTGTGAAAATGCTGTGGTGTTCAATTCAGTGTATATACATATGTATAAATATATATATATATATATATATATATATATATATACATATATTATATACATATTACAAAGGATTACAAAGGCGGAGCATGCCGACAGGAGACATTTTGGTCCATATCTAGGTCGGATGCGAAAAAAAATCATAATAATAAAATAATAAATAAAAACTATGATACTGTAAATAACAAATAAAATACATAAATAAATGCATAGGTATAGTTAAATAATAAACAAACAGGTAAATAGTAAATAATAATGAATTGACATATAACTAATAATAAATGAAAATCAGACAGACAAATGATAACAAAACAAAAACAAATAATATAAAATAAATTATAATCATTACAGCATCTTGCTTAGGTGTTTATCTAAATTATTCTTAAAGCTTCGAACTGAACTACATTGCACTACCTGTGCAGGAAGTTTATACCATTCATTAAGTACACGGTTGGCAAAGTTGTTTCTACCTACTTCCAAACTGAATCTATTTCCGGACAGTTTGAGACCATTGTTTCTTGTCTGATTCTCATTCAATGTAAAAATTTGGTCACTTTTGATGTTGTCATATCCTTTTAGAATTTTAAAGACCTGTATCAAGTCACCTCTGAGTCTACGCTTTTTTAGGGAAAACAGATTCATATGTTTTAGTCGATTTTCGTATGATTTATTTTTGATATTTGGAATCAGTTTTGTGGCTCGCCGTTGTACTTTTTCCAGTCTGTCAACGTCTTTAATGAGATTCGGTGACCATACGGAAACAGCATATTCCAAATGTCGACGAACTAACGATTTATATAGCTTGTTAATGAGTGATGGACTTTTGAAATCAAAAGATCGCGCAATCAGTCCTAGAATCTTATTTGCTTTCTCAGAGGCTGAAATACACTGCTTGCATGATTTGAGGTCGTTACTGATAATTACGCCGAGATCTTTTTCACTACCCACTTTTGTTAACGAATTTCCAAATAACTTGTAATCGTACCTACTGTTATTTTTACCTATGTGCATTACCTTGCATTTACTTGCGTTAAATTTCATTAGCCACTTTTCAGACCATTGCTGTAATTTATCTAAATCTTCTTGAATTTCTAATTGGTTTGAGTGATCATTTGCCACTCCGCACAGTTTTGTATCATCAGCAACTTTGGAAACAGTAGATTTTAGTCCACGGTCTATATCATTTATATATATTATGAATAGAAGTGGTCCAAGAACGGAACCCTAAGGAACTCCACTTGCAACACTTTTCCATCTAGAAGTTTTTCCATTTAAAACAACTCTCTGTTTTCGACCATTCAACCAATTACTAGTCCAACCAAATAGACCTACCACTTATTCCATGTAAAGCTAATTTAGTAAGTAGTCTTTCGTGTGGGACGGTATCAAAAGCTTTTGCAAAGTCTAGATATATTAAATCTATATTGTTTCTTTTGTCATAATTCGAGATAACTGTGTTGTAGAATTCGAGTAAGTTGGTCACGCAAGAACGTTTCCGTCTGAAACCATGCTGGCTATCATTTATCAAACGGTTACTTTCTAAATGATGTTCGATAGCATCTCTGATGATAGTTTCCATTATTTTTCCTACGATTGAAGTCAAACTTATAGGCCTATAGTTATTTGGTTTCTTTTTGTCACCTTTTTTGAATATGGGAGTAACGTTAGCTAGCTTCCATTCTCTTGGAACATCTCCGGATATGATGGATTTCTTGAAAATAATTTCTAATGGAACAACAATCTCATTTTTCATTTCCTTTAAGATTCTTGGATGCCAACCGTCAGGCCCTGGTGTTTTATCAACTTTGAGTTTATCTATACACCTTTTAATTTTTTCTTTTGTTATATTTACCGTAGTAAGTTTACCCAAGACTTTTCACAGATTTCAGTTTGGAATTCATCCTGAGGTCTTTCGTTTACGAATACCGAGCTAAAATAATTGTTTAAGATATTACACATTCCTTCATTTGAATATTCAAGTTGACCGTCAGCAGATAATAGTGGACCAATGTGATTCCTAACAACCTTTTTATCTCTAATGTAACTATAGAATTCTTTGGGATTATCTTTGGATTTATCAGCGATGTTCATTTCGTATTGTCGTTTTCTTTTTCTTATTGTCTTTTTTAAATCTCTCTGTATTGATACATAACTTTCATAGTCATTAGATGCACCCGAGCA
>NC_134780.1:18792758-18832758 GCF_046742065.1 Oratosquilla oratoria | reverse complement strand
CTACCCTCATGGGCATGTATCGTGAGCTTCCTGCTAAGCGAAGTAACGGTAACACCAATGTTGGGTAGAAGTTTACAACCTTCTTCATGACAGAAGTACTGGTAGTCCACGTTTGCTTGCTTGAGGGTGTTGTCGTCATTTGTGAGGTTATTTCTCATAAAAAGGATAGACACTGTCGGGTTTTTGTTGTACAAGTATAAATTATGGCCAATTTTTCTTGTGAGTTAATGCATGTAAAGTTCTTCGTGATAATGTCTTTTAAGACCCTTTAATTTCATAAGCTGGTGTCATTTGATTCTTAAAGAAATTTTGATTCTTTAAGAATAAAAAAAAAATGGTCAGTTGTGAGCTCATTATTTAAGAGTATTTTCCATGTGGCGTATGACATCACTGTTGGTAGTCATTAGTGCTAATAATGATTACGAACAGTGAAGTCATAAACCTCCTTTCAAAGGAGAACAAGTCCATAGTATGGCATATGAAAAATAGTATAAAGAAAATAATAAGCCCACAACTACCAATCACTTTTAATGAGGCTTGCATAAGAGGAAATCTCCTCCCCATATATATATATTATATATATATTATATATAGTATATATATACATATATATATATATATATATATATATATATATATATACTGTATAGTGACAACACGCATAAATTGGAGCTCCTGAAATACTTTAAAAAACGAAACGTCTTAACAGTGATACAATTACAGAATACCTAGGGTGTGATTTATGAGAACGGGAGTGTCCGGAATGGTTAATTTACAACGTAGTGTGTAATTAAAGTAAATTGGAAGAAAACGATGACGGGCCAGAGAAACCCCAAGATAAATGTCCGTCGCATTACAATATAAACATGTACCCAGAGCCATCTACCGACGCAAGGGCGAAGCAAAATGCAAACATAGGTTTCAGGTCACCGAGAGGCACAAAAAGGTTTCTACTTGATAATGGCAACGAGGGTCATTTCTTTGGATTTAATGAGTGCGAAAGAAAATTCTTTAGTTGAGTTATAGATATAGAGAGGGACATGAGAAATATGAAGGAATTATGGAAGCAGGAAAATATCGATCTATGGAAGACAAATAAAGACCTAAACAACGAAGTGAGGGACTTAGAAAAATAGACACGGAAATAAAAGAAGAGTTAAGTGCACTAAAAAGAACTGGCCGGGTTAGAATGTGAAAACGAGAGGTTGAAAAACAATGAAGACACAAATAACGAGTCCATAAAGAAAGAGGTGGACAAACGGGCTCAGGAATGATTGGAAAAGGACAAAGAAGAAAATATGATGATTTTTAAAGAAATAGTTCGTCAGCAAATGCAAGAGAAGACCAAAGATGCTGTCATTAAGGTAATTAAAGAAAAGGAAAATCTAGTAAGAAATACAGGAAAAACATAACCCAAATTGGTCCCTGAGATATAAAGAGGACAAAGAATTGGTCAATGTTCTAAAAGTAGTACAAGATAGAAAACAAGAAATAGAAAAGGAAACAGAGGGAGTGCACAGTATGGATAGATATGCAGAAGGAAAAGGAAAAAAGTTGACCACTAGAACAGGAAAATTAGCAAGAAACGAGCACTACAAAAATATATGGATAAAAAGCGACATGAATGATGAGGAAAAAAAAAATAAGACATTAAAAAACAAAGCTACAATAAATAGATAAATAACGAGAAAAGAACGGAGACAAAGATAACAGTTCTATTGGAGAGTATTAGATACGAAATTGTAAAATTGTATATTAAAAAAAAACAAAAAAAACGAAAGGTTCAGAAAACGAGATGGAGGGAATAGAAAATTAAAGTTAGCTTATACATAGATGGATTAATCTCAGGATTAAACAAACTAAACGGTTACTTGTCAGAAGCATAATCAGACGTAATGGGAATTGTGTTGATCATGGATTATATAATCACTGGGTTAAAAATAGGGAGAAGGAACAAGGTGGAATCATATTCCTGGTTAGGAAAAACTTAAATGTAATGATCTCAATAAGAGTTGAAGATAGTGACATGAAAAGCAGAAATAGAAATTTTGCAGTCATTTATGTGTCCTCAAAAATGAGGTCTTGGAGAGAGATTATTCCAAAATGTTAGAGGATACGAAATCTTCATTAAACGAGATGCTGAAGGATGTAAATAAAGCGGTACTCATGGGAGATATTAAAGGCAAATAAATATGTTGGGAAGAGATGACAGTGAAAGGTGGAGAAGATCATTGGGAAATGTATTACTCAACATGACTATAGAACATACAATGACACAATGGGTAAAAACACTATATTTAGAAATAATGAAGAACCGTCGAGACTAGATTTATTATTTACAACAGAACTTGAAATAGTAGACAAAATTGAATACAAGACACCGATTGCGAAATGTGACCACATACTAGAGTTAGAACGAAAGGAGGAAATATATATAAAAAGAAACGAGAGACACAGAAAACAAAGACTGGTGTATAGTAAAACGGACTTTAAGAAACTTAGGATTTTTTTTCTTTCTTTTTCTTAAAGCAAGCTGGGAAAAATTCTACAAGGAAGAAACTCAAGTAGAAGAAAAACGGATAATTCTTATGAAAATCTATAAACAGCGAACCAAAATACAGAAGAGATAATGCTTGGGAAAGATGGAACAAAGACAGAAAACCTCGAAAGTGGCAAATATATATTAATCAAAAGAACGACTATGTAAAAATACGCAGGGAAGAAAAAAGAAACTATGAAAAAAGACATAATAGAAAAATGTAAGGATCAGCTAAAACTATTCTATAGATACGTAAATGGTAAACTAAAAGATAAATAGGAAATAGTGAAACTACGCCAAGGCAATACGACTACACAGAATACACCGAAATGGCTGAAGTCATGAGCAAGCACTTCAAGTTGGTTTTCACTACAGAAAAAATGCAACATCGGGATGAAGGGAGAGAAGTGAAATCCTCCCCCCCCCTCCCCCCGAGGGAAATGATAGTATCACGGAAAGAAATAATGGATCAAATGATGAACCTTGATGTCAGGAAATCGCACGGCCTGGATGGAATAGCAAATTGGATATTAAAAGAATGTAAATAAAACCTAACAGACAAAATATGACATAATAAGTTGCTCACTCAAGGAAGGAAAAATACCAGAAGACTGGAAAAAAGCTGATATCGTACCAATTTATAAAGGGGGAAATAAGGAAGACCCAACAAATTACAGACCGGTTTCCCTTACAAGCACGGTAGCTAAAATTTGTGAAAATGTTACAAAAAGTACATGGCTAAAACATCTGGAGAATAATATCCTAAATCCGAGACAATTCGTATTTAGACAGGGAAGATCATGCACCACAAATTTGCTCTGTTTTTACCACAAATTTGATGTTTTTACTCAAGACTACTAGATATAATACAAGTATGGGACGGATGGACTGATTGTGCGTTCCTCAATCTACAAAAAACCTTTGATAAAGTCCTTAAATCAAAGACAGAAAGCTGGAAACCATAGGAGGGATACAAGGTAAACTATCGAAATGGATACAAGGCTTTTTGCATGGAAGAAAAATGAGGATAGTGCTCAGAGATAAGAATTCTACTTGGGAAGAAGTAATTAGTAGTGGAGTTCCACAAGGATCAGTATTGGCTCGAATAATGTTTGCTATGTGAATGACATGGATGAAGGTGTGGAATGTTACACGAGCTTCTTTGCAAATGATGCAAAATTCTTAAAGTACTGAAACGGAGTGTAACTTACTACAGAGAGATCTGAACAGGGTCTGGAAATGAAGTCAGAAGTGGGAAGTGAACTTCAACAGTAAGAAATGTAGCATAATGGAATTTGGAAATACACACACACACACACATATATATTATATATATATATATATATATATATATATATATCATGACAATATAAAATTGGTGAAAAGGAAGTCACGATTGTGGGATCTGAAAAAGACCTGGAGGTCATCATCAGAAAAGATATGTCCCCTGTCAAACATGTAAACAAAACTGTCAACGAAACCTATAACTTGTTAAGATCAATAAAAGTGGCTCTAACTTACTTTGATGAAGAAATGATAAAATAAAATACTAGTCACACTGATAAAACCTAAATTGGAGTATGCAGCGACATTATGGTCACCCAGTACTAAAAAGAATATAAAATTAAGAGAATCCAGAGAGCAACAACGAAGATGGCCCCAACACTATAGAGAATGTCATAAGAAGAAAGATTGTCAAAACTAGAACCTACTCTGGAACAAAGAAGAGAAAGAGGTGACTTGTTGACCATCTACAGAATTGAGATGTGTGGAAATCCTTGATAGAGAAGACTTATTAAGTTGGGATAAGAGAAACACAAGAGGACATGGAAAGAAGCTCAAAAAAGGAGTTATAGAAGAGACCTGATAATGATAATGATAATAATAATAATAATAATAAAAGCTTTCCCCACAGTGATGGATGTATGGAACATACTTGACGAAATAATAGTGTGTACAAAACAATACTAGAATTTAAGAGCAAATTAGATATGGCAAGATACAGAGACGGGACAGCACGGGCGTAGCTCCCCTTTCCGTAAGATACTAGGTAAATACATATACATCTTTATACATATATATATACTATATATATACATATATATAAATACATACACATATATATATACATACACAACTCGTGGCGCAGTTGGTAAAAGTTCCCGGCTGCCACTATGGCGGTCCGGGTTCGAATCCCGCCCAGGGCTGAAATAATTTCAGTATCACTGCGCTGCGGGTTATTACTCCAACTCTCGTGGGCGGGGAGTTAGGTGTGTGTGTGCGTGTAAGGTTACAGCATTACCCATAGATCGGTCATATGAGCTCTGAGCTCTTCCGGAGGGAAATAGCTGTCGATCACGAGTCCAACACGTGATACAAGATTATGGTGAATAACACACACACAATTACACACACACACATATATATATATATATGTACATATGTATATATACATAATACATATACATACACACACACACTATACAGTTGTTAGTTCTCGGCTGCCACTACGGAGATCCGGGTTCGAATCCCGCCCAGGGCTGAAACAATTTTAGTATCGCTGCACTGTGAGTCGTTACTCCAACTCGTGGGCGGGAAGTTGGGAGTGTGTCTGCGTGTAAAGTCACAACATTACCGTTAGATCGGTCACATATGAGTTCTGACCTCTCTTCCGGGAGGGAAATAGTTGTCGATCACGAGTCTGACACGTGACCTAAAGACCATGGTAAATCACACACCCATATTATATATATATATATACATATATATACACATAAATATATACATACATATATACACATATATATACACACACACATATATATATATACATATATATATATATACATATATATATATATATATACAGTAGAAGCCCGATTTAACGAACTAATTCAGCCAAGGTCCAGTCCGCTAAAGTGAATTTTCCGTTAAATTGAACGAGTGAGGGTTGGTGTCAAGATCTAAGAATATAAGGTCTAACCACTTCCGACCGAATTTCGAGGGAGTTGGCGCAGCGGGCCCGTGAACGTCACCTGGCTTCTCAAAGTGGGGTTAGCGGGTCCTATAGCTGTCAGTTGAAGCTGGTCCGTCGTTCAAAAATGACGTTGCCTTCGCTCGCACTGCTCCACGCAATTAGTTATATTCTGACAAATATTATATAAAATATATATATAAAATATTATAGTTCCTATATATATGAATATATAATATATATGATATATAATATATATATATAATATATAAAATATTATAGTTCCTGTCTTCCTTGGCGTTTCACAGTTTTCTTCAGTGTATCACAAAGAGAAAATGGACTCAGCCAAATGACGTCAGAAGCTGCGCAGAAGAATGTAAACGGTCTGACCTGTATATTTAGACCTTGGTTGGTGTAACAGTGCTGCCAGAGCGGATTGTAAAAAAGATACGTACCTAAAAATTCCCTAGTGTACACACACACACATACAGTACTGTATATATATTATTGTAAGTGAATTATAGGCAGCACAATCGTGAATTGCAAACGAACAGCAACGTGCAGTAATTTGTTGCAACGTGTGTGTGTGTGGTGTAACAATGATATGAGCTGTCTGTGAATTTCGGAGAATATTAGTCATAGCTTTGTGTTTGGTTCGATGTACATAATTCTAGCGATTGATAGGACTGGGCAGTTGGTTTTTGGATAGTGAGCGTTATTGTTGTGTTGTTGCAGAAAACGTAGTTCGTTGTTATAGAAGTGTTTTTCGTGGTGATTACTCTCGCGCACTGATTTTGAATTTTCCCATCAACTTACTGTTTCATTATTTTGTTTTCCTATAATACCGTCTATTTCTACTTGAATATATTTCTGCTACAATTATACTTTATACATATACTGAATTATAGATTGTATATTATAGTACGTATATATATATATATATATATATACCTCCAAAATACTAAATTATAAATTTTTCCTTGACTCCACCACCACAATCTGGTAACAATGGACTCTGAGACACGCATGTGGCCATTTGACGGAAAATGCTCAACTTAGCTTACCGTTCCCGCTAAATTGAGCTATTTCCGTAGACACGCGTCTGGCCAGCTAGCGGAAAATGGTCAACTTACCGGACCATTTCCACTAAGTTGATCATTTTCGTTATTGCTATTTGCAGTTCGCTAATTTGAGCTTCCGCTAAATTGATATCCGTTAAATCGGGCTTCTACTGTGTATATATATATACATATATATTATATATATATATACATATGTATATATACACACACACATATATATATATATATATTATATATACGTATATGTGTGCATGAGTGTGCGTGTATTTACCTAATATCTTACGGGAAGGGGAGTTACGTTGATGTCCCGTCTCTGTATCTCGCCATATCCATTTTGCTCTTAAATTCTTGTATTGTTTTTTGTACACAATTATTTCGGGTAGTATGTTCCATGCCCTCTGTGTGGGGAAAGCTGGGGTTTTTTCCAGGTCACTTCCATAACTGCCCTTTTGAGTTTCCTTTCGTGTCCTCTTGTGTTTCTCTAATCCTAATTTAGTAACTCATCTCTATCAAGGATTTCTACACCTCTCATAATTCTGTAGATGGTCAACAAGTCATTTTTCTCTTTGTTCGTGGGTCAATAGTTCTAGATTTGACACTCTTCATGTGACATTTCTGATTGTGTTGGGGCCATCTTCGTAGTTTTCTGGATTCTCTAAATTTTCCATGTATTTTTTAGTTCTGGGTGACCATAGTGTCGCTGCGTATTCCAATTTAGGCCTTATTAGTGTGACTAGTATTTTCTTTACCATTTCTTCATCCAAGTAAACGCCACTTTTATTAATCTTAGCATATTTATAGGTTTCACCGACAATTTTGTTTATATGTTTGTCGGGGGTCATATCTTTAGTGATGATCAGCCCTAGGTTTTATTCAGATCCCACTGACGTTACTTTCTTTTCACCAATTTTATATTGTATTAGTATAAGCTACTTTTAACTTTCTGCACTCTCCATCTTTGTTCCTTTCGTTTTCTTTACTTGAAGATTCCATTTTCTTAGTCTAACACTCTCCAAAAGAACTTTTTTCTAGGGCTCCGTTTTCTTCTCTCTCTCCCCCTCTTTTTTTCTATTTTTTTTCTTTTCTTTAGCTTCGCTTCTTAATGTCTTTTCTCTTTCCTCAAGGTTCATCTCCCTTTTTATCCATACATCTTTATAGTACTCAGTATTAACTAACTTGTTCTTGCTAGTATCTCTTCCGCTGCCCCTTGTAATCTTAATTTGACTTTTAGGGGTCGATTTCCTTCTACATACATTCCTATTCTATGCACTTCCTCTATTTCCTTTTCCAATTCTTGTTTTTTATCTTGTGTGTATTTACCTAGTTGTATCTTATGGGAAGGGGAGATAACCACACGGTGTCCCATCTCTGTATCTCGCAATGTCTAATTTGCTCTTGGATTTGTGTATGGTTTTTGCACAAACCATTGTTTCGTCTAGTTTGTTCCATATATCCACCACTGTGAGGAAAGCTGGTCTTTTTCAGGTCATTTCTATAACTATCCTATATATGCGTGTGTATGTGTGAGAGAGATTCACCATGGTCTTGGATCACCGAGATTTGGTGCCCATGCAGGACTCGCATAATTCATCACTGAGCGTATGCATTGTTTGTATATTGTAATATTAGTTTGTTTTGTCCAAATGTTGTTCCAGTGATTGACTTAAGTGCGTTAAGTCTAGGTGTGCATTTATTTTTTGTTTGTGATGTGTTGTTTGAATTACATGGATCGTATATCACACTAGGAATTTTCGGTGTGTGTGTGTGTGTGTGTGTGGTATTATTGTTGATATAGAGGTATGTATTTGTGTTCTTTTGTCCAGTTGGTGAGAAGTGCTGCTATAGATTTGGTTGGGGCTATTTTGAGTCTGTATTGAGTGTATCAAGTTATGTCTGTATTATTTCTGCAGTTTTGTCTGTGTTACAATGTGTACATGTGATTGTTATGTCGTCTGCGTAGGGAGAGGTTTGTATTTCTGAGGTGTCTGGTGTGGGTATACAATGCATGCATAGATTAAAGAATGTGGGGGATAGAACTGAGCCCTGTGGTACTCCATTCTTAATGTTTCTGGTGTGCGATGATTGGCCTTTATATGACACATAAGCATTCCTTCCTGCCAGATAATTGGCCAGCCATCTCTTGGTGTTATTGTGCATGTCTGTGTTGTATATTTTGTTTGTTAGATTGTGGCAGGGGATAGCATCAAAATTATTACTAATGTCTTGTGTTATGAGAAGTGTTCTATGATGGGGCCTATCTGAATTGATGCCATCTAAGATTCTTAGCGTGAGGTTTGTCAGAAGTGTTTTTGTGGAGTGTAGTGACCTACAACAGTGTTGTGATTCAGCAAGGGGAATATGTGGTGTGATGAGTTGGAGTATGAGACGTTCAATGACTTTGGAGGGGGTCCAGACAAGTGTGATTGGGCGGTGCGCTGTTGGGATTGTTGAGTCTTTATTGGGTTTTGGGATGATTATTTTACCATGCTTTCAGATGTTGGGTATTCAGTAGTGTTGTGTGAATAGCTGTAGTTTGCAATGTTTGTGAGTGCGTGTATACCTTGTGGCCCAATGTGTTTTACGTGGATGTTACTTATATTGTCAGGTCGACAGGCGGATGTGCTTGAGGTTATGTATTATGTGTTTTGTCTGTCCATGAAGGGTGTATAGTCTGCATCTGTGGGAAAGCCTTTTTTTTTTTTTTTACGTCGAATGGTGCGTCGGTCGTCAGGGTGAGAAGTGAGATGGCTTGTATGTGCAAAATTATTCATGAGTGCGCTTGTCTGAGGGTAAATTGTCTGTTGTTGTGGTTATTGCTGCGTGAGAGGGTGTTGTGTTACTGTTGGATAGTGTAATGCTGTTGAGTATTTTGTACAATTTGCTGGTGTTTTGTGATCAAGTGTATTGACAAAATTTTGCCAATTTTGTTTTCTGTTCATGTGTTTTATTGGTAAACAGTGTTTAGTGTTTGTATTTGGTCTGCTGTGGTTTGAGGGATAGGTGCGGGGATATTGTGTTTAATTGCCTCTCGTTGTCTGATGAGGCCTAGGATTTCTGGTGTGAAGTTGGGGATGTGTGATTTTTTGTTGCCTGTAGGGATTCTCTTGTCTGCATTTTGTATGACAGTATTAAAAGTGTGCACGGCATTGTTTATGATTGGTGTACTGTTGTCCCAAAATGTTGTTCTGTCTCTTCAGTAAAAGCTTTCCAGTTTGTTCTCTTGTAATTGGTGCATGTGTGTCTGTGGCCAACTGGGGTGCATCTTGCTTTGGTGGTGACAATGATTGGAAGGTGGTCAGATCCAAGGGATTTGACTATTGACCACTTTCCATGAAGTTGTTGGGGTTAGGCAGGGGGAGCAGAAGGTGATATCAGGAGAGGAGGGGGTGTAGTTGTCTTGGTGTGGGATGTGTGTTTGATTATGTGTGTTGTTCATGATGGTCAGTGAGTGAAGGTGAGTCTGCATATCAAGCCTTCTGTATCAGGGTTGTCAACATACCAGGCCAACGACTTGGCGTTGAAGTCACCGCCCATGATAAGGTTCGGGATTGTGGCTAGTTGATTAAGTTGGGTCCTGAAGGTGTTTGGAACGGTGGGGGATGATTGGGGGGGGGGGGTGTATATGTTAACTATTGTCAGTGCTGATTTGTTGCCTGTACGGATTAGAAAAGATTGAATTTCTGTAGTGTTATCTATGATAGGGAGGATGATTTTTGTTGTGGCGCTCGTGTCCACAAAACAGATGGATTGGTGGATCAGGGCGACGAGTCCACCGCCATTGCCGTCAGTTCGGTCTTGCCTAATGGTGAATTTGTAAAATGGTGTTTTGTGTGTCTTAGTTGTGTTTCTTGTGTGGTGGCAACGTGTATGTTGTGTTGTTTGAGGAAGTGTTCGAGTTCGTGTTTTTTTGTTTTGTTTTTGTGTGTGTTGATGCCATCAATGTTATGTTGTAATATGTTGATGATGTGTGTTCTGTGTGTTGTATGTTGCCGTCTTGGGTTGGGGGCATTGATGGGGAAAAGTATAGGATCTGGGTTAGAGAAAGGAAGAGGTGTGATTGAGGACAAAGGAAGGAGAGAACTGATTGGGGGTAAGGGCGGGGGAAGACTGGGTGTGGGTAAGGGTGCAGGCTGTGTTTGGGAAGGTGAGGTTGAGGTTATTGGAGGACAGGTAGAACATGTCCAAGTGTTTGTGTCTGCAAGCGTACAAGTGGGCCCAGTTTTTCTATATGTTGCATTGAACTGATCCCTTTGTCTGTCTGCTCGAGGTGATGGGTTTGGAGCATGTTGGGCATGTGTATTTTGTGGTGGGCCCAGGATTGCTCTCTACATCTCCGGCTAATAGTAGAAAAAGAGGGATGAGCGCCGGAAAAGTACTCCTCAGTGCAGATAAAACGTAACAGTGCATTTTGCAAAAGGATTGTGGTACTCGCTCAGGCGACCGAAGCCCCTCCTGGGGATAGGTGCCACTTCCGTAGTAGAGCCGGTGGCCGGGGGTGTTTGCTGCAATTTGGCCCCCAACTTTTTTTTTTTTTTTTTTTTTTGGGGGGGGGGTCCCACGACGAAGACGCTGTCGCACCAGGACCTTTTAGAATTGTTTTTGCTATTTCTTTTTCTGCTTTTTCTCTCAAGTGCCTAACCAGGCCATGTTTTTGTCTTTAGTCCATATACTACCATACACTGTATCTTTAACCTAATTTGCTTTTTCTTTGATTACTTGAATAATTCTGTCTTTTGCATTCTCCTGCATTTGTACTACAGGGTGTTCGGGATAAATTTGATAATTTTTTTAATTGTCTGTTATTTCAGAACCATTCGAAGGATTTAATAGCGGTAAAGTGCAATGGATAGCTGATTCTGTGTACTATTAGTGGGTGTGAGAGCTAGAGGGCATGGGTGACTGAAAACCACTGTAATATTGGAAGAGAGTGACCTGCATCATGATGATTCGCACCGGATTCAAATATTCAGAAATTTTAGCTGCAGCTCAGTGCTCCTTGAATATCGTGAAGGCCGTGAGATGTGAGAACAGTGGCTACCAGGAAGGATCATAGCAGGCGTTCTCTGTCCACACAATGAAGTTCATTGAGAAACTGGAGAAAAAAAAAAGTGTGGCAAGATCCAGGCAAGGCAATGCGGACCTTGGTGTGAGAAATGGGTGTCGGAGTGACGACTACGAATAAAGCACTGAACGAGGATCTTCGCTACTCCTCATACATGAGGCACAAGGGCCAACTGCTCACCACCAGGGTCCAAGAGATCTGCCTTATGAAAGCCAAGAAACTCCTCAACAAGGTCAAACACCTATTCGAACCAAGGATTCTCTGGTTCTTCTCAGACGAGAACTTCTGCCAGGACCAGTTGCACAACGTGCAGAACAACAGGCGAGTAGCCTCCAGTCCACACGAAGTCCCGCACTTCATAAAGACCAAGTTCCCTCAAACTGTGATGGTCTTTGGGTGTGTTTCCAGTGAAGGCCACGCCATGCCACACCACATCTTTGACGGAGGACTCAGACTCACTTTAGATGGCTGTGTTGAGTTGCTGTTTACTGTTGTCAAGCACTGGGTGGAGAGGGTGGCTGCGGGAAGACCATACGTGTGGCAGCAGGACTTAACTCTGTGTCACCCCTCAGGGAAAACCCAGAAGTGGCTGTCTGATAAATTCTACAATTCCACCAGTCCCAACATTTGGCCCCCCAACTCGCCTGATTGCAACCCCATGGACTATTTTGTGTCGGGGGGCGTAGTTGAAAAAGACACCAATTGTACTGCCTGCAACACCAAGGATGAACTGACTGCCAGGATCAAATTGGTGTTCAGGCGTCTCTCGAAGGACACTATGAAGAACTGCATGCTGCAGGTTTGGGTCCTGCCTGGAGGCTGTGGTGGAGGTTCAGGGCGTCTTCTTTGAATGAGCTGTATTAAACAAAAGATCCTCTAAGAGATGCACTTTGAATTTTGAGAATACATAAATTTTTGGCCAAGATATGACGTTTTTCTTTCCTTCCGAATGTGTAAAATTTATCCCAAACACCCTGTATTTCTTTAAAAGCTATATCTTTGCTTTCCGTTTTCATTCCATTTCTTTATCTTCTGCAAAATTTCCTCTTAAATTTTCTTCAATTCAGACATTGCCTGTATTTGATAATTTACCTTTTTGATCAATTCTCACTATTGATGTTGTCTTTGTTTTTCATCTTTTCATTCTCACATTTTACCTCTTTTAGTTTGTTTGATTAACTCAGTTCATTATTTCAGCATTCTTTTTCTTTAAGTCACATATCTCTTTATTCACTTTGAGGTAGTCCTTTCTTATATTCATAATCTTTTTCTTTAGTTCCATGAATTCTTTATCCCATGAACTTTCACTAAAATTCATCTCCCTTTCCATGTCCATAATTCGACTCAAATTTATTCTCTCATACTTACCAAATCTAGAAAAAAGGATCAACGTCACCTAGCTAAAGAAGATGCCTTGGCGTCTAGAGGCCTCTGTTTATATTAAGTTTCGGTTTGGCTCCTCTTGAGGGCTCTGCATTCGTGTCTTCATTCAGCACTGCACTAGACCATTTTGGACAACCTCAAGTGTTCCCCTTCCCACTAAATACAACCCAGGCCTCCTGCTCTCCTTGCACTATTGAGAATTTTCATCTTATTCGATGTAGCCAACAGAGCACTAGCTGATGCTACGGACTTCGGTGGTTCGTATATGTGTGTATTTACCTACAGGAAGGGGAGCTATGCTCGTGGTGACCAGTCCTTGTAGCTTGCAACACCTTGTATGGTGTTTGCGCACACTATTGTTTCATCCAATTTGTTTCAGATATCCAATCTGTGTGGAAAGCTGCTTTTTTTTCAAATCTCTTCTATAACTGTCCTTTTTGAGCTTCTTTTCATGTCCCTTTACTTTTTTTCTATCCCAATAGTCTATTCTATCAAGGACTTCCATGCCTTTCATAGTTCTGTAAATGGCCAACAGATCTCTTACTTTTCTTTGTTCCAGGGTTGGTAATTCCAGTTTAGACAATCTTTGCTCATTTGCCAGTTTTGAAAGTGTTGGGGTCATCTTTGTCATTGTGTGTGTATTTGTGTATATATATATATATATATATATATATATATATATATATATATATTTACATACATGGTGTTTGGGATAAATTTTACACTTTTTCGGAAAGAAAAGAAAAATGCCATATCTTGGTAAAAAAAATTATGTATTCTCAAAATTCAAAGTGCATCTTTTACAGGATCTTTTGTCAAATACAGCTCACTCAAAGAAGACGCCCTGAACCTCCACCACAGCCTCCAGGCAGGACCCAAACCTGCAGCATGCAGCCTTCATGGTATCCTTCGAGAGTCGCCTGAACACCAATTTGATCCTGGCAGTCAGCTCATCCTTGGTGTTGCAGGCAGTACGATTGGTGTCTTTTTCAACTGTGCCCCACACATAATAGTCCATGGGGTTATAATCAGGCGAGTTGGGGGGCCAAATGTTGGGACTGGTGGAATTGTAGAAGTCATCAGACAGCCACTTCTGGGTTTTCCCTGAGGTGTAACATGGAGCTGAGTCCTGCTGCCACACGTATGGTCTTCCCACAGCTGCCCTCTCCACCCAGTGCTTGACAACAGTAAACAGCAACTCAACACAGCCATCTGAAGTGAGTCTGAGTCCCTCTTCAAAGAAGTGGGGTGGCATGATCTGGTCTTCACTGGAAACACACCCAAAGACCATCACAGTTTGAGGGAACTTGGTCTTCATGAAGTGCGGGACTTTGTGCAGACTGTAGGCTAGCCACCTGTTGTTCTGCACATTGTGCAACTGGTCCTGGCAGAAGTTCTTCTCGTCTGAGAAGAACCAGAGCATCCCCGGCTCGACTGGGTGTTTGACCTTGTTGAGGAGTTTCTTGGCTTTCATAAGGCGGTTCTCTTGGACCTTGGTGGTGAGTAGTTGGCCCTTGTGCCTCATGTATGAGGAGTAGCGAAGATCCTCATTCAGTGCCTTGCCTGGATCTTGCCACACCTTTTTTTTTTTTTTGCAGATTTCAATGAATTTCGTTGTGTGGACAGTCAGAATGCCTGCTATGATCCTTCCTGCTAGCCACTGTTTCCACATTTCTGTCGCAATTCTCCAGCTCACATCTCGCCCTTCACGGTATTCAAGGAGCACTGAGCTGCAGCTAAGATTTCTGAATTTTTTAATCTGGTGCAAATCATCATGATGCAGGTCACCCTCTTCCAATATTCCAGTGGTTTCCAGTTGTCCATGTTCTCTAGCTCTCACACCCACTAATAATACACAGAATCAGTTATCCATTGCACTCTACCACTATTAAATCCTTCACATGGTTCTGAAATGACAGAAGATAAAAAAAATCATCAAATTTATCCAGAACACCCTGCATTGGCTTGAGTGGTTTGAGGTAAAGGTGAGACTTCATCAGGGATGTGTTATGTCACCCTGGCTGCTCAATTTATATATGGATGGGGTGGTGTGAGAGATGCAAGGGTAGTGGGTCAGGGATTGGAGATGGTTCAAGAAAATGGAGAAAAGTGAGAGATAAGCCAGTTGTTGTTTGCTGACAACACTGTGCTTGTAGCAGGATCAGAGGAGGGATTGAGGAAGTTTGTGAGAGAGTTTGAGAAGGTGTGCGTAAGAAGGAAGTTAAAGATAAATATAGGTAAAAGTAAGGTGATGAGGTGTACAAGGGGAGAAAGTGGCAGTAAACTGGAAGTGAGTATTAAGGAAGAGACTGGAAGTGGATAGTTTTAGATATTTGGGTGCGAATTTAGCAGGAAAGGAAGGAGTGGTGGAATGTAGATTGAAAGAGGCAAGTAAATGCCTTGGGGGATTAAAATGTGTAATGAGAAATAGGCATTTGGTAATGGATGCTAAGAGAAGATTGTATGAGGGAGTGATTGTGCCAACAGTACTGTATGGGGCAGAAACATGGAACATAAGAGGAGTTTGAATGTGTTTGAGATGAGGTGCCTGGGAAGTATGATAGGGGTTACTAGGCTGAATAGAGTGAGAAATAAGGAGGTGAGGAGAACAGGGGTGGAAAGGGAGTTGGGAGATAGGGTTGATGAAAGAGTATTGGGATGGTTTGGACATATGGAAGGAATGAGTGAAGAAAGACTAGTAAAAGGGGTGTGGAAGGCAGAGGTGGAAGGAGTGAACAGGAGGATGGGGTAAATGGGGTATTGGGAAAGAGGGCAAAGTCTGTTGAGGAAGGAAAGGAGAGGACAGAAGATAGGGGTGAATGGAGAATTGTTGTGTATGGATGATGCTGTGATGTGTGGGGGTGAGGGAGTATGTATGAAAAATAAATTGACACAGCCTGAAAGGATTTCTCCCCATCTTCTCCTTTTCTACATGAAGGGACGGAGAGAGGGGTCGCCAATTTAATGAAGCGGCCTTGCAGTGGATGTACTGTGTCTTTGGCACTGCTTCTGACCCAGGCCAATATATAAGATGCAGGGATGACCCGTCATCCAGGAGGTGCCAAGATAAAAGGGAGAGAGGAGGGTTGAGGGGAGTTATGTTGGGGATGGAGTGGGTGGGTGTTTTTATGCCTTTGTTTTTTGGCTACCTCCCTTGTAAGTGAGAAAAAGCTTTTGGTGTGTGTGTGTGTGTGTGTGTGTGTATATATATATGTGTATATATATATATATATATATATATATATATATATATGTATATATATATACATAAAAAGTTAAAGTTAACTCTTCCAGGTCATGAATTGTATGCTGAGGTCCTGCAACTCTTCATATCATCTCCCTAATAAGACAATAACATGATCTCAAGGCTTATCTCAAGGACTTGAATCCTGGAAAAGGAGGGCCAGCTGCTGTCCCACCACCTCCATGTGCTCTTTGGAACCTGTTCCCACTTGGGAGTTGCCAAGAGTGAGACAGTGACTGAGACTGGTTCAGTCAACATCTCTCCTACCAACAATAACTTCTTTGAACTAACAAACCTAAGTCCTCTGGTGATGGTGCATTATAGTGGGGGCAGGAGATGGTGATCTCTAGAAGCCCTGAGTCACAACCCACATGGCTGGCGGCATAGGCCCAGTGGCTGCCCTTTGTGAGGATGGGGAGCAGTACAGCTCAGCAACAACCTTCGTGACTGAGCAGTCCTATTCAGGGTCTGCTCTGTTCACCCCACATGGGGAAATGACTAGAAAAGGTACTTTAAACATAGTCTCCCCTAACCCAACCAAATTGGGGAGACACCCCCAGCATGGTCACCCTTAATGTGGTACAAATGATAACAATAATAATAATAAAAACAAAACAACGGGTAGGGAAAACAGCAACACTACCAAAACCAAGGTCCCTCTGATGCACTCCCACCCTGCCCTGTAACACTTCCCTGTAAGTTATGCAAAGCCCCCTCCCCAACAAAAACAAGAAAAATCTCTAGTGGCAACACCAGAACAACTCCCCACCCACTCCACAGAGGGTGATAATCGTCGCAGTCAGCATTATTAGTAGACCCAAGCAATACAATCAACATCTACAACCCCAATCTTTATAAGATATTCATTAGATTACCAAGCCTTGTTAACAATCAGTTTGAGCCATATCAAGATGAAGTGGGGCTTGAATTAGTCAATCCAAGACTCGTGGTCCTAAAATCTACCACCAATGAATCAGTAACAAAGAAATGCCCTGTAAGAGTATATGGTGAATTTGATGACCAATGTGGAACTCCCCTAGGTATGTGACCCAAAGGAGATACCCAAACAATAGAACTAGTGCCTCAATTAAAACACCACACAGAACACTTATAACCTATTTGGAAATGGTCAGCACCCCACCACTACAATACCAAACAAGAAATAATGGGAATATTAAAAAAGATCAATACCCAAACATTAATAGTGACCTTCAGTCATCCACAAGTTCCAATCTACCTAACTGAAGGGTATTTGAGATATAAATCAGAGGAACAATCCACACTTATGTTGCTTCAACTCCCAGTGCCTTGGATGCACTAGACGACGTCAACTCATAGGTGGTGTATGTGTACCCTGCTTAACCCCTGCACATGGTACCCCATGCTCAAACTCAGCCAATTGTATGAATTGCAAGTAAAACCACCCTGTATCAACCTCAGATTGCCCAGTATATGGGAACTAAGTCCTCTGTGTCAGAGGCTCAAGACACATCAGTTTCATAGAAGACTGAAAACAAGTACAATCCAGGATGATCAGACCAAGAGTCACATTCACAAAAGCACCATGAGTCAACAGACATCCCTTCCCCATAATAGTTCCACTCAAACAACTACACAAAGAGCCACTTTGCACGGTACAAAAAGCCACATTATATAAACTACTGCAACCCCATCACCAGTGTTACTAAAAGGTTCAGCCCCAACCCATCTGAGGTACAAGAACCTCAAATACAACCCTGAACTCCCATCTAAACCCTCAACCACAATTCCATTCATCACCTCCCCCACCCACCAGAACACCCAATCATTCTCCCAACGCAACAAAAATGGACAAGAACCTCTTACACAAACCCTCCAGTTTCATCAGCCCACTACAACTCTCAATCACAAACCTATTCACTCCCTCCTCTTACCCCTAAAACCTATAACTTCCTCATTAAAAAATAAGAAGTTTTAACTCTCCCAGAGGAACCACAAAAGACACAATGGAGCAGATCAACCATACCCTATTAATAAGCTCCCTTGCCCAAGAAACACCAATAAACAATTCCACCTGCAAATAACAGAAATAGATTTCCATCCCCAATATCTACTGCAGCTTCAACATTAAATGTACAGTACAAGCTAAAATTTGCTCCCATTCCAGTACTAATCACACACACTAACATTAAACATGTAAGCTTCCTAGATCTCTCAATGCACCTACCAGACCCAATTGGAATGAATGAACACATGCAATCCTGACACCTAGTTGAACTAACAGATCCTGCAAGGGAACACGAACCAAAGCAACCCATCAGACCACGTATTCCATTCCAATTTTCAGTGGGGATGAAGAAAGTAGTCTATCTAATATCAGTATTAGTAAAAAAAGTAGTAGTCAAGCAGATTGAAAGACTTAAAGCTACAAAATCCCCAGGTCCGATGAAATTTTTCCCAGAATGCTTAAGGAGTGTAAATTTGAAATCTGCAACCAGTTAACTGAAATATTTAATAAATTGGTAGACACTGGTTTTGTGCCTATTGCTTGGAGGCAGGCAAACATTGTTCCTGTTTTTAAAAAGGTAGATTGTCTATATGCAACTACAGGCCAATCAGTTTGACATCGGTTATAGGAAAAATGCTTGAATCAATAATAGTAAATAGACTCAGGAACACATTGAGACATAATTTAATTTGTGATACACAGCATGGTTTCTCCAAGGGTAAGTCATGTGTGACTAATCTTCTATCCTTTTACACTAAAGTATGTAAGGCGTCAGATAACAATGATAATTACGATGTTATTTACCTTGACTTTAGCAAAGTGTTCAACAAGGTGCCACACCAGAGACTACTAAATAAAATCAAAGCCCATGGCATAGGAGGAAAAGTGTTAAAATGGATTAGAGCTTGGATTAGTAACAGAAAACAGCTGGTCACCATAAATGGAGTAAAATCTAGATGGGGCAATGTTACTAGTGGGGTCCCCTAGGGCTCGGATTTGGGTCCCTTGTTGTTCATTATGTACATAAACGACTTAGACGATGGGATAAATAGTGATGTTAGTAAGTTTGTGGACGACACTAAAATAGGACGCCTAATTAGGTCAGGAGACGACGCAGAGATTCTGCACGATGATCTTATCAAATTGTTTACATGGTCAGTGAAACAGCAAATGAACTTCAATATCTCTAAGTGTAGTGTGTTAAATGTAGGTCTACAGAACCCCGAAAATAGATACAGCTTAGATAACACGCTTTTAGAGAAAACTGAGTGCAAGAGAGACTTGGGAGTTCTAGTGAGTCCGGACCTTAAAACCAGGAAACAGTGCATTAGTGCCATGAATAAAGCTAACAGAGCATTAGGTTTCATTGCTAGGACAGTAACTAATAGAAGTACAGAGGTAATTATCAAACTCTAGTGATAGACCCATCCTTAACTATGCGGTACAGTTTTGGTCTCCATCCTACAGAATGGACATCAATTCACTAAAATCAGTACAGAGAAGAATGACCAAAATGATATATGGACTCAGAAATTTGCCTTACGAAGAGAGGCTTAGGCACCTAACTTACACTCTCTGGAAAGATGCAGAGTGCAGGGTGATCTAATAGAGGTGTTCAAGTGGATCAAAGGCTTTAACAAGGGTGATGCATACAAGGTCATCATATTAAAATAACAGAGCAGGACTAGTAGTAATGTATTTAAACTGGAAAAATTAAGATTTAAGAAGGAAATAGGCAAGAATTGGTTTACTAGTAGGGTGGTCGATGAATGGAAACTTAGTAACCATGTAATAAGCGCTGAAACTATCAGTTGTTTTAAGAAACGATTAGACAACTTTATGGATGGGGATGACAGGTGGTGATGGATACAGAGCTGCCTTATGGTCTCTTGCAGTCTCCTTCATTCTTATGTTCTTATGAACTCCCATTACAAAGTAAAATTCCCCTCACAATATCATGCGTACTGCTGGACTGCCTAATTTACACAACACCCCACAATAATCATCACCATCATCTACCTAGTCAAACAGCACTGACTCTATACCAAATCCCAAGTGACAAAACACAGAAGATCCAATTGTCTCCTCCCCACAACTTCCTACAGAAAACAGGACTATAAACCAAACTATAAATTCACTTGAAAAACTAAACCAACACATGAAATATAAGACAACTTACTACAATACCATGAGATTCTCCATAAAGAGAGGGGCACTGGTAAAAATAAAAATTTCAGGTTTAAAACTGCACTTTCAAACCTAGTTTTCGTAAACGAGATTATAAATAGATTACATGGAGAACCAAGGTCAGCAAAACTTCTCTATTACATACCTCTTTCTTATATACAGATTTATTACATACCATTATAAACAGTTTGGTTTTCTCTTGAATGCTAAATTATGTTTGTTCCCTAAGCTCTGCAGAGAGAAACCGTCAATATGAAAACCAATTAAGCGAGTGTATGAATGGAAGTATGACAGTATTTCACACAAGTTGAACCTTCTTCCTCTTCATCAGTATGTGTGGACACTTGTTGAGAAAATGGACCTCTATATCATCACTTGTTCATCAACATCACATTCATCTGATAACCTCACTTAGCAATGCTTGTGACAGTCTGCCACAGTTAGGTAGACAAATATATATATATATATGTATATATATTCATGCAGAAATATGCTGGCTTTCTGACTTTTTTTTTCTATTTATAATTCGGATACTATGTCATTTTTACACTTCATTCCTCACGGAAAAAAACAGCATCAACCATCCACTCGGTCTTTACTGCGTTGGACTAAACAACGTAGGGACCAATATGGCTGCGTCCAACTGGTCCATGAGAGGCACAGTGTGGGCAACACACTCATCCCAACCAGGAACTCTCCAAGCGGCCTCACGGGCACACCGACGCGCCTCCAGGGACCTGTAACCTGTAGGAGGAGCAGCACAGGGCATGTGTTAACAGGCATGGTATAACAGAACTTTATGTCCTGTTGGGATGACAGGACAAGGAGAGGAAAGATGTTATACCTCAAGATATGTCAAGTAGATGTTATCACCTTTCACTATTGATTGGGTCCCACAGAGATGAATAAAATAGCCTGGTGGTAGCCAGAAAAAAAGTCACTTGGTATTGAAAGGGGTAATCAAGACAAGCTATCTTCATTATCAAGGGGCTGCCACAGAGGTATCAGACATCAGACCCCATACACAGGTTAAAGGTCTATAAGATGGCGTGTTCTGGCTAACTTCAATAGGTTTTCTTTGGCTTAAAAGGGACCTCTAGGTGTTGGAGGATCTAAAACATTTCTATCAACCCCTGAAGTGCCACGTGACCATTAAAAAAATTGGTCTGGCTAATGCCATACAATTTTATTCAGTTGGAAAGGGCTAATGACAATGGATTGGCTAGGTTGGTTAAGGAAGACAGGTAAGAGCTTTGAGTTCACAATCATGTTTTGGCTCAAGGCTGAGTATCCAGACTAAGAAATCCGATGGGTTTATACAAGCATGCAGTCTGAAAATACAAAGTCTGTCCTGTTTGCAGAAATGTATTCAGGTGACATAATGTCACACAAAGTCCACCTTCCAGCACGAGGATATACTGTGTATTTGGATTCTGCAGATGTAATTTCCCTTCCTTTTTTTCAATAGAGTAAACTTCAGTTCTTATCTCCCTGTTTTTTAAACATTACAGAATAAACTTCAAGCCTTCACCCCTCCTTCCTAACAGTCATAAGCAATCCACAGGAATGATCATGTAAATTTCTATGACGCCATATTGCGATTCGAATTCCAGACCTACATACAACAGGAGTCCAAAGCCTCATTACCCTCACCCTAGACATAAAAAGGAAATAAAATCATTCTCTCCTGAATGGCTTGCATGAAATAAACATACTGGATCCCTATTCTGTAAGTCCAGGGCTTGATTGGGTCATCTTAGAAATTGACATGTCCATCATACAATATATATGTTAATACAGGATGTTAGGTTTCAAATGGTGAAATAGACACAATGCACACTTAGAAACCTGTGATGTTATACTAATGTTATACAGTACTCATCAAAAGTATGTGGGCCCTACTCCTTGTGGCCACATACTTATGACAAAAATAGAAAGACATTCTGAGGTGAAGTTATGTTCATGGAATGTATCTGGTGACACCCTGCTGTCATGCTGGGCCAACAGAGTGGAATGTGGGGGAGAACCCAGCCAGTCGCTCCCACACTGCTGTGGAAAGTGTTTACAGGTAACCTCTCTCTTCGGGCCCTTGCCTACACTGCTTTTCTTCATTTCCCTTGGGTCTGTATCATTACCATGACCTCTACAAAGGAATTAACTAAAGTGGTAATTGCCCGAGCCATTGGATTAAAGAAGGCAGGCAATGGAACTACAGAAATCAGTAAAATGTTGAAGTTGGCCAAGTCCAAAGTCAAGAGATACATTGTGCGATTTCTGGAGGGAGGAGGGTTGGACATACCATCCCAGAAACCTGGTACAGGGAGCTATGAAGACTTCTCCTTCAGAGATTTTGCTTTTGTTAGTGGATTTGAATCTAAAGTACACTTTATGATGTTCAAAACCAATGGAGAAGTCTCCTTAGGATGCCCTATCCTAGATTTCTGGGATATCTCCAGTCCTCTTCCCTCCCGAAATTGCACCATGTATCTCTTGACTTTAAGCTTGACCACCTTCAACATTTCACTGATTTCTTTAGTTCCATGGCCTGCCTTCTTTAATCCAATGACTTGGGCAATTATATCTTTAGTAAATTCCTTTGTAGGGGCCATGGCAATGATACAGACCCAAGGGAAATGAAAAGCAATGTGTAAAAAGGCAAGGTCCTGAAGAGAGGGGTTACTTGTAAATGCTCTTCCCACAGCAGTGTGGGAGTGACTGGCTGGGTTCTCCCTCATGTTCCACTCTGTTGGCCCAGCATGACAGCAGGGGGTTGCCAGATACATTCTATCTACATAATTTCACCTCAGTAAATGCCTTCCTATTTTTGTCATGAATAAGCAGCCGCAAGGAGTAAGGATCTCATACTTTTGACGAGTACTGTATGAATTCACTCTTACAGTTTCAGATAAAGACTCTTGTTAGTATTAGACACAGGGTACACTAACTACATAATTCTATGAACAGTTAAAATGGATAACCAAAAAGCTGCTTCATTATGTCAGGTCCCAACCCCTTTGTGTTCTATTTTGTCGGGAACTGTCACACAAAAAACAAACCACGCGGCCAATTCATAATAAGGTTACTGCATGGTCCTTATTCTAGATATCTACCAGAATGACCAATACAGAGAAACTTGCTTGTAGTCTTTCTGGGCAGCAACCTGTAAATAAGTATTAGAATGACATCTAGTACATACCCATCCCCTTTGTAATGGAAGATTTATTGGTCCCTTTTATTTCCCAAGGTTTAGTTTTACCACTTTTGCAACACTGGTGCAAATGTAGAGCATGGTGCCCTCAAGTTACATTGTACAAATCACATCTGAACCTTACCGAAGGGGTGCATAAAGTCTCCAAGAAAAAATTTGCAAGGCCCTTGGCAGGAATTTTTTTTTTCTTCTCAAAATTGAGGATCTGTAGGTAATCTTGGTCTATACAACTAGTCCTACAATAATCAATAATATATACTAATAAAAAGAAGTGTGGTGCAATAAGGTTTGCGTGTGTGAATGCAAGTGCATGTAGAGCTAGGATAGTAGAAAGTGCTTGTTCTTGAGGAGGGATGGACGTTGCATGGTTGCTGTGGAACCCTTTTTAGCTCTTGGGCCCTGGAACAAATTACTGGATGGACCCCCCCATCTCATAGGCCCAAGGGGTGCCCTGAAGATGAATAAAACAGCATTGCAGCAGCCATAATGAAATGAAAATACGGAAGGGACAGGTAACAAATTACTCCTTCACTACAGAGGAAATGTCACGGAGATGAATGAAATTGCCTGACAAGAATCCTTAGGGCAATGTGTCTTCTTTTTCTTCTTGCTCTCCTGTCAAAAATCAGATTTTCCCCCGTCAATTCTATTCAGTCCTTTCTTTTATCCAAACACTGCATATATGCTTCTCTCCTTTCTTCTAAAGAGGGCAGTTTCATTTGTTTTTTATTTCCTATATATTTTTTTCATTTCTTACTTTTACTGTATGTCACAGCTGGGGAAAATTTTTATTGTTCCTTTAATTCTCTTTATTTAACTTTTTTGAGGGATGGGGGTGGGGGGCACATCACTGTTGCACATTTTAATTTGTGGCAGATCAAGTACTCTGATTTTTTTTTATCTCTCCATCCATTAACTGATACACTGCTCTAGTATTTGCCATTGAATTGTATGCTTCACCAAAAATCTTATCAACATGTTCATCTGATGACCAACATTCCTAGTTCCTTCTCATCTTTCGCTCTTGTTAGTGCTTCATCCCCCCCCCCAACGAGTAAACCAATAATGTCTTCCTTGTATTCTTGCTCTTGTTGTAGTCCATGGTTTAACAACACTTCTATCTTTTGGGACAATCTCGTGCCACTATCAACATCTCACTTCAGTTCTGTCGGCTGCTGAAGAAAACGAAAATTTTTAAGAGTACAAGGAAAACAGGCAGCCTGGTTTATATTGAATGGGAGGGGGAGCAATTGTGGTTACCCAAAATGATTTCTCTGCAGTGATAATTTGATTTAGTAATAGAAGGTGCATGAAAATAAAAAAAATGATTTTGAGACGAATGTTGACTCGAAAGCAGAGCCATCTACGGGTGCCACGCCAAAGTATAATGTAAACTGAGGACTTGAAACACCAACAAGATTTAAATTGTATAATGAAGACTCCTTTTCCAGTTTTGGTAAGTATGAAAGAAGAAATTTGAGTCAAATCTTAAGACATGGAAAGGGAAATGAGTAATAATAGAAAATGGTGGGCAAACGAAGTCATTGAACAAAGAAAGGAGACTGTAGAATTGATGGAATGTTTAACCCAAGCTAACAAGATATCTCATCTAAAGAAATAAAATTCTGAACTTACGAACGAACTCAAGATAATAAAACATTGTAGAATAAAGTTAAATGTGATAGGTTGGTCTAGTTATTCAAAGGTATTTATGGTTTTGGATAATATTTCTGTTTTCTATACTAAGTTGTGGAAAGATGGTTAGTTACTGTTGTTGAATGGGAACAAATGACTATTGACTTGTGTTGTTCTACATAGTTGGAGGCATTGGAGATAAATTATTTTTTGGTTATTTTCTTTATTGTGTCACCTCTGTGACTGGTGCTTTCCATCCAAGGTGATGAAGAAAATGGTGGTGGTTGCAACAACAATATTTTACAATTTATAATTCTAAACATGTCTATTTACAACTATATATAGTATGGAACTAAGTATGGACACTCAGTATTTATTTTAACTCTATATAAATTATATACAAGAAGTGATTAGTTATAATAACTAATATCATTTATGTGATTGAATCTGCCAGTTGAGAATGCAGGTATTCTTGTTAGTTGAACCTCAGCTCAAGCCAACTTGACCGTGGGTCAGATCATACAATAGGTGACTCATTGAAGCTTGCTGCTACCACCAAGATCTGACGTAGAATAGCCAATGCATGCACATGTGCACACTAGTATAGAATGAATAATTGTCATGGGCAAGTAAAAATGCATAACAGCATTGCTTGCAACTGATGATCAGAACAGCTACCATTCACTGACCACAGCGAAATTAGTGCTCAAAGAAAATAAAAATATAATAATTTGACATATAAGATAAATGTACATGGATTTTGAGCAATTTCATTATGGGAAAATCTATGATAAAATTTACTTAATCTTAAGATCATGTGGAAGTAGATATTATTTCTATTCACCTAGGCAAGATGCAATCTTATGAAGTGGTAGCTCGACTGCGAAGGTTGTAATGGGAGAGAGGAGTAGGGGGAAGTTGAGAGGATTGGTGAGGATCCTCTATAGTATGGTTAGTACCAACTGATGATGGAATGGTCTCTATGTTGAGGCCATGGCTCTTTTGTTATGATCTTTGTGCAATACAGTATCTGTAAGACTGTGCAACCCAAATGCTTTCACTTCATTTGACTTGTGACCAATGATACAAAAAGGTCCAGTGAATTCAGGGGAGAGCAGCTTTGAGGTGGGGGTGTGGTTGAGGGAGTAAACAATGTCTCTAAGTTCAAATGTACAATCTCTGGCTGATTTGTTATGCAGACGGGCCATATCGTCTTTAGCCAGATTAAAAGTATTATGGATTCTTTTGAAAAGATTATTAAAATTTGCTACTTTGACCTTAACAAAATCATTGAAATTGCAAATGGGAGGGGGTTCTGATACAAGGTCATATGGGAATCTTTTGTCCAAGCCAGAGGACTATATGAGAATCTTTCAGTTCTGCCATTCAACTAAGCCATTTGAACTAGGGTGGTAAGCAGCAGTATTACAGTTTATGATTTGAAAGTATTCACAAATATTTGAAATAATCACATTGCTGAACTCCGTTCAGTTGTCAAAAATCAGAGTTTGGGTGTAGTGAAGGGGCATATGAGTTTGTCAATATGGGTCTTTGCCACATGTGCAGTTTTGTCTGGTGGGGAGAAAGAATGCCGACTTGGGAAAAATGGCCACCATGAAGAGGCACTGATTTCTGCTGGAAGTGGTAACTTAAGGAGGTCAGTAGCTACTGTTTCAAATGATTTGCAAGGGATACGAGTTCAGATGGGAACATGATTGCTGATATGATCTTTGTATTATGCACAAGGGTGACAAGCATCTATGTGGGAGTGTATATCCTTCCTCATGGTTAACCATAAGTATTGCAATCTGGCTTATGTAATGCATTTCTCCTTGCCAGGGTGTGCAGCATTGAAGTTGTGTAGGAGTTTCAGAACTTCAGGAATGAGGTCTGTAGGGACTACAAGCTGAAACACTGACCAGTTGGGTTCATGTTTGTTCATTAGTGTTGTTTTGTGATAGAGTACGTCATCAGCTAACGTGTAATTGAGATTGGGAGGGAAATTACCCATAACAGTTGTGTCTGCAGATTTGAGGAAGTATACAGTAAAATACCTTTCCATAGAGGATCTGATCTTTGCGTAATGGTTGTGATATGGCGACTGAGAGCATCTGCTGCAAGGTTTGCTTTACCTTGAACAAAACAAAAGGTAGGCATGAACTCTTGTACTATGAGGAACCAGTGAGCAAGTTTTCCCGATATATTCTTGCCATCTATTTACAACTATTTATAGTATGGAACTGAGTATGGACACTCTTTATTTAACTCTATAAATTTATATATACAGTGCTCGACAAGGAAGTACGAACGGTTAGCGAGAATGAGTGATGAGGAGAATGAGTCATAAATCAATAAACAAAAGCTCACTTCATACCTCTAATACTTTGATGGGTGGCCTTTACATGCAATGATCTCACGAAGGCGGTTTGGAATGGAAGTGGCGTACTTGGCAAGATGTACAGGGGTTATACTAGCCTAGGATTGGCAAATGGCTGCCTCAAGCTTGGGCACAGAGCTCGTATCTTTACCCTGCAGGTCCTGTTTAATGTGGTTCCACAGGTTTTCTATTGGGTTTATGTCAGGACTATTGCCTGGCCAGTCTGCTATGTAAGGTATATGACAGTCTTTAAGCTAATGAGTAACACTACGAGCAGTGTGGGCTGGAGCGTGATCTTGTTGAAAGATATTAGCACCTGAGCTATTAAAAGAATCCTCCAGGGGGGTAAATGATATGGACAAGGAAAAGCAAACGGACAAGTGGGCGGAGCTAAGGGTAGGGTTTATGATGCATGCTATCAATCATCCCTCAGTTGATGCATGCTATCAATCATCCCTCAGTTGATGCATGCTATCAATCATCCCTCAGTCGCCTCTTAGCCTTCGTGGGGAGGCTTTTTGTTCCGTGAATGTTCTGGTGGCGCCACCTAGGCAGTCAGCGTTTTTTGCAGACAGAGGTGCTTTCTAGCCTTAATATGGGCATGAACAAGAGACAATAACCCAGATTTACATAAATCTGGTCACCAAACAAAGGAAATAATAGAGCAGGTTGGGGTTGGCAAGACGTCTGTGTGCAAGTGGGTTGCCATTTTTAAGGAAGGTGGCTGTGACACACCCGGTTACAAACCAAGGAAAAAGTACCCCAAAAAGACATCCCCTCGTGCTACTAATGTTATCAAGAGACAGTTAGAGCATAATCCTCATGTTACCGCCAGAAAAATAAAAGAAAGTAACCCGGGACTCTTAGGGGAGGTTAGTGTGCAAACAGTTAGCCGCTGCATTCACGACCTTGGGTACAGAAGCCACCGCCCGGTGAAGAAGCTTCTTCTCACTCTTAACCAGAGGCGCCGTAGGGTTGAGTTTTGCAAGAAATATCTTCAGTGGGATGATGATAAGTGGCTGGATATTCTCTGGACCGATGAGTCCACCTTTACTGTGATTGGCAATAGGGGGTGGAAACATGTATCGGCGTGTGGGTAGCGACCCTCTTGACCCCCGGTACGTTCAACAAACAGTGAAACACCCTGATTCTCTCATGGTATGGGGAAGTTTTAGTAGAAGAGGACTTGGGAGCCTTGTTGTACTACCAAAAAATGTAAAAGTGAACCAATATCTTTATCATGAACTCTTAAATGACCACCTGGAGGATTCTTTTAATAGCTCAGGTGCTAACATCTTTCAACAAGATCATGCCCCAGCCCACACTGCTCGTAGTATTACTCAGTGGCTTAAAGACTGTCATATACCTTACATACCAGACTGGCCAGGCAATAGTCCTGACATAAACCCGATAGAAAACCTGTGGAACCACATTAAACAAGACCTGCAGGGTAAAGATACAAGCTCTGTGCCCAAGCTTGAGGCAGCCATTCGCCAATCCTGGGCTAGTATAACCCCTGCACATCTTGCCAAGTACGCCACTTCCATCCCAAACCGCCTTTTTGAGATCATTGCACGTAAAGGCCACCCATCAAAGTATTAGAGGTACAAAGTGAGCTTTTGTTTATTGATTTATGACTCATTCATTCTCCTCATCACTCATTCTCACTAACCGTTCATACTTCCTTGTCGAGCACTGTACAAGTGATGAATTATAACAAATATCAATTTATGTGGTTGAATCTGCCTGTTGAGAATGCAGGTGTTCTCAGTGGTTGAACCTCAGCTCAAGCCAACTTGACCATGGGTCAGATCACACAATAGGTGTCCCATTGAAGCTTGCTGCTACCATATAGATCTGACGTAAAGTAGCCAATGTATCCACACACTAGTAAAGAATAGTTCTCAAGGGCATGTATAAAAGCATACTAGCCTTTCTTACAACATAATTACATTGTTGTTGTGGGATTTTGTGTAAATTGGACGGTCTAGCAGTGTGATAATGTGAGGGGAGGTCATTTCCCGTTATGAGGTGGCCACATGTGAGATGGAATGGTCTGTTTTAAAACATTGGTTATTTTGATGTGAGGACAACTGTGGTATATGGGATTTATTTTTGGATGATTTGTCAAGTGTTGCTCCCAGTGTCCTTACCACATGGTTAGTGTAGCTGATCAAAGAAATGGGTAAAAGCCTGTTACTGGCAGTGGAATGGAAACATCAAAAGGAGTGGATGCAGTCTTTCAAGATGCCTTGTCAACTTCCTTGCTGTCTGGGATGCTTGCATGACAATGCATCCAGCAGAAGAATACAAATTGAAAGTGGGTAGAGGTTTGGGTGATCTATGAATGGGTTTTGTGGACCAATGAGTGGCGAGGCTTGAGGGTGAAGACTGCTTGTAGGGCACCTCATGAACCTGATACTATATGGGATGTAGGGGATGGGGGGTTGAGTGAAGATTGAGGTAATGGGGTTTATGTGGGGAGATCCTGATCTAGTTTCATGGTTCAAGCAGAGCCATCGTTGTATATGTATATTCATTGAATGTATGACAGGTGGGAGATTCTTGCCAGATGGCTTATGTTAGCATTAATTCTTGTAAGGTGGCTAAGTTGAGAAGAGGTACTGAAGGAAGTAGCCAAAGGGATCAAATAGTCATTGTTGTGGGAAGGATCTTGTTGGAATTTTCAATTGCAGAGAGCAGGTCTGCCATTATTTTACCACATGCATGGGTATTACATACATAATTGCTGAAGTCTTGCTTGCTTAATTTTCTATTATGTGGGAGACTGGCTTGGTGTGCTTTGATTGGGTAGAGATGTGTTAGTGATGTCAAGGTACAGTGGATATCCAAGGGTGGGGGGATGCCCACATTCTGTATTCTTTTAATACATGCAAAACCATGTATCTTTCATCGTGAAGTACTGTGAGAGGCACCTATGTTGAGGTACAGGAGGTCCACGGATGTAGAAAAGACGTAGGCTTGATATCCAGGGTCAAGTTTGCTTTGTATGAGTGCCTAATATAAGCTCCAGTGATTGTTCCCTACATTGTGTAGGATAGTACTTTCTGATCACAAGCTCAGAGAAATAATGCATTTAGTATTTTGAGGTGTGGAGTTCAGGAGTCTGTTGTTGAAAATTAGTCCCATAAATCGGGTCCATTCTACCATTGGGAGGGTGGTGTTTCCTTATTGTATTAATGGCGTATCACTGTAGCAACATCATCTACAGAAGTGCAAGGTGACTGGTTTTGATGTGGAGAAATTAAATTTGTGGTCTTCTGCCCACTGGTGCACTCGGGTGACAGCATTTTTGAGAAGGCAGTTGGTATGATCAGGTTGGACTCCAATGCAAAACAGGTCTAATTCATTGACATACAGGCTAGCAGATATTTTGGGGGGATTTTTGTTGTCATATCATCTGTAGTTAGTCTGAAATGAAGAATGCCAAGGACACTTCCTTGGGGAACTTCTACAAATACTTTGCATAGTCTGTGTGTTAGGAATTGGGATATGAAAGTAGGCATAGCTCCTTATGATAAAAGGAGGTGAAGTTTAAGGAGAATCATTAATTTCTAGGCCATGTCACATACTTAAAATACACAATTAAAAAGTAAATTAATAAAAAAAAAATCAATCAACCAATAATAATAAACAAGACATGTTTGTTGGTAAATGCAATGCAGGTTATTTTTTCTGTTTACCCTAGGATGGGGGCACAACTTTTTTTTTTAGGTGTGGGTGCCAAAATCAGACAAATCTTTGATACAAAATTATCTCTCATGACAACAAAGTAAAGTTAAACACCTACTTATGAGCATAGGTCCCTTTTATCTCTCAGGTGCACACAGACATTTTGGCCTCAGGAAATTATCAACATGGATGTTCTGGCCTCATTCATATATACAACTTTTATATGATGTCTTATTTTAACTTATTATATTTTAGTTGGAATATCTCCACTCAATCAAATACACATGTAACAAATTCAAGTCTAATTCATTATTTTATTATAAGTCACTTTTTTTTCTCCAATTCATAGCCCTGATGTATACAAACTTTTCTTTTTCACAAAAGATTTTTAATCTATCTAATTCATTTTTTGTTTAATTTATAGCCTTGGTTAGACAAACATATTTTAGCTTCAAAAGGGAATTTCAGAAGTATCCAAAATATTTCCTTATTGAAACTGAAGGATATTTTCATTCCATGGGGCAAATGTAGCAAAATTTTGATCTTATTCAGTCACTATAAGTTAGCTTTTAATTAATCATAGCCTTGACGTACAGAAAGATTATTTTGGATTTATTTAATTCTCTATGTTATCACGCATAATAACTGATGCATCAAGTGTGGGTGTATAACAAATGAGGCTGGAATGTCTGGGGTCCACAACTACCTGAAGCCGAAAATCCAGGGCCACAATGTCCGGGGCCTACATTCCCTCCTAGGACCCCAATCTGCCACCCAGTGCAGAATGCAGTTATCAATGGTCACACAAATGTAGATGGAGATTTATTAGTTATCTTTTTGAAGGTGAGCTCTGGGTTTTGTGTGCCAGATAAAAGCTGGTAGTGTACCAGGCCTTGCATGTGTGCCAAGGATTGTCCTCCCCTGCCCTAGGATGTCTATAATGCTGTGACCAGTTCGTAATCCTGTGTGATATGAGAAAATAGCATTCCAGTTGCGATCAGAGCCAAGGTGACATAACACATCCGTGACAAAGTCCCACCTTTACTTCAAACCACTCACTCTCTCCACTTCTAATCCTAACACAAGCTTTACTACTCTCATAAAAACTCTTGGCTGCTCTTAAAAGCTTTCCTCCTATCCCGTATATCTGTAATACCTCTCACAGTGCCTTCCTGTCTACCCTGTCATAAGCCTTTTCCAGATCCATAAAAGCCCAAGTGCTGGTTAAGCACTGGTCTAATAGGTGCAGCAAAGCACTAGATAGAAGAGAAAAAGCTTGGAAGAGATGGAGAAAAGTCAGGAAACCTAGAAAGTGGTAATTATATGTTAATCAAAGGAACAAATATGTAAAAATACACAGGGAAGAAAAATGTAACTATGAGAAAGACATAATAGAAAAATGTAAGGGTCAGCCAAAGCTATTCTCTAGAATGTAAATGGGAAACTGATTATATTTATTTTGTAGTTATATCTGAGTGACCCCCATATTATGTGAACTGGCTTGATTATATTTTCTGTGGTTATTAATATTCAGAGTGAAAGTGAGTAATACAATTGTAACTTTATATTTTATAATGTGAGTATTGTGGTGCATCATTAAATCATTATACTGTATATCAGGTTGTTGTTGTTGTTGTTGTCGTTCCCTAGACTGTCTGTCCGAGCAGTCCCGTCTCCCCAAGGAAGGCCACAGCCGAAACTGGGTTTTCCCACAAATCCTTTATAGAGTGTATGTTGTGTTGTTTGCGTGCATGATTGTGTATAATGCAGTCTTCCATTATGTGTTGTATGGTATGGGGTGAAGTGTTACATCCTGGGCAGCTGTTCACAACACGGTCGTCCAGCCTCTTCTGGTAGCTTAGAAGTGCTGGGTGGTGACCGCATCGCAGTCTGGCCAAGTGGACTCTGTCCTTTCGTGGGAGAGAGGATTCAGAAGGGTGGATATCAGGGGGTCTGGCATGCAGCAGTGTGTTGTCTTTCAGTGTGTTAATGGAGCGGTGAGTGATATGATTATTAATATGTTTCCGGAGGCTGGTATTTGGTGGTTGTGGAGGAAGAGAAGAGAGTATCTGTGCGTAATAAAGGTCTTTGGGTGTAGTTTTAATGTTTCTTGGTGTGTGTGGGTGTTCTGCTATGTAGTGTAGCGGGTGTGATGTGTTTGTGGTGGCTGCAGCAAGTGTTTGTGTGCCTCACATGTCGAGGTGGTCCTTGACTTTGAGGACTTTTGTTTCATGGTGTAAATGGTCTGTAGGTGATGTATTTGTGCAGCCTGTAATTGTTTTTAGGGCTTTGTTTTGTATGATTGTTTTGTATGTCCTGGAGCTGCAACGTCTATGTCGTGGGACCACCCCCCAACCCCAAGAGTTGGGGGCCAATCAGCAGCAACCACCCCTGGCCATCAGCTCTATGCAGATGGCACCGATCCCCAAGGAGGAGCTACGCCTACCTGGGGGAGTACCACAATCCTTTTTTTCCAACACACAATGTATATCAGGTAGCTAATACTGCCTGTGAGATTTTGACTCATATTGAAGAGGTTAACCTCCTTTGGACCTCAGATGAAGCTCACTTCCACCTGGGGGACCTCGAGACCCAATGAGGTAGCCACCAAGCTCCTATACTCCCCAAAGTGCTCAGTATGGACTGCAATCTCAGCCAGAGCCATCATCAGACCATTCTTTATTGAGGAATCTTGCACAACAGTGACAGTCACCAATGAGTGGAATGTTGAGGTCCTCCAAACCTTCAAGAGTGAGCTGCAGACCCTGTACCCATCACTTATGGGGAAGTTCTGGTTCCAGCAAGATAGAGCAAGCTCTCATGCCTCAAACCTGTCCCAAGACTAGATGAAAGAGAACTTTGGTGACTGTGCGATCAGTCTCAAGACTGATTATGAGTGTTCACCTCACAGCCCAGACCTTAGCCCCCCAGATTTCTTTCTCTGGGGCTACCTTAAAGGCAGAGTGTACACAGGGAGACCCAGGACCATCACAGAACTCAAGGAAGCCATCAGGGAGGAGATCAGAGCCATTCCTCAGTCAGCTTGTGAGGATGTCATGGGCAACTTTGTGCTGCACCTATTGAAATGCACAGAGCTAAATGGAAGTCATCTCAAACACATGCTCTAGAATAAAGAAGAAAAATCCAAAGGCTCTCATGTTTTGATATGATATTTTATACACAATAAACTAGTTGTCACCAAATTTTCATTTAATTCTTGCATAAAATTAAGAATCGAGGCCTATCGAAAATTGGGGCCTGTTTTTTGAGGGGTCACCCTGTAATAATCTATATACCAAGGGAGATATCTCTGCAGGGTGTCAAAATATCATTCACACATAACCACTCACTAACCCCCAATCCCCCACCCTTCCTTGCATCACAGTCTCATCTATACACAGCCACTCTCCACTCACTCTTTATCTCTTGCCTTCTCTCTTCATTGCTCAGCAGCCCTTTCACCTAATCCATCCATCTCATCCTCAGTCATCCCCTCAAATTCACTTCCTCCTCCTTCCACACCTCTCTTACTAATCTTTCTTCACTCATTCTTTCCATGTGTGCAAACCATCCCACTACTATTTTATCAGCTCTATCTGACATCTCCTTTTCCACTCCAGCTCTACTCTTCACTTCCCACTATCCAACCTTGTAACTCCTACCATACTTCTCTGACATTTCATTTCAAACACATTCAAATTTTTCCTCTCTGCCTCTCTTAAATTCCAAGTCTCTGCCCCATACAAAGCTGTCAGCACAATCACCCATTCATATAATCACCTCTATGCATCCATTCCCGAATGCCTATTTCTCATTACACTCTTTAATCCCCAAAGGCATAGTTATAATAACAACAATAATTATAACAACAATAATAAAAAGAATCATCATTCTTGCTAGTTTCACCAAATGGAAATCCACACCCCTTGCAGTGAGAATGGTCTTTTAGCCCTCCCAATTGATCTCTTTATAAAGAAATTTTGGATTGTTACTTATACTAGTGTGGGGTAGTTTCTATTTCACTGGCTTGTAGTAGTATGAGGGGAGCAGTCATTTGGGGTAAGCTCTCCTTATGTGAAAAAGGTGGGGGAAATATATTGTTAGAGCACGATGCTGGGTCTGATCTAGAGATAGTGTCAGGCCCAGATGTATCCCCTGATGGAGATGAGGGTGTTGAAAGTTTTGAGGATGAAGATTATACTCACAGAAATGGGATAACATAAATTATTCTTAATCCTATAACAATATAATCAAATAACATATCAACACCTACCATTGTGCTGAGAGATAATGACATTTTTTCTTAATATGTTTATCAATCTATACTTTCTTCTAAAAAGATGGTACACAATTCTTAAAACTCATCATTTTCAATACTTAAAACCTATAGAATAAATTTTTATCAAAATCTCTTGACTACAATGAAATAAAGCAAATCTATAAAGCAATGGCTAAATACTGACTTTAAACCAGTTCCTAATTCAGCATCAATAGAATACTGCTAGATTAATCTACCCAGTTATTATTCTGCTACAATTATAAAAGATATGGTGAGGTGAGAGCCAAAATGAAAAGCACAATAAAGCTATAATCACAAACAACACGTGTATATATGGTTAAACATTCATTGATGTAATGGAACTATAATAAAATGTGAAAACATATTTATTAATTAAGCACAAAAAAAATGTGAACTTACTGGTAAATAAGAATATAGAAACAGTAATGAAAGCTAAAATATAAACCTTACCTTAAATTTTGGTTCCCCTATTGTCCACCTTTATCTTTGAAATTGTGCCTGCTGATAAGGGAGGCATTCCAGAAAAATAATAAAGTAATAACTGAAAGGAATAAAAAGCATGACTGTGCATCCAGGCAAGCAGCACTACTATCTTCTGATACATGCATAATTTGGATACAAGTGTTTGTAACCTAATCAATATTTTTCACCCCGCAGAAATTATTACAGTAATATAAACTGTTGCCTCCAGTGTCACTGACTGGAAACTTGCATCATCACAGCAGCTGCAACCAGTCTGCTGCCCCAATCACTGATCTCTGGTAAGAAACACGGGACTGTTGTCTGTGTTGTATTAGCATAGTACTATTTCTATGTCACCTACTTGTATAAGGTGAGCGGTTACCAATTGTCAGCTCTCATTTTGTTGTAGGGTAGAGGAAATAAAAGTGTAGTTGACAGAGATCTAGAGCCTGGTGTCATGTGATAACAGAGTATCAATTTTTCTGGGCTGCATCTCCTGATGGAGGTACAATGACATACATACATATACCAACGGCTTTTCCCCCCTTAAATGGGGGGTAGCCAAAAAGAAAAAGGCACTCCCACCCATTCCATTCCCTACACATTCCACTCCCCTCTACCCTCCTCCCTCTTATCTTAGCACCTCCTGGATGACAGGTCATCCCTGCATCCTGTCCATTGCCCTGGGTCAGAAGCAATGTCGCAAGACACAGCACATCCACAGCAAGGCTGCTTCATAAATTCGGCGACCCCTCCCTCTCCGTTCCCTCATGCAGAAAAGAAGAACATGGGGAGAAATCCCTTCGGGCTGCGTCAAATTTTTTCTCATACATACTTCCTCACCCCCCATCCCCCACCCACTCCCCCTCATGCATCACAGCATCATCCATACACAACCCTTCTCCATTCAGCCCTATCTTCTGTCCTAGTAACCCCTATCATACTTCTCAGACATTTCATCTCAAACACATCCAAACTCCTCTCTTCCTCTCTTATGTTCCATGTTTCTGCCCCATACAGTGTTGTTAACACAATCACTCCTTCATATAACCTCCTCTTAGCATCCATTCCCAGATGTTTATTCCTCATTACACTTTTTAATCCACCAAGACATTTACTCGCTTCTCTCAATCTACATTCTACCTCCACCCCCCCTCCTCCCTTTCCTGCCACATTTGCACCCAAGTGTTTAAAACTATCCACTTCCTCCAGTCTTTCACCCTTAATGCTCACTTCCAGCCTGTTGTCACTCTCTCCCCTTGTACATCTCATCACCTTACTTTTACCCACATTTATCTTCAGCTTCCTTCTTTCACACACCTTCTCAAACTCTGTCACTAACTTCCTCAATCCCTCCTCTGATCCTGCTACAAACGCAGTGTCGTCACCAAACAATAACTGGCTTATTTTCCACCTTTCTCCATTTTCTTTAATCATCTCCAACCCCTGACCCACTACCTTTGCATTCACCTCTTGCACCACTTCACCCATGTATAGATTGAACAGCCAGGGCGACATAACACATCCCTGACAAAGTCCTACCTTTACCTCAAACCACTCACTCTATCCATTTCTAATCCTAACACAAGCTCTACTACTCTCATAAAAACTCTTGACTGCCCTTAACATCTTTCCTCCTATCCCATATATCTGCAGTACCTCCCACAGTGCCTTCCTGTCTACCCTGTCTTAAGCCTTTTCCAGATCCATAAAAGCCCAAAAACATTCCTTACCTTTTCCTATAGCTTTCTCACATGTCTGTCTTACCACAAAAATCTGATCTACACAACCCCTGCCTGTCCTAAAACCACACTGTTTCTCACCAATTACTCCCTCTGTTCCTCACCATCAAGACCCTCCCTCCCATAAGCCTTCCCAACTACACTCAACAAGCTGATCCCTCTGAAACTACTACACTCACACTTGTCCCCCTTTCCCTTGTAAAGCAGAACTATACAGGTACTCCTCCAGCACTCCACCCTCTCTTAAACAAACAGACAGTCCACCATAACTGTACTTCCTTTCTTCAGACATTCTGCAAGGGCCTTACCTGCTCTAATCTTAAAAGCTGCTTTCACTTCATCTTTCCCTATTTCTCCTCCATTTTCCTCATTCATCACTCTCATTTTCTTAGTGCTTCCCACTGCAACTACCTTTCCCTCCCTATCCTCCTTCACATTTAGCAACTCCCTAAAATACATTGCTCACCTTCCTCTCACTGCCTTCTCTTCCATTATCATCTCTCCATTTGCACCTTTTACCTTTTCTTCTCTACTTGATTTGCCTCATCTTCCTCTTTTAATTTCTTTCCAAAACATCTTTTTATTACTTTCAAAATTTTCTGTCATACTCTTACCCCTTTTCACATCTGCTCTCCTCTTTGCTTCCTTTATTGTATGCTTAACTTCCCTTCTCTTTACTTTGTACCTCTCATGCGATTCCCTTGTCCTAATTTGTAACCAATCTATGAATGCCTGCTTCTTCTCTTCTACACCTTTCTTTGCTTCCTCATCCCACCACTCGCTACCCTTCCTTCTATTTCCTCCCGCCCACCTTGTTCTGCACACCATCTTTGCACACCTTGACTCCCTCCTTGAACCATCCCCATTCCTCCTCCACTCCTAGTTCTACTCTATCCTTCACTCCTTCCCACTCCTCTCTCAGCTTCTTATACTCATTCTCCTTTTCATTCTCATTTAAGCAGTTCACTCTAAGTACCTCCCTACCTTCTGCCCTTTTCCTCTTTCTCCACCTATTTTCCACTCTCAATTTACCTCCCACCAGAAAATTATCTGATATTCCCCCACTCTCTCCCCTTAGAACATGTACATCCTTAACTTTTCCTATCATACTCCTGGTCACCACTATATAGCCCATTAATGCTCTATCTACCACCCTTCCATCCACCACCCTCTCCCATGTGTACTTATGCTTGAATGGCAGGGAGCTGATTCTCTCTGATGTCCACTTCATAAGAACACCACTTGCAGGTACCTATTTTTAGTCCTGAGAAATTCTAAGTAGAAAGGATTTAATTTACTGAAGAATCCTCTGAACTTGTAATTTAGCATACCTTCAACACATTATATACATTTTTTTAAACAATTCCAATTATGTATGTACATCTTAACGCAATTCTTTTGTATAGTTTTATATAATACCAATGTGCTTAGTACCTAAAAACATAATTAGTCTTAATAATATATTGATAAATCAACCATTCTTCAGCAAGTTCTCATACACAACCTTAAATGTTTTGGCACAAAATGATAACTTAAAGATAAGGCTGGGACTAGAGGTTAAAATCCGACAATTCTGAACATATAAAATATACAAAAACAATCTATAATCCATGTAGTGTAGGGGGCCAGTAACTGAAAAAATGAGAAAGAAAAGACACAAGAAGCTACAACTGAATACCTGTTTGATAAAAAAAAAATAATAATAAATAAATAAAAAAGAGGGGAAATAAAACAAAATCTACCACTCCATTGTGTAATTGAGTGCTTGGGTCTATCCAACCTATATACAAGACTTAGTGGTATGCAAATGCTTCAAATATTCAGTGATGCTTCTTCTAAGGTGCCCAATTTCACCTCACGACACATTTGATAAAGTATTTTGTTATACTTTACTGTACAATATATAATATTCAACAAACAATATTAACCATAACAAAAACATCAAAAGTATTTTCCTAAAATAGAATGATCTGAAAGATATTCTTCATTCTTTTCTATTTACATTTGGATCATTTGTTGTACCATTTGGACAAAAATAGTCCTATGTCTACCAAAATAAGATTCTTTTAAGTTTGAGCTGAATGCCCTGATGTTTGCAAGAAAGCACAATTTGGCCATCCAGCCT
>NC_134780.1:18777758-18790258 GCF_046742065.1 Oratosquilla oratoria | reverse complement strand
CTTAAAAGAATTACTTTGCTGTATGACATCAGTACCCACCTCCAGACTTAAGGACTTCAGAAACCTCTCTAACTCAACTATTTTTCACACATTAAATAATCACCCATAAGCTCTGACACCGATGCTGTACTAACCACTTCTGAGATTGTATACATTTAATTTCAAGATCTAATTAGTTTTAAAGAATAAATCTTGTTTAATGTCAACTATCCTTGCTCTATTAGTCAAGGGATTGAGCCAGGTGTATGAATAATTGAAAATTTAATCACTGCAAGTGCAATTTAAAACACTTGAGAAGAATCCAAAATTAAAATCTTAACCTAAAACTTAATTCTATAAACATTCAAATAACCAACCTTATACTAAGTGTAGATACATGCATGTGTAAGGTAAATACACACACACACAAATTAATTTAAGACAAGGTTTGATAAAGGATAGAAAAGAGATGAGACCCCATGAGCACAGCTCCAATTCTGTATACAACAACTAGGTAAACACACATATTCTTTAAGAAAGAACTGGATGCGGAAAGATACAACTGCGGGTCTCTACGAGAATAGCTCTTCTCCCGCAAAATACAACTAGGTAAATACACAAATCTGAAGCATATCTGAGTGAAGGCAGGACTAGCAATCCACCTGAAAATTAGAACCAACAGCCTGAACAGAAGAGACTTCATGGTGGCATATGTCCCTCCCAAGGCAAGAGCTTTGAATGAAGCTGAATATCAAGAAATGTTCTTGTACACAACTTTCTTCCTAAAGAAAACAATTGAACAAAGTAACAATATAGTTCTTATTGGACATCTTAAGTGCAGTAAGGTCAATTGGGAGGAATGGGAAACAGGCAGATTCCTGGGGAAATACCTAGTCAAGTATAGCAATGAAGATCACAATGAGTCAGTTGGTAATGGAGGTGACTTGGGTAAGAGATGACATACCCATAGTAAAAAGTGACCATGTAACAATAGAATTTCAGCTGGTGGGTGAGGAAATAAAGCCAAGAAACTAACTGCACTGGTAAGACTTGAAGAAATTCTTTGAAGAGGTCTTCATGAATACCACTACAATAACAAAGGAATGGGAAATATTTGATGATATTTACAACATACATAGATACATACATACGTATACCAAAGGCTTTTCCCCCGACACGGGAGGTAGCCAAAAAACAAAGGCATAGAAACCACTCCCACCCATTCCATCCCCTAGATACTCCACTCCCCTCTACCCTCTTCCCTCCCTCTTATCTTGGCACCTCCTGGATGACGGATCATCCATGCATCTTGTCCACTGCACTGGGTCAGAAGCAGTGTTGCAAGACACAGCACATCCACAGCAAGACCACTTCATCAGTGACACCCCCCCCCCTCTGTCCCCTCATGAAGAAAAGGAGAAGATGGGGAGAAATCCCTTCGAGCTGTGTCAATTTATTTCTCATACATACTCCCTCATCTGCCATCCCCCCACCCACTCCCCCTCCTGCATCACAGTATCATCCATACACAACTCTTCTTCATTCACCCCTATCTTTTGTCCTCTCACGTCCTTCCTCAGCAGACATTCCCCTCTTTCCCAATGCTCCTTTTACCCTATCCATCCATCTCATCCTAGGATGTCCCCTCATGTTCACTCCTTCCACCTCTGCCTTCCACACATCTTTTACTAATCTTTCTTCACTCATTCTTTCCATGTGTCCAAACCATCCCAACTTCCTTTCCACTCCCATTCTCCACCTCACCTCCTCATTTCTCACTCTAGCCTAGTAACCCCTATCATACTTCTCAGGCATTTCATCTCGAGCCATATATATAAATGATATGGATGAGGGAGTAAACTGTTATATGAACTTCTTTGCTGATGATGCTAAATTACTCAAGAGAGTAAGAACAGAAGATTGCATATCGCTACAAGAAGACCTTGACAAAATATGGGAATGGAGTCGGAAAAGTGAGATGAATTTCAACATTAAAAAATGTAGCATAATGGAATTTGGAAAAAGTAAAAATTGAGTATCGGGACAGTACAAAATGGAAACAAAGAAATAAAAAAAGTCGATTCAGAAAGGGACCTGGGAGTAATCATCTCAAATGACTTGACATCTGATAAACATGTCAATAAATTATTTGGAGAGACTTATAACTTATTGGAATGAATGAAAGTGGCCTTCGATTACATAGATGAGGAGATGGTTAAAAAATAATTGTTACACTGATAAGACCTAAACTAGAATATGCTGCAACACTATGGGCACCTAGCACAAAGAACATAAAGTTAAAAATAATAGAAAGAGCAGCAACAAAGTTGGCACCTACAATGACAAACCTGACATACGAACAAAGATTGGAAAAATTACATCTGTCATCACTGGAACAGAGAAGAGAAAGAGGCAATTTGTTGACCATTTTCAGAATTATGAAAGGGATGGAAATTCTTGCCAGAGATGACTTATCAAAGTGGGACAGAAGAGAAACAAGTGGACACGAAAAGAAACTAAAGAAAGATGGCTACAGAAGAGACCTGAAAAGGGATAGCTTCCCACATAGAGTGATTGATGTGTGGAACAAACTGAATGGAGAAACAGTGAATGCCAAAACTACACACAATCTTAAGAATAAACTGGATATAGAAAGATATGAAAACGGGTCACTACGAGCATAGCTCTCGTCCTGTAAAATACAACTAGGTAAACACACACACACACACACACACACACACACACACACACACACACAAAGATAGATGGACAAAATATCTGGAGAATAATATACTGATCCCGAGGCAATTTGGATTCAGACAAGGAAGATCATGTACCATTAATTTAATTTGTCTCTATTCAAGATTGATAGATATATTGCAAGAAAGGGATGGCTGGGCAGACTGTGCATTCCTAGACCTACAAAAGGCATTTGATAAGGTACCACACAAAAAATTACTATATAAACTGGAAATAATAGGAGGCATACAAGGAAAACTATTGAATTGGATGGAGGAGTTCCTACATGGAAGAAAAATGAGAGTGGTGCTCAGAGACAAATATTCAAAATGGTAAGAAATGAGTAGTGGCGTCCCACAGGGGTCAGTATTAGCTCCGATAATGTTTGCTATGTATGTAAATGATTTGGACGAAGGCATTGAAAGTTACATGAACTGCTTTGCAGATGACGCAAAATTATTAAAGAGAATAAACTCCGAAACAGACTGTGACTCATTGCAGAGGGATCTGAATAAAGTCTCAAAGTGGAGCAAGAGATGGGAGGTAGAATTTAACATCAAGAAGTGCAGTATAACTGAATTTGGAAAAAGCAAGAAGAGAATAACAGGACAGTATAAAATTGATGGAAAAGAAGTAAAGAAAGTAAATTCTGAAAGGGACTTAGAATCATCACCAAAGACATGTCGCCAGATAAACATATAAATAAAATAGTCGGAGAAACATACAATTTGTTGAGATCAATAAAGGTGGCCTTGAAATACCTGGATAAGGAAATGATCAAGAAAATATTACAAACACTGATAAGGCCAAAACTGGAATATAAAGTGCCGATATGGTCACCCAGTACAAAAAAGAATATAAGAAAATTAGAAAGAATACAAAGAGCAACGACAAAGGTGGTCCCAACTTTTGCAAACCTGACATATGAACAAAGACTGGCTGAACTGGAATTGCCAACCCTGGAACAAAGAAGAGAATGAAGGGACCTAATATCCATTTACAGAATTACGAAAGGAAAAGAATGCCTTGATAGAGAGGACTTATTAAAGCGGGACAGAGGAAAACAAAAAGGATAACTACAGGAGAGACCTGAAAATGAACAGCTTCCCACACAGAATGATAGATATATGGAAAAAATTGGATGAAGAAATAGTGTGTGCAAACACAATACAACAATTTAAGAACAAATTTGATCTTGTGAGATACAAAAATGGGTCACCACAAGCAAAGCTCCCCTTCCCGTATAATACAACTAGGTAAATACAAAAAGCAATCCAGTTCTTAAAACAGGTATAGTTTTGGCATAATGGAGAAAGAAAAAGAAAGAATAACAAATGAACCAACAAAGAGAGGATTGGATGTAAGCATAGTGGAAAGTCCGAGAGGTGTCATCCCCAAAACAACATTGATAGATACTCCAAGGAAAAACCAAAGGTGGAAAAATAATTTTTTTTCAGGGTTTCAAAGAAACCCAGGTGAAATAGGTAAAAGCTTTGATGTAGCTAGAGAAATTAGATATAGTAATGCATTAAGAAATTGTGAAGTAAAGTACTTAATGGAAGAAATCATAGATTTAAAACTGGATTACCGAGCTGTACTTGGAGAATTGATTACTTTGTGTAAGAGCAATGAGCAAACAATTAAAGAATCAAGTGACCTAAAGAGTGAACTTGAAATCCTTAAAAGAGAAAATGATAGAATGAAAAATGAGAACAAAAATAAAAATTAAGAACTGAAAAAGGAGTTCAAAGAGCAATTACAAGTAGTGACCGAAAAGGTGGAAGATTCAAAGAAACAGACCTCATTGAAATAAAAAAATCAATGGAGACAACAGAAAAATAAAAAAAATATCTTTTAGAGAAATATTACAAAAGCAGATGGAGGAAAATACAAAAGAAACAGTTATGAAAGTAATCAAAGAAAACGAAAATTGGGTGAGAGATACAGTTGACAAAGGTAAGCATATTGTGGTTCATGGTATCCAGGAAAAACATAATATGTATAGATACCAGAGAGAAAAGGAGAAGGAAATAGCTAAGGAAATTCTGAAAGAAATACAGGATGAAGGGCAAAATTTTGATAAAGAAATCAACAAAACCCATTGGATAGGCAAATATTCACAAGAAAAACAACATAGACCTTTGAAAATAAAACTAAGAACCCAAATGATAGCTGAGGAGGTATTATCAAAAGCGGTTAAATTGGCAAACAGTAAGAAATTCAAACATATATGGATACAAAGAGAAATGAGTGATGGGAAAAAAGAGAAAGACAAAGTTCTCAGAAGTGGAGCAAATGATAGAAATGAGAAAAGAACAGAGAGAGAAAAAAACGAGTCCTTTTGGATGCTGGACTTGAGACTGAAAAAATGGTACACCAAAAAAATGAAAACAAACAAAAAAAGAAAAGAAAATGTGAAACTAAAAGTGGCATACACAAATATTGATGGCATGATCTCTGGAATCAATGAACTAAATGACTACCTAGAAATAGAAAAAACTGACATCATGGGAATAGTAAGAGACAAAATTGAAAGGGCCTCTCTCAACAAGCATAGTGGGACATGATCTATACAACCACTGGGGGAAAAATAGAACAGACAAGCAGGGAAGACGAGTCATGATATTGACCAGAAAGGGTCTAAATGTGACAAGACTATTGAAGGCCAAGGCAATGTAGAATTAATTATGATCAAAACTGTAAACAAAAAGATGAAAAGCAGAAAATTTGTAGCAGTGTATGTATCACCAAAAACACATACGTGGTCGGACTGCGAACATTCTAAATTACTGATATACACAATGAATATGCTAAATGAGATACTGAAAGAGATGTGGAAATATAGTAATCATGGGCGATTTTAATGCAAAAGATATAATCTGGGAAGAAAATATAGTAAAAGGGGGAGATGAACTTTGGAACAACATTCTACTGGATATGACCATTGAATACACCCTAACACAATGGGTTAAGGAAAATACTAGATATAGAAACAATGAGGAACCATCAAAACTAGATTTAATATTAACTTCTGAACCAGATATTGTGAACAAAATGGAGTATTGGAAAGAGTGACCATATACTAATAGAGTTTTAATTAAAAGAACAGAACAATGTAGACAGGAATGATAAACATAGAGAAGGAAGATTAATGTACAACAAAACGGATTTTATAAAACTAAGAAATTTTTTCCAAAACACAAACTGGGATAAATTCTCTAAAGAGGAAAAAAATATGGAAGAAAAATGGAACACAAAGAAAAGAACAAGGAATGAACAAATATGTACCAAAAAAGAAACAAAAAGAGATTTATATAAAGTGTTAGTATAATAAAAGGTGTAGTGAGGCTAGAAACAGGAGAGACAAAGCCTGGAAAAAATGGGGAAAAAAAAAAAAACATCCAAATGACAAACATACATAAAACTTAGGAACGAATATGTGAATATATGCAGGAAAGAAAAAAGAAATTATGAAAAAGATATAGACAAATGTAAGGATAAACCTAAACTCTTTTGCAGATATATAAATGAAAAACTAAAAGATAAACACAAAATAGTGAAATTGCGTGGAGATAAAGAATATATAGAAGACACAGAGATGGCAGAAGTTATGATCAGACATTTCAGGTCTGTTTTTACAATTGACAGCTCACAATTTTGGGAAGATGGACAACAGGAAAGATCACCTATAATGAAAGAAATAAAGGTAACACAAAAAGAAATAAAAGACCAAATAAAAACCTAGATGTAAGTGGTTGGAAAAAAGTACAAGAGAACAATAAAATTGAATTTAGATATAGTGAAACAACAGAGGAAAGAACAAACTAAGGATACCATTATTAAAGTGATGAGGGAGAAGGAGAATGTAGTAAGAGACTTAGCAGATAAAAAGAAATGTATAATTATATTAGGGATGGAAGATAAACATAATCCAAATAGGACTACATGAGTAAAGGAGAAGGAAAAAGTAAACATGATATTAGAAGTAGTTCAAAAAGATGAACCAGAAACAGGAAAAGAAATTGAAGAAATATATAGACTAGTGAAATACAATACAGATAAGACCAGACCAATTAAGGTTAAATTCAGGTCACAAACAACAGCAGAGAATATCTTAGCAAAAACAGGGAAACTAGCAAAAAGTGATCAATGTAAAAAGGTATGGATAAAAAGATTAATAAAGAGGAAAGAAAGGATGAGAAAACAAAAAGACTGGAAGCTAAGGAAAAAAACAGAACAGAGTCAAAGAGAAATTCTATTGGAGAGTAGTGAATATGAAAGTGAGGAAATGGTTCATAGCAGAGAAAAATGGAAGGGAAACGGAAAACACGATGGAAGTAGCAGAAAATTAAGTGTCTTACACAAATATAGATGGCCTAATAACAGGCTTGAATGAACTGAATGATTACCTGATGGAAAAAGAACTGGACATTATGGGAATAGTACAGACAAAACTGAAAGGTCCACTACCACCCAACAGTGTAGGACATGGTGCATATAATCATTGGATTAGAAACAGAGAGGTAAAACAAGGGGTGGAGTTATATTCCTGACTAAGGATATAAATGTGAGCAATGTCACGTATGGAAAGAATAGAGTTGAGATGATTATGATGGAAGTGGAGGACAGGGATGGGAAGAGCAGGAAGTTTCTGGTAAATGATGTGCCTCCTAAAATGGCTTCATGGGAAGAGAGAGAACACAAAAGTATGTTAGAAGACACAAGGATAACACTAAATAAGATAATGGAAGATGGAGGAAGAATAGTTATAATGGGTGACTTTAATTGTAAAGAAATCTGCTGGGAAGAGATGACAGTGAAGGGTGGAAACGACCTATGGATATGTACTACAGTGGAACCCCACCATTTGTTTGCCTCTCTACTCGTACAACTCGTTATTCGTCCAACTTGTTCAAGTAAAATTCAACTCGTCATTCATGCACTTGCCCCACGATTCGGACAGCGTCACCTTGTTATTGGCCACACTACGCGGTTGCTTCAGCTCAGTCTCATGCTAGCTTCCGTACAATATGCATCATCCGCGCAAGCTTCGTGAAACTTTGAGCTACTTCATTGCATTTTTTTTTTTTTTTTATCAAAAATAGTGCAGCCATGGGTCAAAAAAAAAGATTAGTGATTCAACCAAGCCTAAAAGGAAAGCAGTGAGAACAACAATTAAATTGAAAAAAGAACTCATTGCGAAGTTTGAAAGTGGAACTCTTATCTCTGACCTGGCAACTCAGTATGGCATGGCGAAATAAACCATATCGTCTATACCAGGAGTCCCCAAACTGGGGGAAATTTGAAGCTACCAGGGGGGAAATAATTATACTACCTACAAATTAAAAAAATCTCAGATGAATTTTCTCATGTTTGAAAGAGAGAGAGAGATAGAGAGAGAATGCCTGTTTATCAGTATATATGTACATTTGAAAAATAAATTAGTAAATAGTCACAATGTGTTTTAACTACTCTTTCCCTCATACACATGAAGGGGGGAAATCTGAAGGGGGGAAATCTGGATGGTTGAACTGGGTGCAGGGGGGAAATGACAGAAAAAAGTTTGGGAACCACTGGTCTATACTGAAAAATAAAGACATAACAAAAGAGGCTGTGGCAAAAGAAGTGACCGTTCTTGCTGTGAACAGGTCACCTATAATTGAACAAGTGGAAAAACTTTTGTTAATGAGGATTAACAAAAAACAACTTGCTGGTGACAGCATTTCTGAAACAATAATTTGTGAAAAAGCAAAGCGCATGATGACCTTAAGCAAGACAGCCCTGGAACCAGTGCGCAAAGTGATGAATTTAAAGCAAGTAGGGGTGGTTTGATTGATTTAAGAAGCGAAGTGGGATTCACAGTGTTGTTAGGCATGGGGAGGCTGCCAGTGCAAACAAAGATGCTGCTGAAAAGTTTGTTGGGGAATTTAAAAACTTTGTAGAGAGTGAGGGATTTACTCCTCACCAAGTTTTTAATTGTGACAAAACTGGCCTCTTCTGGAAGAAGATGCCTAAGAGGACCTACATCACAAAAGAGGAGAAATCATTGCCCGGACACATGCCTATGAAAGACAGGCTTACATTCTTGTTGTGTGCTAATGCTAGTGGGGACCTCAAAATTAAACCTTTGCTTGTCTACCACTCAGAAAACCCAAGAGTGTTCAAGAAAAATAATGTTATAAAAAGTAAACTCAGTGTAATGTGGAGGGCTAATAGTAGGGCTTGGGTAACAAGGCAGTTTTTCACTGAGTGGATGTTTGAAGTGTTTTCCCCGTGTGTGAAAAAATATCTAGAGCAGAAAAATTTACCACTCAAGGCCCTTCTGGTAATGGACAACGCTCCTGCTCACCCTCCAGGCTTGGGGGAAGATTCGGTGGGTGAATACAGCTTCATCCAAGTGAGGTTTTTGCCCCCTAATACCACTCCTCTAATCCAGCCCATAGATCAGCAGATCATTTCAAACTTCAAAAAGCTTTACACAAAAGCACTTTTTCAAAGGTGCTTTGAAGTGACCTCTGACACAGAACTAACCCTCAGGGACTTTTGGAAGAACCATTTCAATATCCTTCATTGCTTGAGGATAATAGACAAAGCCTGGGGGAGAAGTTTCTTTCAGGACACTGAACTCTGCCTGGAAGAATCTGTGGCAAGACTGTGTGGCAGCCAGAGACTTTGAAAGCTTTGACACAGAGCCTGTAGTGGTGGATGATACTGTGTCGCTGGGGGAAGTCCATGGGTTTGGATGTAGACAGTGATGATGTGGAGGAGTTGGTCAAAGACCACAGAAATGAGCTGTCGACTGAAGAACTCCAAGAACTGCACAGGGAGCAGCAAGAAGTGGTTGAAAAACTTTCTTCTTCAGAGGAGGAAAGTAGTAAGAGAAGCATTTCCACTGCAGAAATTAAAGAACTGTGTTATCACTGGGAGAAAACACAGAGAGTGGTGGAAAAATGGCATCCTAACACTGCTGTGGTCAACAGGAGCATCAGTTTGTTCAATGACAATGTTATTGACTATTTTAGACAAATTCTGAAAAATCGTCAAAAGCAGACAACATTGGACAGGTTTTTAAAGAAAGAATCCCAAGATTCTTCTAGTGCAAAAAGACAGAAAAAAGAAAGAACACCAGAAAGAGAGAAAACACCTGAAGGGATGTTACCTGATGTTTATATGGAAGGTGACTCCCCTTCCAAACAGTAACATCAACATCCCTCCTCCTCCTCTCCACCTTCCACTTATGCCATCAGCTCACCTCAGTACAGGTAAAGTGCAGTTAAATTTTTATTTATTTCATGTACAGTGCTGTATATTGTTTTTCATAGTTTTTATGTATTTCATGCTTAAAATATTATTACAATAAGCAATCATCTGTGGGTCTGGAATGGATTAATCCAATTTACATTATATCTTATGGGAAAAAATTATTCGCCATTCATACAAATTGCCATTCGAACAGCCTCCTGAAACATATAGTGTACGAATAGCGAGGATCCACTGTACTTGATATGATTCTAGAACATACAATGACGCAATGGATATAAGAGAATACTAGGTATAGAAATGAGGAAGAACCATCGAGACTGGACCTAATAGTCACATCAGAACCTGAATTAGTGGACAAGGTTGAACATAAGACACCACTAAGTAAAAGTGACCACATATTGGTTGAACTGGAACTGAGGAAATACATGGAAAAAAATGAACAATAAAGAATGGGAAGAATGATGTATAGAAAAACAAATTTTGATAAAATGAGAGAATGCTTTCAAAAAGCAGATTGGGAAAGGATACACAAGGAGGAAACAACAGTAGAAGAGAAATGGAATATTTTGAAAAAAAATTTATTAAGGAGTGGATAAAATGGAAGAAAGACAAAAGACCTGAAAAATGAAAAATATATACTAGTTATAGAAATCAATATGTACAAGTTTGCAGAGAAGAAAAGAGAAAATACGAAAAAGATGTCATAGAAAAATGTAAAGATCAACCAAAACTATTTTATAGATTTGTAAACAACAAATTGAAAAACAAACATGAATTAAAGAAACTACGACAAGGAGTTGAATACATAGAGGAAATAGAAATGGCAGAAATTATGAACAAGCATTTTAAATCAGTGTTTACAAGGGAGAACATACAACTTAGAGATGTCGAGTGGGAGGAGGAAGTCCCCCTAAGAAAGAGATAGAAGTAACAAGGAATGAAATAATGAATCACTTGAGTAATCTCCATGTCAGGAATCGCATGGACTAGATGAAATGGCAAACTGGATTTTGAGAGAATGCAGGAATGAACTAACAGACAAAATACATAGTCTAATAAGCAGTTCATTGAAAGAAGGAAAAGTTCCAGAAGATTGAAAAAGAGCAAATATAGTACCAATATATAAAGGGGGAAACAAGGATGACCCTACTAACTATACACTGGTCTCTCTTACAAGTACGATAGCTAAAATTTGTGAAAGAATGATCAAAAGTAGATGGGTAAGGCATTTGGAAAAAGACAATGTACTAAATCCAAGGCAATTTGGATTTAGACAAGGATGATCATGCATCATAAACTTAACGTGTTTCTATTCAAGGCTAACAGATGTAATACAAGAAAGAGATGGATGAGCTGATTGTGCATTTCTAGACCTGAAAAAAGCTTTTGATAAGGTACCACATAAGAAATTGCTAAAGAAATTAGAAGCTGCAGGAGGAACACAGGGCAAACTGCTGAAGTGGATGGAAGACTTCTTGCATGAAAGAAAAATGAGTGGTGATGAGAGACAAACATTCTAACTGGGATGAAGTGATTAGTGGAGTTCCACAAGGAACAGTTCTGGCTTCAATATTGTTTGCTATATATATTAATGATATGGATAAATGAATTGAAAGTTATATGAGCTTCTTAACGGACGATGCAAAATTGTTGAAAAAAGCGAACACTGTAGAAGATTGAGTTGCTGCAAAGTGATCTCAATAAAGTAAGGGAGTGAAGTAGGAAATGGGAGATGGAATTCAATATTAAGAAGTGTAATATAATGGAATTTGGAAAAAGCAAAAAAAGAATAGTGGGATCATATAAATTGGGAGAGGAAGAAATTAGAAAATGAGAAGGACCTGGGAGTCGTTATGAATAATATGTCCCCTGAGAAACATATAAAAAAAAATTTTTGGAGAAACTTATAATCTAATAAGAACAATCAAAGTGGCATTTACATTCCTGGATGAAGAAATGGTGAAGAAAATACTAGTCACTTTGATAAGACCAAGATTGGAGTATGCAGTGACGACGTGGTCACCAAGTACAGTCAAACCTCGGTTTTCGAACATAATCCGTTCGAGAAGGCTGTTCGAAAAGCGATTTGTTCGAAAACCGAAACAATTTTTCCCATTATAATCAACGTAAATAATTTTAATCCGTTCCAAGTCTAAAAAACAACTTTTTCTAATTTTTTTTTTACTATTTTACACCATAAACTGCACTATATACTGTTTACCATAAATAAGTGTATCCCACTTCTTTTCTTAAACTTTTCAAACCACCCTCTGCTTGCTTTAAAATCAAACCCTTCCGGAATAATGCTAGGATATTTTTTTATCAAATCTTCATACAATTGTCTTGCTTTGGCACAAATTGCATCTTCACTAAGAGTATCACCTGCTAACTGTTTCTCATTTACGAAAATCAGCAAAAGTTTCTCCACTTCCTCCAATACCTGTGGCCTTTGTTTGCTAAAAACACTTGATCCTTTAGCCACATCACTTGCTTTAACCTGGTCTTTATTTTTTAGGATG
>NC_134780.1:18672758-18767758 GCF_046742065.1 Oratosquilla oratoria | reverse complement strand
ACAAGATCAGGAGAGATCATGAGCAAGAATAAGAATATAGAAAAAGGAATAGAGAAAGGTGCAGTCTACAACATATTCTGTGGGGGTTGCCAATTGGGGTATTATGGGGTGGGGATATAAGAAGATTAACCCCTTCCATACGGTGCCGCACACGTAGGCGTCATGGACTTAGATCTCGGTGGCAGCAGCCAATGCCAGCCGTACGACGTGTCGTAATAATACTCACATCATAAAATATAGTCACCGCTTATATCGATCGTTCTCTCTTCACCCGTGAATTTTGATAACCATAGAAAATGCGATTACAAAAGAATTAGAAAGAATGTCATTATGGAGGGGCGACTACAATAAATATAATCAAGACGCCGATATGGCAGCCTCGCGAATACACTCGCTCCCCATGACGCCTACGTGTGCGGCACCGTATGGAAGGGGTTAACAGGGCTATAGACATATGAACACAGGAATGATGTCAGAGCTCACCAAACCTCCAACTTGCTAGTGGTTCATTTGGATTTATGTGGTCACCTCCCAGACTTGAACAGGGTAGAGGAAAATAGTGGAGGCAGCCTACATCACTTTTCAAACCCTGCATCAACTATATGGATGGATTCATAAAGTTAGCAAGAGCAGCAAGCATCTAGATCATCAAGGAGGTCAATAGGAGGGGTAAGAACAGTAAGGTAGACAGGGGGACATGACATAAGTCATCAGAGAAGTATTGAAGATGGATGAGAGTTTGGAGGTGGATGGAGGAGTCTTGGCAAGGATGAAGTACAAATTGTGAATTTTCTGAAATCATATGTACTTTGAGGATATTCTGGTAAGGATGAAACATCAGTGAATAAAAAATCTGTTCTCTGTGTTTACCACTCGTCTTCCATACTTCAACAGAATAAAATATGAAAATGTCAATGTCTTTAAACATTAACTTGAATGCTACTTGACACTTGGAATAATAATGACTACAGTTTCACTAACTTGAAACCTGCAGCCCCACAATGGCTGACAACAGTCCCTGGACCCTTCTTTCTGAGAAAAAGTAATGGACAATTGTGTGTTGTATTATAGTAATGCAAGGGGGAGGGGAACAGTCATCAGCTCTCCTTATATAAAAAGTTGATCAAAAATCTTGGATTCAGTCAGGTGACAAAATGTCATGAGAGGCATCTCTAGGTGTTGGTTGGTATTGAAAATTGTCAACAGGGAGATAATTCTCTTTGGTGTCCATACTGCAGGAACATCACTTGCATATATCCTTCCCACATGACAGTTACTTAGTGAACAAATAAAAAAAATAACTTAATACAGATCAAAGAATATACAGTAAACTGGTTCTTCAGTGGTCTTGTATTTTCTCAATGACTGAACTTTCTTCTATCAAAATTCAACTTGAAAGACTACGAAAAAAATACAAAAAAACATGCAACCAAAAAAAAAAATTATTTTGTTACTGATGACAAATACAATACTACATTTCTGGAAATTATTTATCCTACTCTTACAATCTGTCAGGCTTCTATTTGACTGCATTCAGTAAGGTCATACAAGTATGTCTTTCTTTTTAACATCGACAGAATAAAGTAAAGCATATTACTGACTTTAAAATATAAATCAAAACAATACTATTCATAAAAATGAATAAAATAACCACAATATAAGTTGATATATCAAGAAACAGGCCCATAGCCAGGATTTGAAATTTGGGGAATCGGCAAGAATCATAGAGGATATATATTGGAGGTGTGTTTAGAAAGGGGGTTGATGATTATAAACACAGTATTTAAGAAGAATCAAACATTACATGGCAAAGAGTGGTGGTGGGAAGGATGGCTGATACAGCATAAATGGAATATGTAGCAGTATTCAGAGGAAGGATTGGAAGCATTCTTAAAGTTCATGTTTTCTGGGGAAAGAGTGGGGGAGGGTTAGATAATTTTTTTGCACAAGGGAAACTAAGAGTGGAGAAAAGTGGCGCAGGAGGAGGAAAAGGGTGGGAGGAAGAAAAATGCCAAGATTTAACAAATTAATTGAGTAGGAAAAGGAAAAAGAATACCAGAAGTTGAGAGAAATGTGGCAGTTGGTGAGTGTTAAAGGAGAAGTATGAACTGAAGAAGAATGGATACATTTCAAGGAGGAAGTGACAAAGTACACAAAGATGGTATGTGAGGCAAGGAGGATGGGAGGGACAGAGGGATGGGTGGTCAATGGTGGGATGAAGTGAAAGCAGTGGTAGAAGGGCATTAGTATATGTAGTTTGGTTGGAAGGTAGAACTAGGAAAGCATATGACAGGTACAAAAACAGAGAAGCAAAACATAAGGCAAGGGAGGGAAAGAGAAGGGCATATGTGGTACAAGTTTGACAGAATTAAAAATATATATATATATATATATATATATATATATATATATATATAGATATATATATATATATATATATATTAAAGAAAATAATAATAATAATGAAATAATAATAACAATAAGTAAACAGAAAAAAATTGGAAGTCAAGACAATGGGGGATGAATCAGGTAGAGAAGAAAAGGTAAAGGGTGTAAATGGGCTGATGCTAATGGAAATGAGGGCAGCAAGTGGAAGATGGGTAAAGTATTTCAGAGAATTGCTGAATGTGAAGGTTTGGGAGGGATTGTGGCAGCATTGTGAAGGTTTGGGAGGGATTGTGGCAGCGTTGTGAAGGTTTGGGAGGGATTGTGGCAGCGGGAGGAGTTACAAAAATGACTGATGGGAGAAAATAATAAGAGGGATGTAAGAAAAGATGAGGTATAAAGAACATCGAAAGTAATGACAATTGATAAGGCACCCAAGTTAGATGGGTGTCATGCACATTGTCTGACAATGGGACAAAGGGAGCAGTTGTAGTGGATTAGCTAGTGAGGTTGTTTAATGTGTGCCTAAGGGAGGGGAATGTGCTGGAGGACTAGAGGAGTGCTTGTATGATTTCTTTTTACAAAGGAAAAGGAACAAATATGAATTTAATAGTTTTAGTGGAATCAGTTTGTCGAGTATAGTCAGAGCATATTTGGAATCTATGGGAGGCAGAAGATTATGAGGGAAAAATTAGGAGCAGCTGGGGAGGACCTGTGGGTTTAGGAAAGTAGAGGGTAATTTTTGTGGTAAGGCAGACTTGCATGAAGATTTTAGCAAAAGGTAAAGATGTTTTTTTTTATGGCTTTTATGGATCTAGAGAAGGCCTGTGTCAGGATGGACAGGAAGGCATTCTGGGAGGTATTGTAAATATATGGGATAGGGGGGAAACCTGTTGATGGCAGTCAAAAGTTTTTAGGTGAGTGGTGGATCTTGTGTTAGGGTTGGGGATGGTGAGAGGGAGAGGTTTGAGGTGAAGGCTGCATCTGGGTCATGTTATGCCACCATGGTTGTTCAAGGTGTACATGGATGGGGTGGTTCGGATGGTAAATGTAAGGGTGATGGGCAGGGGGCCTGTAGATGGTTAGTAAGAGTGGGGGGAATTGGGATGTTTGCTTCTTGTTGTTTGCTGATGACACTGCTTGTGGCTGGGTCAGAAGATACTCTAAGCCATTTAGTGACAGATTTTGGGAAGGTATGTGATAGGAGCAAATTGAAAGTAAATGTGGGTAGCAGTAAAGTGACAAGATGTATGATAGGAGAGGGCTGCAGTGAGTTGGAGCTAGTCTTGAAGGAGAAAGGCTAGAGATCCATAATTTGAAGTATTTAGGGTCACAATCAATCAACTGTTGCCTTGGGCTTCACTAAGTGGAAAAACTTTTACCAGACAGTGGCAGGCAACAGTCCTTAGAACCTTCCACAGATCTCTCTGGTAAGAAATTTTGGACCACTGTCTGTGTTGTATCAGTGTGGTATTATTTCTATGTAACCGGCTCACCATGTTAGGGAAAGGAGAGCAGTTGCTGGTAGTCAGCTCTGTATGAAGAGGTATAAGAAATACAGTTAAACGGATAGAGAGAATTTATGGGCCCAGTTTAGTGACCAAGTGCCATCCCCTCAGGTAAGTACCTCTTGATGTAGGTGAGGGAATTGATAGGTTGTGAAAATGGGCAGTTTTGATGTCCATCTTGCAGGACAACTACATGCAGGCACCCTTCCTTGGTCCTTTTTCAGGTCACATGTGGAAGGAAATGAAGGAGTGGGGGCGGAGGTAAACTGTAGAGTGAATAAAGTAAATGTCTTGGGGAATAAAATAAGTCATAATAAATTGGTATCAGAGGAAGGATGCAAGAAGGCTATGTGAAGGGGTGATTTTGCCTACCACACTATATGGGTCAGACTTGGAATGGGAAGCAAAAAGGATAAATTTAAATGTATGAGATGAAGTTTTTTGACAAGTTTTGGCTACCCCCCTTGTAAGGGGGAAAAAGCCTTGGTATATGTATGTATGTATGGTGAGGGTTACATGGATGGATTGAATGAGAAATGAGGTTGTGAAGAGGAGAGTGGGGATGAAAAGGGAACTGGCAGATTGAGCTGATGTAAGAATACTGGGATGGTTTGGGCACATAGAAAAAATGAGTGAAAAAAAATTAGCAACAACAGTGTGAATGGCAGAGGTGGATGAAGTGAACTTGAAAGGATGACCAAGAATGAGATAGATGGATGGGTTAAAAGGAGCCTTGGGTAAAATGGGAATGTCAGCAGCAGGGAAGGGAGAAGGAAAGAGACATATGTGAGTGGAGAATAGTTGTGAATGGAAGATAAATTGATGTGGCCCAAAAGGGGTTTCTCCTCACTTCCCCTATTTTCACATGATGAGACAAGGAAGAAGGGTCACCATGTAAATAAAGTGATGGTGGTAAACCAGCTTAAGCTGTTGGGCCCTGCGGTGGAGATTACTCTTCTCTTGCTGCATTGCTTCTGACCCAGACAATGGGCCAGAGGCAGGGATGGCCCTTCATCCATAAGGAGTTAAAACAAAAGGGGACAAATGGGTAATGGATAGGTGTGGGGTGGGTGGAGGGTGCATACCTTGACTGGCTACCAAGTGAGAAGAATCCTTTAGGTACTTATAGATATTCTGTATTAAGGCATTGTCATTGTCATTTTCATAATCCTTTTTCAGGAGATGGCAATGCTGGTCTCTCTCTCTCTCTCTCTTTTTTTTTAAGGAAGTATTAAGCTTAGCAGACTACCTCACCCCACCTAATAGCTAGGTGGCTATGGGCCCATCAGGTAATTGAGAAGTGAAACAAGTTATTAAAAGATGCCTGACAAATTATTTTTCGGAAAAAAAGTGAATAAACTAGGCTATTTTCTGTAAATGCAGATGGTATTAGAAAAAGCAAAATAATTTCCTTGATATAAAGACAGCCTATAGTAAAAAATAATGAGCATGAAAGACTCAACTATGATAAACATTAGATATATGAGAGAAAAAATCATACATACCTTGTCTAAACAAAAATAATTCGGTGGATTTCAAATGCTAAACTGGATTGATATAGCAAACAATAAATGATAAAACTTGGCATTCTCTAAAAGCCACAAAACAGCTTCAGACATGTTGAAATTTACCATGTACTGTACTAAATTATTCCAATTCTGGGACCAAAGGGTGAGTGGCTCATGCTGAGATGCACTTAGCTCCAACAAGTAACCTTAGCCCTATATGCTTGAACTTCCAGAGCAACTTGAAGTCACTGGTAGTTTTGATAGAATAAACACCATATAAGGAACCTTTATTGATTGAAGTGTTTGGCTTGTCCTTAACCCCTTCCATACGGTGCCGCACACGTAGGCGTCATGGACTTAGATCTCGGTGGCAGCAGCCAATGCCAGCCGTACGACGTGTCGCAATAATATTCGCATCATAAAATATAGTCACCGCTTATATCGATCGTTCTCTCTTCACCCGTGAATTTTGATAACCATAGAAAATGCGATTACAAAAGAATTAGAAAGAATGTCATTATGGAGGGGCGACTACAATAAATATAATCAAGACGCCGATATGGCAGCCTCGCGAATACACTCGCTCCCCATGACGCCTACGTGTGCGGCACCGTATGGAAGGGGTTAATGGTGTTCATTCTGCCAAAACTGTCAGCAGATGCCATGTTTAAACATCACTGATAATTCTTGGGAGTTGAATACTGAATTACACTGTGGGAGGTGCACTTGAAACTGATCCATTAATAAGCACACAATTTTAGGGCAATTATGAAAAACAGAATTGCAATGTTTGTAAGTGCTTGATTAATATTCATGACTGAATTATGAACATGGAATGAAACCATTTATAAATGGGATAAATAAGGAAAAAACTAAAATCAGCAACAACAAAAACACAAATTAATGGAAGAACTTACAATTACACAAGCTGTGCAGTTCCACTAACTATTCTAATAAGCCAACACCTGCACCAATGTGCTTAAATAAAAATATTAGCTTGCACAATAAATAACATTAACTTCAAATAATCGACATGGAGGAAAAGTGTACCCACAATCTTATACATAAACCTTAATATAACATGAAAACAACAGCACGCATATCACACAACTTTAAAGCCATTTGCTCTGGGAAGTGGAGGAAAATTCTACTTGGTCTAACTTCTAACAAAAACTTGCTACATTTTGATTCTTAATACCTATTTAAGACTGGACATATTTTAACCCAAGCAATAAATACTTAGATACCAGAGAAATCCAAACATATGAATCTATACTTAAATATCAAGACAATTAAGTTTTTGTGTGTAAAACAACCACAATTATTTTTTACATGAACATAAATACTCATACCTACACACAACTAGAGTTAGGTAATTTTGAAAATCTGCAATATGTATATAATTCTAGCGAGTTTCACTCAATGCACTTCACCACCACAATGCCACTAGATTTATGGGAGATCTAATTAGGACAGGACCATCCTGTTTATATCTTTTACAGTCTGTACACACATTTTTATGCTTTACCCATCAAAATGAAACATAACCATCCTTATCTACGAATTCCTTATTTTTAGTGTATATCTCTCCTGAGAACTTCTATTAATAAATTCTAATTCTAGGATCTTCAGTACCTGTGAAAGTTCCATTTTACAAAGCCAAACTTTACAGGATGAAGTCACTCCCAAAATATCCTATTTTGTCTTCTTTAGTTCCTACTACACAAATGTCTATTTTGTTTTGAGCTATGAATGCTTAGCCCTTAGCTAATTTGCATCTGCTTGTGTTTGCACATCTGCAAATCTAGCCATCTCAAATAATTCTTCTCATTTTTTTTTCGTTTTTATATCAACTTTCTTTAAAGCATCTTGTCTTTGGCAACTTTTGGAAGTCAAGATAAGATGTAATATGCCCATCCATTTCTTTACTATCTATCTATATACCAAGGGCCTTTTCTCCCATATAAAGAAGGTAGCCAACTCAAGGCATGCACCCACTCCAACCCATTTTATTACCATCCAATGCCTTGGTTTCCCTCTTATCTGCTCCTCATGGATGAAGGATTATCCTGCCCATTGCCCAGGTCAGAAGCAATGCAACAAGACACAGCACATCCACAGCAGGGCCATTTCACTTACACAGTAATCCTCCCTCATTATTCCCTGAAGTGGAAAACAGAGAAGTCAGGGAGAAATCCCTTTGGGCTGCATCACAATATCACCCATACCCAACCATTTTCCACTCACCCCTTCCTTGCTTAACAGACATTCCCATCTTGTTTGCTCTTTCTTCACTTATTCTTTTCATGTGTCCAAACCATCCCAATAATCTTTCATCAGCCCAATCTACCTTCTCCCTGTCCATCTCTGCTCTCCTCCTCACCTCCTCATTTCTCTCTCTATCCAACCTTGTAACCATTACCATACTTCTCAGACACTTCTTCTCAAACACATTTAACCTGTACAGCATCAACAGCATTAATTGAATGCCACATTTGACTAGCTTGACCATCAACAGCATTAATCTAATACTGCAATAGTTGCCATAGCAACTGCTTCCTAACAAATTGACTTGGGTGACCTGCATGGTTTCAATACATCACCACAAGACATAATAATTGTATGCAGTAGTTGGAGCCTCTGAGAACCCGGTTATATAGAATTTTGATGAATTAAATGTCCCACTGTACACTACATATATTTGCTATCATGGGTCAACTTAGAGCCATCCACATACCCTATCATAACCTTGTATCACTGCAGAGTGCTGGGGGAAGAACTAGCAACACAATGTTTTCACATTTTGGGTAAAATTTTGTAAGCTTCTGTGATTTAATCAACTATCTTTTTTGTTATATGACATTCAGAGGGTATATAAATCCAGTAAGATGATATATACATGCATAACAATTATGAGTATGGCCTATATCTTTCATAATATACATGGAAAACATGAATGAGAGGGAAATACATTAAATTTACAACCTTACCCTATCAACTCGCTTACCATAGGCCTAAACATCTCCCTGATTCTGTCCTGACAGTGGTCATGGATGCAGATATATACACTGTCAATACTTTTTCATGCTTTACCTTCACTTTATGTTAAATTATGCAAAAAATGAAAATTTGAAAATCACCCAATGCCAGCATGTATCTGAGCTGTACATTGGGTCGACGATGTGTGGGTTAAACTTCTCCTTTCTGCCTCTTAAATTCCAGGTCCCTACCCACTATGGTGTCATAGACAAAACCACCACTCCATATAATATTCTCTTTGCATCCATTCCTAAATGCCTATTTCTCATGACATTTTTCAATCCCCCCCAAGACATTTACCTGCTTCTCTCAATCTACAGTTTACCTTCACTCCTACTCCTCCATTTCCAGCCACATGAGACACCAAATACTTAAAACTATCCATGTCCTCCAGCCTCTCTCTTTTATATCCTACTTCTAACTCGCTGCCATCCTTTCCCCTTATACATCTCATCACCTTATTTTTATCCACACTTACCTTCAACTTTCTCCTTAACCCCTCATCTGACCCTGCCATAAGTGCAGTGTCATCTACAAACAACAACTGGTTTGCCTCCCACTTCCTTCTACTATCTCTAACCATCTCCAATTTCCAGCCCATCACCTTGGCATTGCCTCCTGCACCACTCCATCCATGTACACATTGAACAGCCATGGTGTCATGACACAGCCCTAACACAGCCCTACCTTTACCTCAAACAACTTTGCTCTCCATTTCCAATCCTAACACAAGCTCTACTGCTCGTGTAAAATCTCATAACTGCCCTTAACAGCTCTTCCCTAATCCCATATATCTGCAATACCTCCCACAGTGCCTTCCTGTCTACCCTGTCATAAGCCTTCTCCAAATCCATAAAGGCCCAAAAAATATCCTTACCTTTTGCCAAAACCTTCTCACAAATCTGCCTTACCACAAAAATCTGATCCACGCATCCTCTACCTTTCCTTAACCCACACTGTTCCTCACCAATTATTCCCTGTTCCTCTCCTAATCCTCTCAGTTTAAACCTTCCCATAAGCCTTTCTAACTATACTCAAACTGATTCCTCTATAACTTCTACAATTACATTTTATAGTCCCCTTTTCCTTTGTAAAGTGGAACTATACAAGCACTCCTCCAGCACCCCCTTCCCTTAGACACACATTAAACCTCACCAGCCAATCCACTATAACTGTACATCCCTTTTTTAGACACTCCATATGACATCCATTCAACCCAGAAACCTTACTAGCTCTCATCATTTTCAAAGCTCCTTGTACTTTATCTTCTTATGTCTCTTCCATTTTCCTCTCCTATCACACTTATTTTCTTAGTGCTTCACACTGCTTTGATTAATCCTTCCCTATCCTCCTCCACATTCAACAACTCTCCAAAATACTTGTCTTCCCCTTACCACCTTCATTTCCATTATCATGTGTCTATCTGCACCTTTACCTTTTCCCCTCTGCCTGACTCTCTCACCTTATCATTCCTTCCAACACATCTTTTTATTCTTTTGATAATTTTCTATCATACTCCTATCCCATTTTACATCTGTTCTCCTCTTTGCCTCCTTTATCTTGTGTTTTGATTCTCCTCTCTTAATCTATCCTTAAGGGGATCGTCCATCAGAAAATCACAAAAAAAAAAAAAAAAAAAAAAAAATCTGAAAATATTTCCTCTAAAAGTGTTGCTCATAAGCTATCTCGTGGCTGAGTATGGAAGCAGTATCTTGATTTTTACTACCTAAAAAAAATACAATACAGTACCCCCCCACCCTACTGTGGCTGGGTCGTGTGCGCTGTGTACTGCATATTACGTTTTCTGTTGTTACATATATTTGCTAACAAAAGAAGCTGTGTATTTTGCACAATATTTATGCTTTTGTATGATAAATAATAGCATACGATATGGCAACAGGGACCTGACTGCATACCGTACAGTATGAATCGTCCATCAGAAAATTGGGAGAAAAAAAAAACAAAAAAAACAACGAAATTCCGAAAATATGTCCTCTAAAACAACCAGTGATGCCATAAAACAGCTTAGGATGGCAGATAAAGATCGTCTGTCACCAAAGATCATCACGCCAAGAAAAGGAAAAGTGCACGCTTGGAACCTGAGCAATATAACCCTGGTGGATACTAACTGGATTCATCATATAAACCTGTAACTAATTAAAAGCATGCAACAAAGAGTAGGGTGGTGCCTATGATACCCTTTCAACACCATAACATCCTAAATAATGAAAGGGGACCAGTAACCATGAACAAAAAAACTGACGCTCATTCCTGAAAATCTTGATTTTTGAACATTTAACTTGATTCATATCCAAAACGCCTTCACTGATTTTCAACTGCAAATCCTTTTCGGATTCAGCATAATTGGGAGAACATTTGGAGGCAGATTTATGTCCTGTCAAGGACTAGTAGGATTTTTTCATGTATACATTTTGTTTTGTTTTTTGCTTTTTTCATTAACTTGCTTTGGATTTTTTTTTTCTCACAACAGACTGATCAGAACATCATAATTCTGCCTCCATTTCTTCATCTATCTTAGCCCATTATAAAGACAAAAAATAATCAATATCCAGTCAAAGGTCTATTCTCTGAATCAATTTCAAAATTTTCAAAAATTACCCTTTGAAAATAGATAAAAAAAAAATCACAATAAAAAAAGTATAAGCATAAATGACTTGAAAACTCGGTGGTATGTTCTCTGAGACAAGACAATAATTAGAAAAAAATCTCAGCCACTTTCACCCCAAACTAAAAGAGTTCGATTTTCTAATGGACGATCCCCTTAACCACCTCCCACATATCTCTCAGTTTCTCCTAGTATTACTTCTCCATTCCTTATTTATTGCATGCTGTCTTTAACTTTAATTTTTTCTATGCAGCCAAAAGTATTTCTCCTAACTTCTCTATTTTCCTCATAAGAAAATGAGGAGGTTCACCATGTAAGTGAAGCAGCCCTGCTGTGGATGTGCTGTGTCTTGCTGCATTGTTTCTGACCTGGTCTGTGAGCAGGAGACAGGGATAACACTTTGTCCACAAGGATAACAGGGGAAACAAGGATGGTAGATGGGAATGGAATGGATGGGAGTAGGTGCATGCCTCGACTTAGCTGCCTCCCTTATAAGGAGGAAGAAGCCCTTTGTATATGGATTCATAGCCCCAGGGTCCCGAGAGTTCTGAGGATAAAGCCTATTACTATTCCCTTCTTAATCCTTTCCTGGACACACTCATATTGAAACATGGTATTTAACTTGAATATAAATTTTACAAGAATGCCACTAACAAAATTGATTTGATGCATTTCTTCAGCTTCATTCTCACACTATTTTTCCTCTGACATAATCCATTCAACCAACCTTTCCATTTTAGCATCTTAGGTAGGAAGGGTCACCCTGTCCTCCATCACACTGCATGAATCAAAATTAATGCAGTAATATACACATCTTCCACAGCAGGGTTTGACAGCTGGAGCTGGTTTACCTCTATTTCCTCAGTGTATGGCAATGATCTCTCCTTGTACGCTCAAAATTAATGATGAAACAGATGAGAAGAACATCCCTTTGAGTCACATCATCCCTTCATCCATTCACAATCTCTATACACTGCACATATACTGTTTGACCAATTCCACAAAGGTGCTACCAACTTTATACACTAAGCTTTAAGTTCACTGATATCAATTTGTACAAGTTCTATTTTAGAAATTCTGATGGGATTACCATAGTTGCCATAACTTTGGATGCAATAATGCTGACATCAATAGTTATGCCACAAATTGGAAGTCCCTTGCCCTCAACATCCCGAGCGAGCAAGATACTTTTTCATATGCATGGCAGCAAGACCAAGGTTGGCTGCCACCAGGGCATACAGTTTCCAGGCTAGGTGCTGTTTGAGATTTGACAGGGGGAGGCTTACGTTTCTGGAGTTCCACGCTTTGCCTTCGATTTTATGTAAATTCTCAGTGGTTTGGCTTCTGTGTTGCCGGATATGGGTAGTGGACATGAAATTGAATGATGGGGGGGGGAGCAGCGTTGCACTGTGGCGAAGAGACACACCACCTAATAACCTAGGATTTTCTTGCTGAATTTGTTAAGCAAATTTATGAGAAGACTTGTCTATCTCACGCTTGATAACACTGAAAGTGCGAGTTTCCTGGGTCTGCCACAGCGCTGATGTGGGGTAGGTAGTGACACCCCCCTACCATCCTTGAAATGCAACAACCAGCATTGCACTGAATACACTGTAACTCCTTTATTTTCAGAGATTTCCTTCACAGAATGCCCTGCTTTAAACAGGGACACTATAGCAGCAATCTTGTCATATTTGATTTCATGTCCACTACCCATAGCTGGCAACTCAGACACCAAACCACTGAGAGTTTACGTAAATTCAAAGGCAAAACATGGAGTTCCAGAAATGTAATCCTCCCCTTGTCAAATCTCAAAAAGCACTGAGCCTGGAAAGATTGGATGCCCTGGTGGCAGCCAACCTTGGTCTTGCCGCTAGGCATACAAAAAAATATCTAGCTTGCTCGAGATATTGAGGACGAGGGACTTCCAATTTGCGGCATAAGTATTGATGTCAGCATTATCACATCCAAACCTATGGCAGCTATTGTACATGGGGCATAATACCTTTAAATCCTGAACTATAATTCTATGATTCAATCACCATCCTATTTCTGTTATATATTTTTATTTGTATTGAGCATTACATATGCACAGGAAAAATTATGTCATTCAGTAGCACAAGGGGTACTAATGACAGTAATGCTTCCCATTTCTAAAACCTATCAATCCCCTCACATCCCTCAGGAGGTGCAGCCCTAAGTGCTGACATTTGGTCTCTAGACTGGGCTCAATATCTCTATCAACTTCAGCTGTATGTGTTACAATTTTTCACATATGGAGAGCTAACAACTACCAGCTACTATCCTCTCCCTACAACTTTCAACCAGTGAAATAAAAACAGTCCTACAATGATACAACAAAGACAATAACCCAAAGTTTATTCCCAGAGAGATCTGTGGGAGGTTCTAAGGAAACATTGCCAGCCACTGTGGGGCTACAGGTTTCCCACTTGATGAAACTTGAGGCATCATTTAACTAATTGATGGGCAGAAGGAAATGGGGAACAAACTGAACCCAAACTGCTAGGGTTTGGGGGAGGGGAGGTAATTTGAGTCTCCCAAAGAAAATTTCCAAAAATTTCTGAAATTTTACTCATTTCTGGGTCATTCTGAGGCCTTATTCAGTTGGTGTTAGAGATCATTCTATATAACTGGGCAGCTACTGTATGTATTTACCTAGTTGTATTATACGGGAAGGGAGCTATGCTTGTGGTGACCTGTCTTTGTATCTCTCAGCACCAAGTTTTTCCTTAAAATCTTGAATAGTGTTTGCACACACTGTTTCTTTGTCCAATTTGTTCCAAGTATATCACTCTGTGTGGGAAGCTATTTTTTTCAGATCTCTTCTGTAATTATCATTTTTTAGTTTCTTTTCGTGTCCTCTTGTTTTTCCATTGTCCCATTTCAATAAGTCATTCTTATCTAAGATTTCCATTCCCTTCATAATTCTATAGATAGTAAGTCTCCTCTTTCCCTTCTTTGTTCCAGAGTTGGTAATTCTAATTTGGACAGTCTTTGTTCATATGTCATTTTGGAAAGAGTTGGTGCCAATTTTGTTGTTGCTCTTTGTATTCTTTCTAACTTCTTTATATTCTTTTTGGTACTGGGTGTCCATAGTGTTGCTAACAAACATCTTTTGCCTGACTCTCCTTCGGTACAATATATTTTATTTTATTCGTTTTTTTTTTTTTGTTTTTTTTTTTTTTTTTTTTTTTTTTTTTTTTTTTTTTTTTTTTGCTGTGGACAGTCTTTAATACTTAATGACCAATAACATGAATCTGAGAGGGGTTGTCTGGCAAAATTTTCAAACGAAGACATTTACTTACAAACAATGTGCACTGAACAAGTTGATATTGAAATAAGAATTTCTTAGCAATGTGATATTATAATCTTTTTGTGAAAACTCTGGGTGGGTCCAAACCCTCAAACAATATTACTGGATGGGCCTAGCTCCACCCCCTCCCCTGGGGCCAAATTTATAAAAGATCCTAACCCTAATTTATAAAAAATCCTAGCCCTAATGGAGGAGATTTTACCTAAATTCCTATGTCGGTGACCTAAATGCTTATGTCTAGACATAACCTCGACATTGTGGACAGCTGATTTAAGTAAAATCTCTGCCATTTTGAAGATTTATGTCAAGACTTAGGGGGTTAGGATCTTTTATAAATTTGGCAAACGAATTTATAAAAGATCCTAGCCCCTAAATCTAGACATAAATCTTCAAAATGGCAGAGATTTTATCTAAATCAGCTGTCCATAATGTTGAGGTTATGTCTAGACATAAGCATTTAGGTGGCCAACATAGAGATTTAGGTCAAATCTCCACCATCAGGGTTAGGATCTTTTATAAATTAGGGTTAAGATCTTTTATAAATTCAGCCCCTGGTTCCTAAGCCACTGCCTGCATTATAAACATGCAGAAAAGAAATATGCATTTGAAAATACACATGAACTAAAATGACACTATGCTAGTATAAATCTAATGAATATTAAATATGACATAATTGACAAAAAGGAATTCAAGGAACTAGGCATCTATAGGATTGAGTGCTGCAATTGAAAAATATGGTCTTTGGAGAAAAGATTGAGCAATAAAAACAAATAAAAGCAGTGGCTGATGCTTTTAGAATGACTGAAATACAGGATCTGATTATCACAACATGCCTAATGAGGTCTCCAGCAGGATAAAACAAGAATAAAAATAATCACCATAGAAAATACATATACAAAGCATTACCTGTATTTTCCCTGCATATTGAGTGGTTAAGCATACTTTAATAAAAGTCATGAACTGCATATGCAAAAGGTAGATACTGAACAAAGATATTAATGTGGTGGAAGAAATATCTACAAAAACAGGAAAATCAGAAAAAATACTGTCAATTCATCACCAAAACAAAAACATCTTTAACTACAAAGGCAAGATTACAAATTGGAAAATGTCTAGGTTGTGCTTTGGCCAATTACCAGGGTCCCATGGGTCTCTTGACAGAGAGCCTTGGGGCAAAGGATTGACTGACTGATATGATTACCTATTTGTGATTTACATGACTGAAACAAACCTTATACTTTACTGTCTCCAGATTCCCTAATTCAAAATTATGTTAGTGACTAGTATTTTCCCCTTCTATGTATAAATATCATATATATATATATATATATATATATATATATATATAATATATATATATATATATATATATATAATATATATATATATATATATATATATATATATATTCTTTTCCTTTCAATATCTTTATCAAACTGTTCATGATGTTCTTTGCATCAAAGATCCAAGGGATCAAGGGTCTCTCCAAAAGGTGGTTTGCAAGATGGATGTCAGAGAGAATTATCTCCCTATCACCCACCTTCAATCAATCATTCCAATGACCCAGATTTTTCTTTCAGAAGATCCACAGCTCCCAAATAATTGACAGCAGCCACCAGACTGGCCTAAACATCACTCAAGAAAATAGTACTGTGTTGTTCTCTTGGTATGGTTAGGATGGAGCAGTGTCAGATGATGTGTTCTGCACTGTCAGTAAAAGGCTCCTCTGCTGAGTGGGAGAGGATAGAGAACCAATGAAGGCCCTTACCATCCCTATGATCTTGACATCACCTTGTCTTAAAGTGACACATCACCCGCCACCCCACACTACAAGGAGGTATGGCCCCAAGGGACATATGTGAGTGCTTTAGTGTTATGTTCTGAATTTGGTGAAGAGACTGAATAGTGTAAGTGAGAGTACTGCTCCTAGGAGGACTCCATAGTACATTCTTTTAGTCCTCAAAATTTTGGGTTACTCTACAGTGTCTTTAAGATGCTCCTCTGCTGACCAGGAGAGGACTGAGAACCAACAGAGGGCCCTCACCAGCCACTATGGTCATGACACCACACTGTCAAAAGCCATCACACTGTCCCCACCACAATGAGGTGCTGTCTAGTAACTAGTCTCCAGATCAGGGTCAAAAACCCACTCATCTTCAAAACCCATCAACATCCACACCTTTATTTGGAGGTGCAGCTCCAAGGGAGTGACACTCAATCTTTGGAGTAGGCCCAATATCCATTAATTCTGACTGTATATCCTTTACAAGGCAAGCTGACAGCCAATGATTACTCCTTTTCTAATACTACATACAAGCTCGCTGAGCGGGTTAGGACATCGTTACTTGCGGCGAAGGTCGAGGGGATAGCGGTTTGAATCCTGCCACCAGCGAAGTTGAGCCAAGGGCATGGTTCATTAAATTCCACGCTACAAAGCCCTCTGTGAGGGGCACCATCCTAGCTTTCCGATAGGGGGGAGTTTGTGACGTTAAACCATATCATCATCACATACAAGCTCATGACACTGAAACAGTTCTACACTAATGCCATAGAGAAATCAGTTCCAAATTTCTCCCTAGAGAGATCTAGGGAAGGGGTTGGTGACAATTGCCAGTTGATGTGGAGCTGTGGGTCTCCAGTCCGTTAAACTCGAAGGAACAATCATAAGAACATAAGAATGAAAGAGAGTGCAAGAGACCATAAGGCCTACACTAGGCAGTTCCATGTCCATCATCACCTATCATCCCCACCCATAAAGTTATCTAACCTTCCCACTACATTGTTACTAAGTCTATTCCATTACATTATCAATTAAATGCAACTTCTCTTGCAATATGAAACTGTACTTATTTATTTTATTCTTTCCTTTGGATACACTTACAGTGATTATATTAACCTCTCTACCCTCTTCCCCCAAGCACTGATGATATTATCAGAAGCTTATACAGGTCTTGTATAACCCTAGTCATAGGTTCAAGTCCCATCAATTCATTCTAATTGTTATCAGTGAGAAGGAGGAAAGGGTGGTGGATGGGAATGAAATGGGAGGGATTGGATATATGCCTTTCGACTTAGCTACCTCCCTTTTAAGGGGGGAAAAAGCCTTTGGTACTTTGATAGACAGATAGTACTGTTTTGCATTGGTTGGTGTCCAGAGTGAATTGTGACTTATGATTTTAATTATTTGTTCGGTTATCAAAACTCCAAGTGCACAACACACAAATGTAATAAATCTAGCAAATATCATGAACTTGGTTGCTGCTATGTGCTTTCTGGAGTATACTCCTCACAACCATATTCACCTTCTTTCTACCAATGGGAGAACTAGTGCCTCCATTCTTTTTGCATATGAAGACCCTTGTTAGCTTTACACCCAATTACTGATCACTTTCTGCACTCTTTTCAGTTTTATTGTATTTTGTTCTGTAGGGGGCTCGATAACAAAGAAGCCCCTTCTAAACTTAGTCAGAGATACTGGGTTATCAGTAGTTCAACCATTACTTTATCAAAATGACAAAGCTATTTGAATGTTTGTCTGAGCATGTATATGCTACATCAGGGCTTGTCTTTTAAGGCACACATTTTCATGCCCACACCATAATGCGCCTGAATTTGAAATAAGGAGCGCTAAAAAATGTGCATCTACAAAAAATCGAAGTTCAAATTTTGCGTGCCTCAATGACAATGTTTACCAGAGAATGACAAGACAACTGCATAAAAAGGCAGAAACAATTTAATATCTCCCACATATCATTAAGAAGACAGGTAGGTCTCCTGTAATATTCACATGTTAAAGAAAAAATACATCTGTTTAGTGTGTTGTGATTCAATTCCAACAGTATGAAAAAAGAGCTCACCTAGCAGTCACAGAGAAAATGTAGGTGAGTACTTTTTTTTGCTCGCCTGCATTTTTTTTTTTGAGGACAAAGACTGCTATATTAATTTTCTTGATATAGTCTTGTGAATCTAAAATTTTTGTTAAACATCACTAAGTTTTTTTTCATAACACCTTCTCAAGTCCATTTGCAATATTTGGCTTCATACACTTGGATTGCTTAGCTCTATCTAGAAGTCTTGAGGTTGACACTCAGTCTCTGGACTGGACCCAAGATTTCTATATCAGATTTGACTATCTTCCCTCCAATTTCTAACATTGAATGAAATGATAACTGGTGAAGGCTTCTCTCCCCTACTTGCCATCAACCCATGTTACTACAAAAAAATTAATCCTACAATTCTGACCTCAAAGACCACTGCTGTTTACTGTATGGCTGTCAGTCAAGTGAAAGTCAAGGCAACATTTATATTGTTTAGATCCTCTAGAAAGACTGCAGTAGACATTCTATCTATTTAAATCAGTATTATGAAGATGTTTATGCAACTATCTATTCCCTCCCTTGGATACTTAATGTTGATAACAACCATCAAAGATGCTAGGACTGGTTGCAATGACACACTGCATAATACCTATTTCCACTGTTTTCCTTCAGTTGTTCTCATGTCTTCTAATTAAATCTTCCATCCACTTTAGTAGAGTGCCTTTAAAGCCATTCTTATGACTGCACTTCTGAGACAGAGTGAGATGGATTGGACAATTCTGACACAAAAGGATTTGGCTTGAGGACTGAGCCTCTTTCTCCTCAGATTAGGTTGGCGATATGAGAAGATATCCTTCATTATCATCAATATTTATATTAAAGCTATTGAGATCTCACATCCAGCAACCATATTACACAATAACAACAATGCACAGAGCAAATTGAAAATATCCATTCCAAGAATACACTATTCAGAAATGAACCAGAAATTTTCTCTCGGTTCCTATAAAAATACTCTACAGAAGCACATTCACAAACTGCTAGACAAAGGCAGAAAAGAAAAATAAATACATAAATAATAATACATACATATACCAAGGGCCCCCTTACAAGGGAGGTAGCCAAAGTCAAAGGTATAAATCCACTCTCACCCATTTCATCCTCACATACTCCACTCCCATTCACCATCCCTCCCTCCCTCTTTTCTTGGCTCCTCCAGGATTATGGGTCATCCCTGCATCTCGCCCACTGCCCCGGGTCAGAAACAGTGCAAGACACAGCACATCCATAGCAAGGCCACTTCATTATAATAACAATAATGAATAAAATAAATGGAAATGGAAATAAAATCATGTCACACTTCTACACTCCAGACACCAATATCAAAACAATACTATCTATCTATATACCAAGGGCTTTTTTCCCCTTACAAGGGAGGTAGCTAAGTTGAAAGACGTATACCCATTCCCATCCACCACCCTTTCCTCCCTCTCATTTTGGCTCCTCATGATGATGATGAAAACAATACTAATAAAGAAATAAGGATCACCCCAAACATCATGCTTATATATATAGAAAATGACACATCCTCTACCAGTGCCCCACATACATGCAATACAGACAATATCTTCTGTAAGAGATTTCAGGGACAAATGAATGGCCATGTTCAATTACATGATGGCTGCAGGAATCCAGTGAGAAGAAAGACAATACTTAATAATTGATGCCTTGTGTTTCACTGACTGGAAAACTGCAGTCCCATGTTGACCACCAATAGTCCTCAGGCCCTGCCATAGATCTCTTAGAGAAGAAACCATGGAACTTGTTTGTGTTGTACCTGTGTGTGACTGTTTCTTTGTTATTAGCTGAAATTAGTAGGAGGATAGCAGTTGTTGGCTGTCAGTTATCTTTACATGAAAAGGTACAGAAACAATAGTTGAAGCTGATTAATATCTTGGGTCCAGTCCTAAGACCAAGTGGCAGCATCTCCTTCAGAAAAAGGTCAAGGCATTGACAGATTTTAAAACTGGCCAATAAGTAGATGCCTCTTTCTCCTATCCAGATTGTTGGACCTAAACTAGCAGGTTCCTGTCACTGGTTCTAGATTACACGTATGTTACATGCAACTCTTATTTTCCAGTTTTCAAAACAATCTGTCAAACCAAGGGTATGGTTCATTAAATTCCATGCTACTAAGTCCACTGTAAGGGGTACTATCCTAGCTTCTTGATAGGGGGGAGTTTGTGATGTTAAACCAAATCATCACAACAATCTATTGTTTGGTACCTTGTTCATGTCTTTTATGAAGTCCAAATATATACAAGTCAATCTCCTTCATGCCTTCATCCTGGATAACTGACTCTTTTTTTTAAAAGAGTCCAAAGGCAGGAAATATGAATTACCATGTTTAAAATAAAATTGCCACAAACATATGTTAAGTTCTATCTAGCAATTGATCCATTTCTCTGATTATTTCAATGGGTTGCCCACTATGCATTTGAAAGATGCTAGATGTTCTCTATCTTTCTTTAATTAGGAACTATCTTTGTCACATTTCATTTTGACATCATCTATATTTGCAGTGACAGCTCCTTTATTTTCTTTATAGGAAGTTGAAACTGCCAATTTCTATTCCAGGAGAATCCTTTCTGCCATGGGACTGAATTCTTTATGCTTCCTTTCTTGAGCACCGGTACCATATTGCCCTGTTTCCATACTAAGGGAATCATCCTTGTTTGCACAGGGATTATAAAAATAATGTACCAGCAATAAGGAACCAGAGCTCCATAGCACTTTCAATTCCTTTCAGAAATCAATCTTCTGCCTTGTCAGGTTCCACTGTTCTCCAACTCTAGGTTGCAATCTTTCCAATTTCTTTCTCAACTGAATTCCTAGTGGAACTTCCATTTCATGTGCTACTCAATCTATTTTCTGACTTTGTACTTCCTTCTTTACCTTACATCCTCCTATAAACATGGATCATGTTTGGGTATTCTTGTTTAAATGTATTACTCCTTTCTCATTTTATTCAATTTCTTCTTTATATATCACATATGGTATGCATGATGTATCCCAGTATACTTGTTCCTTGTAATTTATCTCTGATACATTTGATTACTTTTATGTCTACTATACCTTGTCTATATCAGATAAAAAAAATTCTTTAGTTTTCCTATATTTCTTTCACTGTATCACCTTAGATCCAAGCAGTGTGGTGGGGGGACAAGGATGACCTTTCATCTACAAGGTGCTGGGATGGGAGGGACCATGAATGGATTGACTGGTGTAAGATAGGTGGAGGATGTATGTTTTGACTCAGCCACCCTCTGATGAAGGGGAGAGGGCCTTTTGGCATGTACATATGTACATTTGTGGCTAAACCCAACTTTCACCTTTGGTGAATTCTTTAATTATGTGTATAAATTTGCTGAAGCCCTCTTTGCATATTTTGAAATATTTACCAATGTGTCCATTTGTGTCCTCTGTATATTTTTACTGATCCCAGTCAATATTAGTAAAAAAAAGAGTTTGTGTGAGCTACCACTGTGAAATGCAATTTCTTATACCCATTTACTTCTTTGTCTCTATATAGTGAATTTCTAGTCCAATTCTACACCAAAACATGTTCTCCCTTGCTCAGAATTGAGCTGCATTTGATATTATTTATCATGTCCCTTCCTGTACCAATGAAGGCCCAAATTTGCTCATTTCTACCTAAACATCTCGTTATTTTATATACCAATGTTGCAGGCTAAAATTTCATAGCACCATTATACAAACAACATTTTTATATAATTTTCTAGGTCTAATTCTGCTCTGCCTATGTCTCTGAAGTATCACACAGTAGCACATATCAATGATTTTTGTTTGTCATTTTCTTTCAACAAATAATCAAGGTCATTCAAGGTGATTTTGCATATGTTCTGTGTTCTAGCACCTCCCATATTTTTGTATGAAATAGTGCACAGTACAAAGATTATGTATACCACACTTTCCCTTCAACCTATGTTGAGTTCTATGGATATACAGCATTTGAGCTGTTCTTCTACAAAAGTATTTGCCTAACTACCATCCCTTCTGCTGAGGATTGAGACTTCCTCTCCCCTTTTTCTTACTGTCTGTTTTCCACATGTGGTATCTTTTCAGGAGCAATAAATCATTTTGGATTTTACCATCTAGTCTCTTATATACATAAGTCATTTCTTTTTGAAGGATATCTTGAATAACTTTTACATGGATATGGTTAGAGATCAACTAATTTCTTGGTCCCACCTTTGCTATTTGTGCCATTCAGTTTCTTTATAATGCTAAAAAAAATCCCATTCTGTTTTATTCAGTGGGTGCTTTTACATCTAATTTCCTCAACCATGACCATTCCTCCACTGATAGGTCTTGTCCCAAGTTGTATAACTGATCAATTTTACACTGACTTGCTGGTTGAGCTGGTTAGAGTGTACCTCCTTGTGGTGGAGGTCAAAGTGACAGCAGTTCAAACCCTGCCACCAGTAAGTTGGACCAAGAGCATGGTTCATTAAATTCCATGCAACAAAGTCTTCGACAAGGGGCACCATTCTAGCCTTCTGATAGGAGGAGTTTGTGACATTCAACCAAATCATCATCATCATTATTCCAGAAGATACTATGAGTAGTCTGGTTGCTCTCATGTACTTACCCACTCTCACCCATACTGCTTATTTTTATTCAGTCAATGCTTTACAGGCTTATGTGATACCCTTATGGAGTCATGCAGCGTTCTTCTCTGTTTAGAGATGAATCTCCAATGATCATCAAGGAATGCTGATTCACTTTTCCTTGTTTCTGCTCTTGAATCACTCCTGTATCAGTTCTGGGACACACACTCTTATTTTCTCATGCTCCTGTGATGGAGGATTAAAATGCCATCACCACATTTCCATGTTTATCATGAAAAACAACTAAATATGGTGCTGTGTAGGGGCTGTAGAATTTGCTTTCATTATTCTTCTCACACGAAGTATCAAGGCATGCTTGACTCTGTCACCCCTTGACAAGGGGGAAGGACCATTGATACCAATACACACTTATTTTGTCTGGCATTCAAAGTTTTCAATCATTTCACCTTTAAACTAATGGTATATACCAATATGCACACACAGTCTGTGGTATTTCTAAGTTTTTTAACTTTTTTATAAATAAGACTTTTTTTTTTATTATTATTATTCCATCTGGAAAGTTCTTCAGTCTCTTTTTTATTTCCTCTTTGAGACCTGTTAGAATTAAATATATATTTTTCTCATTTGCTTTAGAAGGAATTAATTTCACCATGTGTGAGTGACAATCACTGTTTGATTTAATGAAAAATTTCCTTGTCTTCATTGTATAGGATTTCACACACTCCTTCATCTCAGTTCACTTCCTCTTTCAACATTTTGGTCCCTTGTTTTACTTTGCTTTTTTCTCTCTTTTGAAATTTATCCTAAATATTGACATTATAATTAGAGTTTGCTTCATGCAGCAGTCTTCTTCCTACCCTATTTTTTTTTTTACTAAATTTAATTTTCTATTTTCCTATTTCCATGTATGTAATTTTCTATTATATATATATATATATATATATATATATATATATATATATACATATATATATATATATATATATATACATATATATATATATATATATATATATATATATATATATATATATATATATATATATATATATATATATATTTCTTTTTATGGGGGGGAGGGGCTGCGTGGTTCATCTTTCTGTTAGTTTCATTGTTGGCCAGTTCCTAAAATATTACTTTGCACATTTTACTTCTTTTGTACATTCAAGCAAATGTACAGTACTGAGTATATGTATATGCTTATGTACATGTCTAGGTATATGAATATATATATACATGTATATACAAACACAAATTCTACTACTACAGAATAAAGCAGTCTTAATACTACCTCCTTTATGAAAACAATTACATCAACTACCACATCAAACTTAGTAGAGTAAAAACAGAAAAATACTTCTGAACAGAATGATCTTATTCAAAAAGTTTATTATACTTACACCAGATGTGATGGACATTGTAGAGACGGCCAACCTGTGAGAAGAATCCCCCAAAGGCCTCATTGTTGGTTTGCCGGAAGTGAATTGCTCGCGCCCAGTTATTGCCCCATTCAATCATTGTCCCTGGCTGGTGATGGATTTAAATTTATGCATTAGATTTACTAGTGACACACAAATCAATTACCTAAAAATATATATACATTACCAAAGGTTTTTTCCCCCCTTACAGGGGAGGTAGCCAAAAAACATGGGAATTACAAATACAGAGATGTAGAAGTGGCTGAAATTATGAACAAATATTTCAAATCAGTATTCACAACTGAAAGTTCACAAAACTGTGTGGAAATAGAGAAAGATACCCCCAATGAAGGAAATAACTGTGACACAGAAGGAAATCAGAGATCAAATAAAATCCTTGATGTCAGAAAATCACATGGTCCAGATGGAATTGCAAACTGGATATTAAAAAAATGCATTGATGAGTTGATGGACAAAATATACAAGATAATTAAATACTTGCTCAAAGAAGGAGAGGTACCACAGGACTAGAAAAATGCAAATATTGCACCAATATATAAAGAGGGAACAAGGAAAATCCAACTAACTACAGACTGGCCTCCCTTACAAACACAATAGCAAAAATATGTGAACAAGTTATCAAAAGTAGATGGGTTAAACATCTAGAAGAAAAAATATACTGAATCCAAATCAATTTGGATTTAGACAAGGAAGATCATGTACCACAAACTTTATTTGCTTCTACTCAAGACTAATAGAAATACCGTATTTTACGGCTTACAAGACGCACTTTTTTTTTCTAAAAAATACCCTGAAAAATACTAGTGCTTCTTCCAAGATGAATGTTGTATTGTAAGGTAATTTTCTTTCAAGTTTTATATTTCTACATGCATATTTTTGAAATGTTTAGTTTTTTTTATGAAAATAAAAACACCCTTGGACAATGAAAAATGTATAGTATATTTACTAATCACCAACTGGTATCATTGCCATACAAACAAAATCGGACAAGTGATTTCGTAATGTAAACACTACGTCCAATATGTGTCGTCGCCCGCCACTAAAACAAGAAGAAAAGATGGACAGCTTCACTGTGTGTACGTATTTACCTATGGTATTTTTATTTACATAGTTGTAAATTTGTGGCGAGTGCTCCAGCAAATCTGTAATGAGTGCTGAGACAATAGTGTCTTGCAGACTCCTTGCTTCTTATGTTTTTGTGTTCAGTGGTCGGATATATGGTGAATGTGTTCTTGTATGAGAATGACTTTTTTATTCTTAGAAATTTCTTTCAAATATTAGGGTGCGTCTTCCAAGATGCAGCGTCTTACAAGCCATAAAATACGGTAATACAAGAAAGGGATGGATGGGCAGACTGTGCTTTTCTAAATCTTCAAAAAACCTCTGATAAAGTATGACACAAAATCTAATAAGAAAAATGAAATCAATAGGTGGCATTAAAGGAAAATTATTGGAATGGATGGAAGACTTCTTGACTGGGAAAAAAAATGAGGGTAGTTATTAGAGACAAATAGTCAGGCTGATAAGAAATGATAAGTGGTGTCCTGCAAGATTCGATATTCGCTCCAATCATGTTTGCCATATATATATATATAAATGACATGGACAAAGGTGTGGAATGTTATATGAACTTCTTCACAGATGACGTAAAAATACTAAAGAAAGTAATTATGAAGGAAGATTGTGAATCACTACAGATAGGCCTAGATAAAATTTGGAAATGGAGTCAAAAGCAGTAAGCGAACTTTAACATAAAAAAATGTAGTATAATGGAGTTTGGAAAAAGTAAAAATAGAATATCGAGGAATTATAAAATTGGTGAAATCAAAAAAGTGAACTCAGAAAAGGACCTAGAGTAATAATCAGCAAAGACATGTCACCTGACAAACATATCAATAAAATAGTTGGAGAAACCTTCAACCTACTAAGGTCCATGAAAGTGGTATTTGACTATTTGGATGAGGAAATGGTCCAGAAAATATTAGTTACACTGATAAGACCAAAACTGGAGTATGCTGCAACACTATGGACACCCAGTACTAAAAAGAATATAAAGAAATTAGAAAGGATACAAAAAGCAATGACAAAGATGGCACCAACACTCTCCAAATTGACATACAAACAAAGATTGTCCAAATTGGAACTACCAACTCTGGAACAAAGAAGAGGAGAAAATCTACTGACTATAGAATCATGAAAGGAATGGAAATCCTAGACAGAGATGATTCATTAAAGTGGGACAATTGAAAAACAAGAGAACACGAAAAGAAACTCAAAAAGGACAATATAGAAAAGATCTGAAAAAATAGCTTTCCACACAGAGTGGTGTACCTGGAATAAATTAGATAAGGCAACTGTGTGCAAATACTATTCAATAATTTAACAACAAACTTGATGCTGAATGATACAAAGACAGGTCACTATGAGCATAGCTCCCTTCCCATATAATACAACTAGGTATATACAATACCACCCATTCCATACCCACATATTCCACCCCCATCCACCCTCCTCCCTCCCTCTTTTCTTGGCTCCTCCTGGACAATGAGTCATCCCTGCACCTCACCCATTGCCTTGGGTCAGAAACAATGCAGCAAGATACAGCATATCCACAGCAAGACCACTTCATTAAATCGGCAATCACCCCTCTCCATCCCCTCATGCAGAAATGGAGAAGACAGCCACAAATCCCTTTGGGCTGCATCAATTTATTTTTCATACATACTCCCTTAACCTCCATCCCTCACCCACTTCACCTCATGCATCACAGCATCATCCATATGCAACCATTCTCCATTCACCCCTATCTTCTGTCCTCTCCCATCTTTCCTCAACAGACATTCCTCTCTTTCCCAATGCCCCTTTTACACCATCCATTCATCTCATCCTTGGTCACCCCCTCATGTTTACTCTTTCCACCTCTGCCCTCCACACCTCTTTTACTAATCTTTCTTCATTCATTCTTTCCATGTGTCCGAACCATTCCAATACTCTTTCATCAACCCTATTTCCCAACTCCCTTTCCACCCCCGTTCTCCTCCTCACTGTCTCATTTCTCACTCTATCCAGCCTAGTAACCCCTATCGTACTTCTCAAACACATTCAAACTCCTCCTCTCTTATGTTCCTAAAAATAAAATAATAATAATAATAAACTAAATAAACAAATAAATAAGTAAAATGCACAGTTTAAATGTGTCAGGGTGAACATAAACTCTTAACCCTTTCCCTGCTGAGGTCATGTGACGAGATGAGTGAAATAATCTGACAGCAGCCAGAATAAAAGTAGCATTACAAAGTGTGTTAAGTGTTAAATGATTTCACTACAAATATAAGTTAACCACTTCTGTACAATGATGCCTACATGGGTGTCATGAGGCACTGATGGCTACATGAGGATGCTGGTGTCAGCATCTTGATTATATATTTTTTGTAGTTGTACACGAGTTATTCTCGGATTCTGTGAACTGGTTTGATCATGTTTTCTGTGTTTATTATTACTCTGAGTAAAAGAGAACGATACAGTGGTGACTTTATACTTTATAATGCCAATTGTGTGATGAATTGTACATATGGCAGCCGATGCTGCGTACAAGAATTTGACTTGCACTGAATTGGTTAAGAAAACATTTAACCAACTCAAATTCAAACCCATATAATTAGAAATTTAGATGATTTGACTCATTTCAGACCTTACTTTAGAAAAGCCCAGAGTGGCACACTCTTGCCTGTAAATACTATATGTGATGCCTGAGTGCTCAGCATACAGTAGCACACATGTACAGTTCATGGTAAGTGTTCTTGAAAACTGAGCTTTAGTAGTCTACTGCAAAATACATATGTACAGTACTACAAAGTGTGAAGTGATTAATATGACTTGTACTACCTACGAGATAATTGGTCGAAAAAAAATTAAACTATACCTCATATTAAAATTTCAGCATCAATCCTATTTTTGTGAGAGCAAGTACATACTACACTCAACATGTTGCCCCTGATCTCAATCAATCCATTGCCCCTGGTCTCTCTTGCTGAAGACCTGTGGCCTTCAGGTACCCAGCAACAGTCTCCAGACAGGACCACAAATCACTCAGGAAAGATGTATTGTGTTGTACACTTTGTACTCACAAATGGGGGCTTGGGAGATGATATCCAAATCCATTTAACAGTACAGTACTACCCTACAGGTAGTTTTATATTTCTAATTGTTTCAAAGTTATACATATACTTCTCTCTACAAATGAAAGATAGGAACAGCAGCAGGATGCAATCCTATGAGGTATATGAGTTATATAAGAGGAGAAAGAGGAAAGGGACAAAAGGTAGGGAGGTGCTTAGAGTGAACTCTTTAAATGAAAAGGAAAAGGAGAGGGAGTACAAGAAGAAGCTGAAGGAGGAGTGGGAGGGAGTGAAGGATTGAGTAGAGCTAGGTGTGGAAGAGGAATGGGGATGGTTCAAGGAGGGAGTCACAAAGTGTGCAAAGATGGTGTGTGGAACAAGAAGGACAGGAGGAAATAGAAAGAAGGGTAGTGAATGGTGGGATGAGGAAACAAAGAAGGGTGTAGAAGAGAAGAAGGGTGTAAAAGAGAAGAAGCGAGCTTTCTCAGATTGATTACAAAATAGGACGAGGGAGTCATATGAGAGGTACAAAGAAAAGAAAAGAGAAGTAAAGCAAAAGGTAAAGGAGGCAAAGAGGAGAGCAGATGTGAAATGAGGTAAGAGTATGACAGAAAATTTTGCAAGTAATAAAAAGATGTTTTGGAAAGAAATTAAGAGAGGAAGAGGAGGCAAATCAAGTAGAGAAGAAAAGGTAAAAGGTGCAGATAGAGAGATGATAATGGAAGAGAAGGCAGTAAGGGGAAGATGGGCAGAATATTTTAGGGAATTGCTAAATGTGAAGGAGGATAGGGAGGGAAAGATAGCTGCAGTGGGAAATGCTAAGAAAATGACCGTGATGAGTGAGGAAAATGGAGGAGAAATAAGGAAGGATGAAGTGAAGGCAGTTGTTAAGATGATGAAAGCAGGTAAGGCACCTGGTCTGGATGGATGCCATGAAGAACATCTAAAAAAAGGAGGTACAGTGATGGTGGACGGGCTGGTGAGGTTATTTAATGTTTGTTGGAGAGAGGGTAGAGTGCCGGAGGACTGGAGGAGTGCCTGTATAGTTCCACTTTACAAGGGAAAAGGGGACAAGTGTGAATATAGTAGTTTCAGAGGGATTAGCTTGTTAAGTGTAGTTGGGAAGGCTTATGGGAGGATCTTGAGAGGATTAGGAGAGGAATAGAGGGAGTAATTGGCGAGGAACAGTGTGGATTTAGGATTGGTAGAGGTTTTGTAGATCAGATCTTTGTGGTAAGACAGATATGTGAGAAAGCTATAGGAAAGGGGAAGGATGTTTTTTGGGCTTTTATGGATCTGGAAAAGGCTTACAAAGGGGTAGACAGAAAGGCACTGTGGGAGGTTTTGTGGATATACGGGATAGGAGGAAAGCTTTTAGGAGCTGTCAAGAGTTTTTATGAGAGTAATAGAGCTTGTGTCAGGATTAGAAATGGAGAGAGTGAGTGGTTCGAGGTAAAGGTGGGACTTCGTCAAGGATGCGTTATGTCGCCCTGGCTGTTCAACTTATACATGGATGGGGTAGTGCAAGAGGTACAGGGTCTAACAGATAAATCCGTACAACTTCTTATCACATGTTTTAAGATTAATATCTCGGGTTATAATAAACAGAGAGTTATGAAATTTTCAGTATATTTAGAAAAGGCAATAAGAACAATGATTTTATTCAATGTAACCACCTTCAGCTGTTATGGCGCTTTCAACGCGTTTACGAAACTTGGATACAGCGTTGATGATCTCAGACTTTGATAATGAACCCACAGCCTTCTTGATGTCTGTCTTCAGGGTTGTTATACTTCTGTGTGGCTTGTCACATGCCTTGGCCTCAATTCGCGCCCAAAAATAATAATCTAAAGGGTTTAGGTCTGGCGAATTTGAGGGCCACAACTCTTTGTTCCAGAACTGCACATTTGACCCTTCGAGAAGGTTGGTGGTCCTCTTCGCTGTGTGGGCTGGAGCCGAGTCTTGTTGGAAGACAAACTGGTTGCCACTAGCCTTATCTTTCATCCAGGGTATTATTTTCTCTTCTAGAACTTTGCAATAGACAATGGCATTGACTTTCTCCTTGTTGTTGAAGAAGTGAGTGAAGACGTCCCCCTCAGTTGACACCACACAGAGCACCATGACACTTGCTGGTTTCTTCGTCGTTGTCTTGTGTTGAACCTCTGAGGATGAGGAGGCTATCCAGCAATCATTCCGCTTATTGAAAGTCGCATCAACCGTGAAAATCTTCTCGTCGGAAAAAACTTGATGACTGAGCCATTCGACTTCATCCAGTTCAACAGCTTTTGGCACCTGGTCAAGCAGATTTCTTTCATTTTTCGTGTCAAAAGATGTCTTTTTCCTTGTGAGAATGAGGTTAATCCCAATTTCTTTAATGCTCTGTGAATTGTCATTGTGCTGACACCTCTCTTCTTTGCCAATGTCGATAATGGTAAGGCTGGATTTGCATTGACACTTCTCTTGAGACCAGCTAAAAAGCGAGGTGTTAGAATTCTGCCCCTTCTGGGCTTGTGAGCAGCTCGTTGGTCTTCGCCGGTCTCATCAAACGTTTACAAACATCATAAACAGTTTGTCTGGAGTATTTTAGCATCCTTATTATGGCGCTAGGAGTGTGACCCGCGCGACGAAGTTCGCATATGGCTGAACGTTTGGCTTGTTCCATTGCTTAATGTTTATTGCACCGGTGCTAGTATACAACTGGCTAAATTATTAGACAAATGGCAGTATCTGGAAACAATCAGAATTGCCATATGTTACTTTTTAAGTGCTTAAAACCTCTTCAAATTTGTACGGATTTATCTGTTAGACCCTGTAAATGCAAGGGTAGTGGGTCAGGGATTGGGGATGGTTAAAGAAAATGGAGAAAAGTGGGAGGTGAGCCAGCTGCTGTTTGCGGACAACACTGCGCTTGTGGCAGGATCAGAGGAGGGATTGAGAAAGTTGGTGACAGTTTGGGAGAGTATGTGATAGAAGAAAGGTGAAGATAAATGTGGGTAAAAGTAAGGTAATGAGATGTACAAGGGGTGAAAGTGGCAGTAGACTGGAAGTGAGCATTAAGGGAGAGCAACTGGAGGAAGTAGATAGTTTTAGATACTTGGGTGCAAATGTGGCAGGAAAAGGTGGAGTGAAGGTGGAGGTAGAATGTAGATTGAGAGAAGCGAGTAAATGCCTTGGTGGATTAAAGAGTGTAATGAGGAATAGACATTTGGGAATGTATGCTAAGAGGAGACTGTATGAAGGAGTGATTGTGCCAACAGCACTGTATGGGGCAGAAACATGGAACATAAGAGAGGAAGAGAGAAGGAGTTTGTGTTTGAGATGAGGTGTCTGAGAAGTATGATGGGGATTTCTAGGCTAGAGTAAGAAATGAGGAGGTGAGGAGGAGAACAGGGGTGGAAAGGGAGTTGGGAGATAGGGTTGATGAAAGAGTAATAGGATGGTTTGGACACATGGAAAGTATGAGTGAAGAAAGACTAGTAAAAGAGGTATGGAAGGCAGATGTGGAGGGAGTGAACATGAAGGGACGTCCTAGGATGAGGTGGATGGATGGGGTGAAGGGGGCTTTGGGGAAGAGGGGAATGTCTGTTGAGGAAGGACGGGAGAGGACAGAAGACAGGGTTGAATGGAGAATGGTTGTGTATGGATGATGTTGTGATGCATGAGGTGGAATGGGCGGGGGGATGGGGGGTGAGGTAGTATGTGTGAGCAAAATTTGACGCAGCCCGAAGGGATTTCTCCCCATCTTCTCCTTTTATGCATGGGGGGACAGAGGGGGGGGTCACCGATTTAATGAAGCAGCCTTGCTGTGGATGTGCTGTGTCTTGCGACACTGTTTCTGACCCAGGGCAGTGGACAGGATGCAGGGATGACCTGTCATCCAGGAGGTGCTAAGATAAGAGGGAGGGTGGAGGGGTGTGGAGTGTGTTCAGGGATGGAATGGGTGGGAATGATTTTATGCCTTTTCCTTTTTGGCTGCCTCCCTTGTAAGGGGGAAAAAGCCTTGGTATATGTATGCATACGAGTTATATAGATTTTAAATGATGATATATTCCCTTGCCCTCTTCTACAGTGCTTTGAAAGATTCATGCACATACACACACACACACACACACACACTCACACACACAAAGTGGCAAAGAAGATTCCTGGGGAAATACCCTGCTGAGTATAGCAATAGAGAACACAATGACCCAGTGGGTAAACAAAGTGACCCAGATAAGAGGATTACAAAGGATTACAAAGGCTGAGCATGCTGACAGGAGACCTTTTGGTCCATAACAAGGTCATACATACATATACCAAAGGCTTTTTCCCCCTTACATGGGGGGGGTAGCCAAAAAGAAAAAGGCATAGAAATCACTCCCACCCATTTCATTTCCCATATATTCCACTCCCCTCCACCCTCCTCCCTCCCTCCTATCTTGGTACCTCCTGGATGACAGGTCATCCCTGCATCCTGTCCACTGCCCTGGGTCAGAAGCAGTGTCGCAAGACACAGCACATCCACAGCAAGGCTGCTTCATAAATTCGGCGACCCCCCCCCCCTCTCCGTCCCCTCATGCAGGAAAGGAGAAGACGGGGAGAAATCCCTTCGGGCTGCGTCAAATTTTTTCTCATACATACTTCCTAACGCCCCATCCCCCACCCACTCCCCCTCATGCATCACAGCCTCATCTATACACAACCCTTCTCCATTCACCCCTATCTTCTGTCCTCTCCCGTCCTTCCTCTACAGACATTCCTCTCTTTTGTAAAGCCACTTTCACCCCATCCATCCATCTCATCCTAGGACGCCCCCTCATATTCACTCCTTCCACCTCCGCCTTCCACACTTCTTTCACAGTCATCTTTGCAAAAGCTTTTGATACCGTCCCCCATGAAAATCTACTTACTAAATTAGCTTCACACAGAGTAAATGGTAGCCTATTAAGTTGGACTAGAAATTGCTTGAATGATCAAAAACAGAGTTTTTTTAAATGGCAAAACTTCTTGATGGAAAAATGTTACAAGTGGAGTTCCTTAGGGTTCCATTCTTTGGCCACTTCTATTCGTAGTATGCATAAATGATATAGACCATGGACTAAAAATCTATTGTCTCCAAATTTGCTGATGATACAAAATTGTGAGGAATGGCAAAGGATCACTTAAATCAATTAGATATTCAAGAAGATTTAGATAAACTACAGCAATGGTCTGAAAAGTGGCTAATGAAAATTTAACAGAAGTAAATGCAAGGTTATGCACATTGGTAAAAATAACAGTGAGTACAATTACAAGTAATTTGGAATTTTTTTAACAAAAGTGGATAGTGAGAAGGATCTCAGTGTAATTATCAGTAATGATCTCAAATCATCTAAGCAGTGTATTTCAGCCTCTGAGAAAGCAAATAAGATTCTAGGACTGATTGCATGATCCTTTGACTTCAAAAGTCCATCTCTCATTAACAAGCTATAAAAATCATTAGTTCATCCACATTTGGAATATGCTGTTTCCATATGGTCACCGAATCTCATTAAAGACATCGACAGATTGGAAAAAGTACAATGGCAAGCCACAAAACTAATTCCAAATATAAAAAATAAATCATACAAAAATCGACTAAAACATATGAATTTGTTTTCCCTAAAAAAGCATAGACTCAGAGGTCACTCGATACAGGCCTTTAAGATTCTAAAGGGGATTGACAACTTCAAAAGTGACAAAATTTTTACACTGAATGAGAATCCAACAAGAAATAACAGTCTCAAACTGTCCTGAAATAGATTTAATTTGGAATTGGGTAGAAACAACTTTGCCAACTGTGTAGTTCATGAATGGAATAAACTTCTTGCAGAGGCAGTGCAATGTAGTTCAGTTCAAAGCTTTAAAATTCATTCAGATAAACATCTAAGCAAGATGCTGTAATGGCTGCATTTATTTTATATTATTTGTTTGTTATTATTTGTCTGTTTATTATTTACTTGATTTTCATTTATTATTATTTGTCTGTCAATTTATTATTATTTACCTGTTTATTATTTAACTATACTTATGCATCCATCTTATTTAATATTATTCATATTATATTATATATATATATATATATACATATACATATATATATATATATCATTAAAATTTGCAGCAGCTTCTGCATTCATGAGTTTTTTGCCGACATTCTCGACTTTTCTTATGCTGGCGCGTTGTGTCATGCTAAGTTCTCTAATGACCTGGCCAAATAGCATTGGTGGAATAGGTAAAGGCATGGGAATTATCTTCTTAATATCTATGCAGAGCTTTTGCCTAACAGTTAGGCATCTTCAGTGCTAATGAGTACAATGTGTGGGAAATGATTATAAATACACAATACACAGATCACAAACACTTCAGTGCTGATCCGGTTGACCAATCAGGAAGCAGGACGCAAAGCGCCGCCCTCGGGCCTTGCCCTCAATGCGGAGTCTCTCTTCACCCACGTGCCCGTGGATAGGACCATAGACTACATCCTACAGGTAGTCTACCCTGAGGATGGCCCTGCAAAGCTGAAGATCCCCAAAAATCTCCTACGCCAACTGCTGGAGATTTGTCCCAAGGAAGCCCCTTTCTATGGTCCCAATAAACAACTCTACAGACAAGTTGATGGTGTGGCTATGGGCTCGCCCCTTGAAGTCCTCTTTGCCAATTTTTTCATGGGGATGGTGGAGAGAGAGGTCTTCAGTACTACCAGAAAGCCTCCCATATACGTTCGTTACGTAGACGATATTTTCGTCCTCATGAGGGAACGTAGGGAGCTTGAAGACCTGAGGAACAACCTACAGCGGGTCTCCGGCCTAAACTTCACTTCAGAGAACAGCATCAGTAAGCAGCTCCCTTTCCTGGATGTACAAGTTGAAGCCAGTTCTCAAGGTTTTAGGACCGGAGTATATACCAAGCCCACCAACCCAGGACTCTGCCTCAACAGTAACAGTGAATGCCCTCAACACTACCGGAGGTCCACAATCGACACCTATGTCAGAAGGGCCCTGATGCACTGTAGCGACTGGGCCCGAACCCACGCAGAGCTCGACAGAGCGACGCAGATCCTGGTGAACAATGGCTTCTCTAATAGAGAGGTGGAAATCGCCATCAATAAGCACCTTGACAGATGGTATTCAACCCCAGCAGATAAGCTAGTAGAAGCCAGGATAAAAAATTCTACAAAAACACCATGTCCACCCATTATAGAGCCGACGAGGAGGCCCTTAGAAAAATCATCTACAAAGACGTGAAACCCACCAACGACAATGACAAAATAGATCTGGTTATTTTCTATAAAAACATGAAGACATCCCAACTCCTTATTAAGAATAACCCTTGCCAGAGGACACCGAAACTTCAGCGTAGCCATCTCGTGTATGAATACTCCTGTAGAAAAGGGAACTGTGAAGCCCTCAATGAAACATACATAGGGATGACTACGACGAAGCTCACGAGGCACCTCACCCTTCATCTCTCCAATGGCGCCATCAAGCGACACCACGAAGATGTACATCAGACCCCACTGACAAGAAAGAATTTGGAGGAAGACATCACTATTTTACAGACAGAAACAAACCACACACACCTTCATATCCTAGAAGCTTTATACATAAAAGATAAAAACCCTACCATGAACAGACAGACTCCGGACCCATTCATTATCCCCACATCAAAAGACACTGAGGTCAGCTTACGGCTCACAGCCGCTAGGCCCGAGGGCGGCACTTCGCGTCCTGCTTCCTGATTGGTCAACCAAATCAGCACTGAAGTGTTTGTGATCTGTGTATTGTGTATTTATAATCATTTCCCACACACTGTACTCATTAGCACTGAAGATGCCTGTTAGGTGAAAGCTCTGCATAAATATTAAGAAGATAATTCCCATGCCTTTACCTATTCCACCAATGCTATTTGGCCAGGTCATTAGAGAACTTAGCACGACACAGCGCGCCAGCATAAGAAAAGTCAAGAATGTCAGCAAAAAACTCGTGAATGCAGAAGCTGCTGCAAATTTTAATGACATTTGCCTAAAAGAGGATCTGCTGCCCAACTATAGCAATATGTATATATATATATATATATATATATATATATATACATATATATATATATGTATATATATATATATATATATATTAACAACCACAATGCACTTTAATTCTAAGCCATCAGCATCGGGAGACCCAATGGGGCCACATCCAGAAATTGAAATGTGGTACTGCCAAGGACTCGAACTCAGCAATCACATGACAAGTGCCGTAGTAACTAACCAACTATGCCATCAAGAGTTCGAGTCCTCGACAATACCACATTTCAGTTTCTGCATGTGGCCCCCATTGGGTCTCCATGTTAATGGCTTACAATTAAAGTGCATTGTGGTTGTTAAAGTGTATCTCTAATCACTGGGACCCATTCAGTGTTTTACACACACACACACACAGTGAATACACATATATATATATATATATATATATATATATATATATATATATATATATATATATATATATATATTTTCATTTTATCTTGATTCTTTTTATTTATCATTATTATATTTTTTTCGCATAAGATGTGTCTTGAAAGAGAGTTGATGATAGCAAATACAGCGTTTAAGAAGAAAGTCAAGCATAAGTACACATGGGAGAGGGTGGTGGATGGAAGGGTGGCGGATAGAGCGTTAATGGACTATATAGTGGTGACTAGGAGTATAGTAGGAAGAGTTAAGGATGTACATGTTCTAAGGGGAGAGAGTGGGGGAATATCAGATCATTTCCTGGTGGAAGGTAAATTGAGAGTGGAGAATAGGTGGAGAAAGAGGAAAAGGGCAGAAGGTAGGGAGGTACTTAGAGTGAACTGCTTAAATGTGTTGTAGATGAAAAAGCCACAAGATTAGATCTGTTACTAACCAAAATGCCAGACATCACCAGCTCCTTGAACTACCTTTGCCTCCACAGGAAAAAGTGACCATGGAACAACTGAATTTCAGCAGAAGGATTTTTTTTTTTTTTTTTTTTTTTTTTTTTTTAAGCAAATTGGGACATATTCATGAATACCATGGGAACAAGGAGAAAATGGGAAATCTTTGTTGACATTTACTCAATGCTGTATGCAAAGATAAATGTACTGTACCTATATCTCACACTTAAAATGGATTAAAATGGATGAGAAAGATAGATCTTAAAATACACATATATTTAGAGTACATATAACAATTGAAGAGTTAAGAAAAAAGAAAAACTATTAAAAGAAAACTACAATTTAAAAACCTTAAAAATGGTAAGCAAGGTTATATTTAATATGTGTGTGTGTGTGTATACAGGTATAGTATATACATACAGTACCTGTGTACATATATATACTGAAATACAGTACAGTATTAAAACATTACAAAACAAAGAATAAATTATAAAAATTAAACTAAGAGGCATAAAATTGATAAATAAACAGTAAACAGATTGTATATAATAGCATTCAATAGAAAAAGTTACTTAAAAACGCAAGATTGATATCATGTATCCTAGAGTATAACCCTCGTGTAAGCCATTTTGAATGGGATCCAACTTATGACCAATCCAACTTACAACTGGTTGGTCAGAACCAGTCTAGGTCATAACTCAGATAATGACTGTATTTCTCATCACACTTTTCAATCCCCTAAAACATTTGCTTCTCTCGATCTACATTTCACCTCCACTCTTCCCTTTCCTGCCACATTTGCACCCAAATATCTAAAGCCATCCACTTCCTCCAGTCTCTCTCCCTTAATACTTGCTTCCAATTAGCTGCCATATTTTCCCCTTGTATACTGTATCTCATTACCTTACTTTTACCCACATTTATCTTTACCTTCCTTCTTTTATACACCTTTCCAAACATCATCATTAACTTCCTTAATCCCTCCTCTGATCCTCCTACAAGTGCAGTGTCTTCAGCAAACAACAAGTGGCTTATCTCCCATTTTTTGCAATTTTCTTTAACTATCTCCAATCCCCGACCCATTACCCTCGTGTTTACCTCTCATACCACCCCATCCATCTGAAATGAATTGCCATGGCTACATAACACATCCCTGGTGAAGTCCCACCTTTACCTCAAACCACTCACTCTCTTCATTTCTAATTCTAACACAGCCTCTACTCCTCTCATAAAAACTCTTGACTGCTCTTAACAGCTTTCCTCCTATCCCATATATCTACAATACCTCCCACAGTGCTCTCCTGTCTACACTGTCATAACCCTTTTCCAAATCCATAAAGGCCCCAAAAACATCCTTACCTTTTCCTAAAGCTTTCTTACATATCTGTCTTCCCACAAAAATTGGATCTACGCAACCCCTACCTGTCATAAACTCACACTGTTCCTCACCCATTACTCCCTCTCTTCTTCTAATCCTCTCAATCAAAACCATCCCATAAGCCTTCCCAACTACATTCAACAGATCCCTCTGAAACTACTGCACTCACACTTGCCCTCTTTTACCTTGTTAAGTATGGAAGGGGTTAAGTGGAACTATACAGCCGCTCCTCCAGTCATCCAGCACTTTTCCCTCTTTTAGACAAACATTAAACAACCTCACCAGCCAATCCACCATCACTTTTCCTCCTTTTTTAGACACTGCATGACACCCATCCAACCCAGGTGCCTTACCTGCTCTCATCATTTCAATTACTACTTTCACTTCATCTTTATTTCTCTTCCATTTTCATCACTCATCAGTCATTTTCTTAGTACTTCCCACTGCAACTACCTTTCCCTATCCTCCTTCACATTTAGCAACTCCCTAAAATACTCTGCCCACCTTCCTCTTACTGCCTTCTCTTCCATTATCATCTCTCCACTAGCACCTTTTACCTTTCCTTCTCTATTTGATTCACCTCTTCCTCTCTTAATTTCCTTACAATACATCTTTTTTGTCATACTCTTACCCCATTTCACATCTGCTCTCCTCTTTGCCTCCTTTATCTTATGCTTTAATTCCCTTCTTTTTTCTTTATACCTCTATTGTGATTCTCTCATCCTATTTTGTAACCAATTTGTGGTAACTCATGTACAACTACAAAATATATATATATATATATATATATATATATAATCAAGATGCCAACACCAGCATCCTTGTGTACCCACTTGAGCCTCATGACGCCTATGTAGGTGTCATCATACTGAAGTGGTTAAGAGGGGCCAAAGGTACCCTATATGCTATTAATTTTGGTAAACAGCCCCTTAGTACCATTTCCAACCCCAATAATCATTCAAAACAGTTCTGGAGTATCAACACCTCTCTCCACTACCAGCACAATATAAATTTCAAAACATTGTAGGAAGGAAAACAGCATGAGTAAAATAATAGCATATGGTATGCTTAATTAATGTGGGTATATGGAGTGAATGGAAACATAATATACACATACAGTAAACCCTCGATATACCAAACTAATTGTGGGAAGGCTTGGTCTTTATAACCAAGAGTACATACTATACATACATACATATTTTAATTTTCCATGCACCCGCCATCCATACTGAACCTTGCACCACATATACCTTGTTTGTTACATCAGACAAATAATTGGTTGGTCTTACTAGGGTTTATCGATATGAAATTTGGTGTTCCAATGTATGTTATAGTGAGGGTTTACTGTATTACTCTATTTCTTTTAGCATCCCCCTTGATGCACACTCCAAACACATACCTTTAAGAAATAAGATCTGATTTCATATATATTTCCTCCTTCACGCGATGAAGGCAGGGGCCAAAAACTAAAGGAGAGGAGGAACTGGTTCGACCGTTGTCGAAGGAAAACATTCCGGTCTTTGATCAATGCAGAGAGGTCCTGAAAATAAGTAAATTCATTCTTAATAATATTTTCATGGTTAGGACATTGGGAAAAATTTAATGAAATGATCAAGAAGAGTATGAAAGGAGTGATGATTTTTTTCTCTACATGGATAAACTTTCAATTCATAAAACAAAAATTTTCAAGACATAATTATGTACTAAATATGACTTTGGAATCTGCATATGTTTAGGCACTAGTTGATGAGTCACACATTTTATAAAATGTTTGAGCACACAAGTACCCAATGACATGTAAATACTTTTCATTCCATTTCTACTTTCATACAAGCTCTACTACTACTATAAAAAATTCTATCCTCTCAAAAATATTTCTCCTATCACATTCACCCACAACACTTACCATAACGTCTGTCAACCTTGTCATACACTTCCCCAAATCCATGAGTCTAAAGCATCCCTTACCCTTTGTCATTTTTTTATATCTAAAAGACTTGGATACATGCACACTCTTCCTTCCCTAAATCCACATTGCTCTTCCACAATTATTCCCTCAGTTTCCCTCCTAATCTTCTAAACACACTCCCATACTTTTTCACTTTACCTGGTGTTCACTATTTTCCCTTTACACTTAATTTGCTCACCTTCAACACAATTTTCCTTCTTCCCCTTTTCTTCCTACTTCACTCACAGTTTCCCTTCTACCAGATAATGATCTGACAGCCACTGCCCTTTCTTTTAAATACATTCATGTACAAAATTCTTTCTATCCGCCTTTTGGTCACCACTACATAGTCCATTAACACCCCCTCTACTATCTACCCACCTACCATCCTGCCCACATATACTTATGCTCATCTCTCTTCTTAACCCATTCAACTCCGATGACAAGATTCTTGTCATTTGGTCAAATAAAACAAAAAATCATAAAACACCAAAATGTTTGATCAAACATTTTGGTGTTTTATGATTTTTTGTTTTATTTGACCAAATAACAAGAATCTTGTCATCGGAGTTGAATGGGTTAAACAGTGTATCTGTCACCATTTCCTTATAAATGAAAAAAATACAGACTATAAGGCTGAACATAGAAGCTACCCCATCCTTCCCCAGCAGACAGATAAAAACCTACAAAGAAATTGAAAAACTTACAAATAGAAGGTCCACACAACACACCAAATCACCACCTGAAACATATGGGCTCCACAGCTATCCAAGACAGATATCTTCAACCACTTCTAGCTAGTTTCACAACAATCTTGAAAGAAGTATATATAATACACAGCCTTAGGAACCTCACTCAACTACAACTCTATGGCATTCCCGCTCTTTAATCTATAAATGCATGATATACCCACACCAGACACCTCAGAAAGACAAATTTCATCCTACGCAGATGACATAACAATCACATGTACACATCGTAACACAAAGCCGCAGAAATAATACAGCCATACCTTGATACACTCAACACATGGTTCATTACAGACTCAAAACAGCCCCAACCAAATCTACAGCAACACTTCTCACCAACTGGACAAAAGAACACAAATAAATACCTCATCACTATATCAATAACACTTTAATATCACACAGAGGAAAAACAAGAGGCCATGCAATGAAACTCAAAAAGGATATCTACAGAAAAAGATCTGAAAAAGAACAGCTTCCCACACAGAGTCATAGATATATGGAACAAATTGGATGAAGAAATAGTGTGTGCAAACACAATACAAAAATTTAAGAACAAACCTGATCTTGCAAGATAAAAAAAATGGGTCACCACGAGCATAGCTCCCCTTCCCGTATAATACAACTAGGTAAATACACACACACACCTGCCGACCAAGGAACCGACAACACCTTCGTTGCTGGGCCCCAAAGAGGATAAACAACAACAAAGGAAACCTGGTTTGTATTGTATAGGAGGGGAGAAATTGTGGGTGTCTGAAATAATATCTGCAGTGCTAGTTAAATGTATTAAGATGTAAATAGAAAAAAAAAAAAAAATCAAGGAAAATAACAAAAAGTCTGACTTGAATGACAACTTCCAATCAGAGCCATCTAGTAATGCCATACCATACCCTGATGTAAACAAACTTTATGATACTCGTGACCATGAGGGAATATCACAATGATGCTTTTTCAGGATTTAGTATGAAAGGAGTTTAAGTCGAATTTTAGAGATAGAGAGGGAAATGAGCAAAAATAGGATACGTTGGGAGACTGAAATTATGGACTTAAGGAACGAAATCATTGGACTAATGGATTACTTAGCGCAAGTAAACATTGAAATTTCTGACCTGAGGAAAACTAACTTGGATCTAAGAAACGAGATTAAGGAAATGAAAAATGATACAAGAGAGCTGAAGAGTGATAATGAAAAGAAGAGAATTAATTATGCTACCAATAGCGAAAATTAAAAAAAAAATGTAAACAACAAATACAAGAAATTACTAAAAAACCAAAGAGAACTTAGGTGAGGAAAGTATCCAAAAGAGAAATGGAAGGAAAACATTGAAAACAAAGAAATTGTTTTCAAAGAAATAGTCCAACAACAAATGCTGGAAAATGCAAAGGACACAATTATCCAAGTAATTAATGAAAAAGCAAATTGGGTCAGAGACACAGTGGATAGGAAAAAATGTATTGTGGTATATGGACTAAAAGAAAAACATGGTCTGGCGAGGTACATGAGAGAAAAAGAAGAAAAAGAGACAGCAATAGCAATCCTAAAAGAAATTCAGGATGGAGACCAAGATGCAAGGAAAGACGTAGACAATGCATATAGGATTGGTCACTATTCTAAGGATAGAAATCGACCCCTAAAGATAAAACTAAGATCACAAATGGTAGACATATTTGAAAAAGTAGGTAACTTGGCAAGGAGTGAAAAGTACAATAAGATATGGATAAAAAGAGAAATGAGTATTGAGGAATTAGAAAAAGAGAAGACACTAAGAGATGAAGCAAAGGAAAAAACCCAAAGAGAACAGAGACCGAAAGCAAGGAATTCTATTGGAGAGTAATTGACATGAGACTGAGGAAATGGTACATCATATTTCGGAAAAAAAAAAAAAAAAAAAAAAGGAGAAAGAAGAAAATTGAAAGTGGCCTATACCAACATCGACGGATTAATTTCAGGACTGAATGAACTCAACAATTACCTGCTAGAAGAAAAAATAGACATAATGGGAATTGTGGAGACTAAACTAAGGGGTGAAATACCATCCATTGATGTTGGACATGGACTATACAATTACTGGATTAAAAACAAAGATAAGAAACAGGGAGGAATCATGTTCTTGGCTAAGAAAAAATTGAATGTGACAAAAATTGTGGAGGGCAAAGGTAATGTAGAACTGATCATGATAAAAGTCGAAGACAAGAACATGAAAAGTAGAAAGTTTGTGGTGACTTAAGCACCCCCAAAAATGAACACTTGGAAAGAGAATGAGCATATGAAAATGCTAGAAGATACAAGGCAATCATTAAATGAGACACTAATGGGCAGGGGTAATCTGGTAATTATGGGGGGCTTCAATTGCAAAGAAATTTGTTGGGAGAACATGACAGTGAGAGGAGGAGAAGACTTGTGGGGTAATGTACTAATGGACATGACCATGGAATATAGTGACACAGTGAACCTGAAATTGTGGATAAAATTCAATACAAGACACCAACTGGAAAGAGTAACCATATGCTCATTGAGACTGAACTAAAGGAAGAAATATACATTGAGAGAAATGAAAAGCATAGGAAAGGAAGATTGATGTACAACAAAACGGACTTAGCAAAACTAAAGAAATTCTTCCAGAATCCAAACTGGGAAAAATTTTACATGGAAGAGACAAAAGTGGAAGAGAAATGGGATATCTTGATGGATAATTACAATGAAGGGGTGAATAGGCATGTACCAAGACAGAAGCTAGAGTGTACATTAAATGCTGGTTCAACAAAAGATGCAGTGAGGCAAAAGATAGAAGGGACAGAGCTTGGAAAAGATGGAGAAAAAAAAAAAAAAAAAAAAAAAAGGAGAATGGCAAGTTTATAAACTATAGAAATGAGTATGTTAAGTGAGAAGAGAGGAAAAAGGGAACCATGAAAAGGATATTATAGATAAATGCAGAGAGCAACCCAAGTTATTCTATCAATACATGAATAATATACTTAAAAACAAACAGGAAATGGTGAAACTATGCCAAGGGAATATAGAATACACAGAAGAATTTGAAATGGCCAAAGTCATGAATAATTACTTCAAATCTGTCTTCACTAGTGATAAAGCACAATATTGGGATGAAGGAAATGAAAGGCAATCTCCCCCCATGAGCAAGATAACAATAACACAAAAAGAAATAATGGAACATCAATCAAACCTTGACATCAGGAAATCACATGGCCCGGATGGAATTGCAAATTGGGTTCTAAAAGAATGCAAAGAACTAACGGACAAAATACATATCATAATAGATACAGCTTGGATAACACACTTTTAGAGAAAACTGAGTGCAAGAGAAACTTGGGAGTTCTAGTGAGTCTTGACCTTAAAAACCAGGAAACAATGCATTAGCACCAGGAATAAAGCTAACAGAGCATTAGGTTTCATTGCTAGGATGGTAACAAATAGAAATGCAGAGGTAATTATTAAGCTCTATCTAGCAATAGTTAGAACCATCCTTGACTATGCGGTACAGTTTTGGTCTCCGTCCTACAGAATGGATATAAATTCACTAGAATCAGTACAGAGAAGAATGACCAAAATGATGCATGGACTCAGAAATTTGCCTTACGAAGAGAGGCCTAGGCACCTTAACTTACACTCTCTGGAAAGACGTAGAGTGATCTAATAGAGGTGTTCAAGTGGATCAAAGGCTTCAATAAGGGTGATGCAAACAAGGTCATCATATTAAAACAACAGGGCAGGACTCGCAGTACCATATTTTCCGGCTTAAAATGCGCATCGGGTTATAATGCGCACCCATGCACTTCGTTATCTCAGTACACAGATAGCGCGCACCGACGTATAACGCGCATGCCCGATCGCATTTGTCTATAACGCAGTTTTACCTCGGTATTTATATCATGTGAACGAGGTTACATGGAGAAGTATTTTTCATTGGCTAGAGCCACCGCTGGGAAATCTGTTGATTTGTCACTAAATCAAGTGTCAGTTTAGGCATCAATCAGGACACAACTAAGAAAAAGTCGGAACTACATGTACCGGTATATGACTCATGTTGTGCGTTGGTCCCTTATTACTTTGTAGCTTAGTTTGGAAATATGATCTAAAAAAGTTTATTGAAAGTAAAATATACAGAAAAATTTCGGGATTTTTACAGAAAATGTTCATTTTATATCTTGAGGAAATAATTCGTCTTTACCATTTTTTTTATCTAATACTGAAACAAACTACAGACTGTTTCATTTTAGCTTTGAACCTGCAATGACAGTGGTGAAATAGGACAGTCTCTCATCGAGGTGACATTTAGTTAATATAACTCCCGAAAGAGGGTGTTGTAGTCAGGTGTTTGACACGATTTTATGAACGGCCGCAACAGAATTTGTACCATACCTAAAGTGAAGCAACAAAGCCAACATAAAAATTCAAACTAAGATGCAGTGAACATGGGCAAATATCATGAATATTGATCATGTTTCATGGTGTTTAGGCCTATTTAAACATGAAAAATAAGATTCGATAGATACCTACCTATACCAAATATTTATATATGGTAGCCCATGCTGGCATATTCTTTCATGTCACCATGGCTGTTCTTCTTGTTCTCACGGAACGTCACGGAGAAGTGTGCCTCCCGACTTTGTGACGGCCAACATCGTCACGTTGTGAAAAAAAAATTACACACACAGCCACAGAATTTTTATCGTAGGCCGTAGATAATGCGCACCCCCCATTTTTAGGCCCTTCCAACGGAAAAAAGTCGCGCACTATACGCCGGAAAATACGGTAATGGTTATAAACTGGACAAATTTACATTTAAAAAGGAAATAGGCAAGAATTGGCTTACTAATAAGAGTGGTCAACGAATGAAATAAACTTAGTAACCATGTAGTAAGTGCTGAAACTATCAGTTGTTTTAAGAAACGATTAGACAACTTTATGGATGGGGATCACAGGTGGTGATGGATATGGAGCTGCCTAGTGTAGGCCTTATGGTCTCTTGCAGTATCCTTCGTTCTTATGTGCTTATGTTGCTCACTTAAAGGAAAAATACCAAGAGACTGGAAAAATGCTAACATTGTACCAATATATCAAGGAAAAACAGCTAAATACAGGCCAGTCTCATTTGCAAGCACTATAGCCAAAACTTGTGAGAAAATCATCAAGAATAGATGGGTAAAACACCTGGAAGACAACAATATAATAAACCCAAGACAATTTGGGGTCAGACAAGGAAGATCATGTACCACAAACGTAATATGTTTCTACTCAAGATTAATAGACATAGTGCGAGAAAGGAATGGATGGGCTGATTGTGCCTTCCTGGACTTACAAAAAGCTTTTGACAAAGTACCACAAAAAAATATATATATATATATATTAAAAAAAAAAATTGAACTTATAGGAGGGATACAAGGGAACCTACTAAAATGGATGGAGGACTTCCTGATTGGTAGAAAGATGAGAGTAGTGCTCAGAGAAAAATATTCAGGTTGGAAAGAGGTGATCAGTGGAGTACCGCAAGGATCTGTACTGGCTCCAATAATGTTTGCTATTTATGTGAATGACATGGATGATGATGTGAAATGTTACACGAGCTTCTTTGCAGAAACGTTAAACTGTTAAGGAAAATAAAAACTGAAAAGGATTGCGAATCACCGCAGGAAGACCTGAATAAGGTATGGAACTGGAGCAAGAACTGGGAAGTGGACTTCCAATATTAACAAGTGTAGCATAATGGAGTTTGGAAAAAGCAAAATTAGACTATCAGGACAATATAAAATTGGAACCAAGGAGGTAAAGAAGGAGAGATCCAAAAAAGATTTGGCTGTAATTATCTCAAACGACTTGTCCTAAGATAAACAGATAAACAAATTTGTCGGAGAATCCTACAACTTGCTAAGATCAATAAAAGTGGCATTTACATATTTGGACGAAGAAATTATTTAAAAATATTGGTCTCACTGATAAGGGCTAAACTAGAATATGCAGCGATATTGTGGTCACCCAGTAACAAAAAGTATATAACGAAAATAGAAAGAATCCAGAGAGCAGCCACAAAAATGGTACCTGCACTTGCAAACTTGTCATATGAGGAGAGATTGGCTAAACTGGAGCTACTGACTCAGGAGCAAAGAAGAGAGGTGACCTACTGACCATCTACAGAATCATGAAGGGCACAGAAATACTCGATATTGAGGACTTCTTATACTGGAACGAGAGAAGCACAAGAGGACATGGAAAGAAAATAAAAAAAAACATAGCTATAGAAGAGATCTGAAGAGAAAGTTTTCCACATAGAGTGGTAGACACTTGGAACAAACTGGACAATGAAATAGTGTATGCAAAAACCATTCATGAGTACAAGAGCAAACTAGACACTGGAAGATACAAAGGCGGGACACCACGAGTGTAGCTCCCCTTCCTGCAAAATACTAGGTAAACTAGGTAAATACAATAGAAGAGACATGAAAAAGAACACCTTTCCCCACAGAGTAATAGACATTTGGAACAAGATAGATGAAAATGCAGTGTGTGCAAAAATGATACATGGATTTAAAAACAGTCTAGAACACTGGACACCACGAGCATAGCTCCCCTTCCCATAAAATACAACTAGGTAAATACACACGATCGGCAGAGAGACGGCGACGATTGGACTCTGGAATAAAACCAAATCTTCATGGATTCAACGATGAGGAAGTACCTGTGTTGTATTTGTAGGGAAGGGGAAAGCTCATGGTGTAGTGGGAAGGTGAAGAAAAGGGAGAAGGGGAAGGATTACTGTGGAAAATGGAAGGAAATGAGGAAGGGGACGAACAGGCCCTGGAAGTCAGAAGGAATGTCAACAAAAGGTGCACAGCCGACAGAGGTAAAGTCAAAGAAATTAAAAGAAATGTAGTAATTAAAAATATAGATAAGAGCAACGCGATGGAAGGTGCAGATAATTATTTCCATGGATTTAATGAGGAAGGAGATGACATCTTCCCCCGATTAGCAAGTCTAGAGGAAAAACTAGCAAAAATTAACAAACAGCGGGAGATTAGGTTCAGTCAACTTGCACTGATTACACAAAGAGTTGATAAATTGGAAGAACTAAAGAAGGAGAACCAAAACCTAAATAAATAGAAGAATTAAAAAGACAGTTAAAAGAAGTTAAGAATGTGAATGAAGAATTAAAGAATCATAATAACGAGAATAAGGAGTCCATAGAAAAAGAGGTAAGTGGTTGGAAAAAGGTTCAGGAAAACAGTAAAATTTAATTTAGAGATATAGTGAAACAACAGATGAAGGAACACACTAAGGACACAGTTATTAAAGTGATGAGAGAGACGGAGAATATAGTAAGAGACTCAGCAGATAAAAAGAAATGTATAATTATGTTAGGAATGGAAGAGAAGCATAATCAAAATAGGATTACAAGAGTAAGAGAGGAGAAAGAGTGAACAGGGTACTAAGAATATTTCAAGAGGGTGAACAGGAAATAGGGAAAGAAATTGAAGAAATATTTAGACTTGGGAAATACAATGTAGACAAGACCAGACCAAAGGTTAAATTCAGGTCACAAACGACAGCAGGAAATGTCTTATCAAAAACAGGAAAACTAGCAGAAAGTGATCAGTACAAACAGGTATGGACAAAAAGAGACATGAATAAAGAGGAAAGAGAGGATGAGAAAACAAAAAGAATCAAAGCTCAGGAAAAAACAAGAAGAGAACAGTCAATGAGAAATTCTATTGGAGAGTAGTGGATATGAAAGTGAGGAAATGGTTCATAGTAGAGAAAAACAGAAGCTACAATGAAAACAGGATGGAGGTAGCAGAAAATTAAAAGTGTCTTACACAAATATAGATGGATTAATAACAGACTTGAATGAACTGAATGATTACCTGATGGAAAAGGAACCTGACATGATGGGAATTGTGGAGACAAAGTTGAAAGGTCCATTACCACCCAACACTGTAGGACATGGTGCATATAATTATTGGATTAGAAACTGAGAAGTAAAACAAGGTGGTGGAGTTATGTTCCTGACTAAGGATATAAATGTGAGAAATGTTACATATGGAAAATATAGAGTGGAAATGATCATGATGGAAATGGAGGACAGGGACAAGAAGAGCAGGAAGTTTGTGGTAAATTATGTGCCTCCTAAAATGGCTTCATGGGAAGAGAGAGAACACAAGAATATGTTAGAAGACACAAGGATAACATTAAATAAGATAATGGAAGACGGAGAAAGAATAGTTATAATGGATGACTTAAATTGTAAATAAATCTGCTGGAAAGAAATGACATTGAAGGGTAGAGATGACCTATGGGGAAATGTACTACTTTATATGATTATAGAACATACAATGACACAATGGATACAAGAGAATACTAGGTACAGAAATGAGGAAGAGCCATTGAGACTAGACCTAATGATAACATCAGAACCTGAAATAGTGGACAAGATTGAATATAAGACACCAATAAGTAAAAGTGACCACGTATTAGTAGAACTGGAACTAAATGAAAAAAAATGCCTGAGAAAAAATGAACAATATAAAAAGGGAAGAATGATGTATGGAAAAACAAATTTTGATAAAAAGAGAAAAAAAAAATCAAAAAGCAGACTAGGAAAGGATATAAAAAGAGGAAACAACAGTAGAAGAGAAATGGAAAATTTTGACAACAATTAATAAGGAAGGAGTGGAAAAGTATGTTCCAAGACAAAAACAAGAAAAAGGGCATGAAAAATTTTGGTACAACAAAAGATGTTGAGAGTTAAAAGATAAAAGGGATTATGAAAACTACAGTTTAACATTTCAGGAATACATTTGAGAACTTACTGGTCACCTTTATTTTAACCAGCATAGATTTTCTAAATGTAGATACTTTAGAAATTCTAAAATCTCAAAGGCCTTCTGAACTGTAGACTTGATCCCTTGGTTAGAGGCTTCCAAAAAAGAAGTCCTTCTTTGTCCTGAGCTCAGGGTAATCTGATTACTTTTCTGACATTAGTGCGCACAGTATTCCAAGGGGCTCTTACGAGTTTGAAAAGAGCTCAGAAGGCTACAGGTTAATATTTACTTTAAGTAATTTATCAAAGTTAATTCCCAATTTATTAAACCAAAATTGTTACATAGATTTAATAAACAAAATAAAGAGGAGGGGAATTTAATTGTATCTTATTTATAGTTACGATAGGCGTGGTTCGAAGTTTCAAGAAAGGCTCCTGAATCGAAGAAAATAACACTTTCAGGAAAGTTTCCCGAACTAAGGTAAACACTAAGATTCCCAATAACAATTACCACAGGATAAAGCTTGGATAAAATGGAGGAAAGACAAAAAACTCATAAAATGGAAAATATATACTGATTATAGAAATGAATATGAACAAGTGCGCAGAGAAGAAAAGAGAAAACACGAAAAGGATGTCATTAAAAAATGTAAAGATCAACCAAAACTATTCTATAGATTTGTAAACAACAAACTGAAAAACAAACAAGAATTAGAGAAACTACAACAAGAAGGAATAGAATTCACAGAGGAAATAGAAATGGAAGAAATTATGAACAAACATTTTAAATCAATGTTTATGGGGGAGAACATAGAACTGAGAGATGACAAGTGGGAGAAGTAACAAAGAATGAAATAATGAATCACTTGAGTAACCTCTATGTCAGAAAATCACATGGTCCAGATGAAATGGTAAATTGGATTTTGAGAGAATGCAGGGATGAACTAACAGACAAAATAGTCTAACAAGCAGTTCATTGAAAGAAGGAAAAGTTCCAGAAGATTGGAAAAGAGTAAATATAGTACCAATATAAAGGGGCGAAACAAGGAAGACCCTACAACCTATAGACCAGTCTCCCTTACAAGTACGGTAGCAAAAATTTGAGAAAGAATAATCAAAATTAGATGGGTAAAGCATTTGGAAAAAAACAACATACTAAATCCAAGGCAGTTTGGATTTAGACAAGGAAGATCATGTGTCACAAACCTGATGTGTTTCTATTCAAGACTAATAGATATAATACAGGAAAGAGATGGATAGGCTGATTGTGCATTTCTAGACCTGAAAAAAGCTTTTGATAAGGTGCCACATCAGAAATTGCTAAAGAAATTAGAAACCGTAGGAGGAATACAGGGCAAACTACTTAACCTCTTCAGTACGGGCCAAAATCTCGCGGGCAGCATTAGCTGCCAGACGTACGAGATGTGTCGTAATAATACTCGCATCATAAAATATAGTCACCGCTTATATTGATCGTTCTCTCTCTCACCCGTGAATTTTGATAACCATAGAAAATGTGATGAAGACAGTTTAGAGAGTAGGTCATTACGCAGGGGCAACTACAATAAATATAATCAAGACGCCGATATGGCAGCCTTGCGTATCCAATTGCTCCTCATGCCGCCTACGTATGCGGCACCATATGGAAGGGGTTAAGGGGATGGAACACTTCTTGCATGAAAGAAAAATGAGAGTGGTGATAAGAGACAAACATTCCAATTGGGATGAGGTGATAAGTGGAGTTCCACAAGGAAGAGTACTAGCCCCAATAATGCCCCCTGTGGTGGGGACAAAAGAATTCTGCCACCAAGTATTTCCACTTGAGTCATAAAAGGCGACAAAAAAGGGACGGGGGATGGGATTAGGAGTCCTACTACCTGTAGCCCCAAAAGGGGATATTCCTAAAAAAGAAAGAAATGGCATAAGAGGGTCTGGGAGCTTTCCAACCAGTACCCTAAGGTTTGGGTCTTTAAATGTGTGTGGATGTGGTACAGATGAGAGTAAAAGGGAAGAGATAGGAAGTATGTTTGCGAGAAAAAAGATGGATGTGTTGGCTTTGAGTGAAACTAAAATGAAAGGAAAGGGCAACTGTGAGTTTGGGAGTGTAGCTGGGAGGTACTCAGGAGTGAAGAGGGGATGAGGGAGAGAAGGAGTGGCTATAATAGTAAGTGAAAAGATAAGTAAGCAGGTAGTGGAGTGGAAGGAGGTGTCATCAAGGTTGATGTGGATGAAGGTGAAGCTGGGAAAGGAGATATGGGTTTTTGTAAGTGCGTATGGGCCTGGTAGTGAGAAGAGCGTAGAGGAAAGGGAGGCTTTTTGGGTAGATATAAATGAGTGCATAGAGGGATTAGGGAGAAATGTCAATGTAGTTGTATTGGGAGACCTAAATGCTACGGTAGGAAATGAACCAATTGACGGAGTGATTGGGAAGTATGGAGTTCCAGGTAAAAATCGTAGTGGAGAATTGATGGTGGAGATGTGTCTTGAAAGAGAGTTGATGATAGCAAATACAGTGTATAAGAAGAAAGTCAAGCATAAGTACACATGGGAGAGGGTAGTGGATGGAAGGGTGGCAGATAGAGCATTAATGGACTATATAGTGGTGACCAGGAGTATGGTAGGAAGAGTTAAGGATGTACATGTTCTAAGGGGAGAGAGTGGGGGAATATCAGATAATTTCCTGGTGGAAGGTAAATTGAGAGTGGGGAATAGGTGGAGAAAGAGTAAAAGGGCAGAAGGTACGGAGGTACTTAGAGGGAACTGTTTAAATGAGGAAAGAAAAGGAGAATAAGTATAAGAAGAAGTTGAGAGAGGAGTGGGAGAGAGTAAAGGATAGAGTAGAACTAGGAGTGGAGGAGGAATGGGGATGGTTCAAGGAGGGAGTCATAAGATGTGCAAAGATCGTGTGTGGAACAAGGAGGGCGGGAGGAAATAGAAGGAAGGGTAGTAAGTGGTGGGATGAGGAAGCAAAGAAGGGTGTAAAAGAGAAGAAGCAGGCATTCATAGATTGGCTACAAATTAGGACGAGGGAATCGTATGAGAGGTACAAAGTAAAGGGAAAGGAAGTTAAGCATAAGATAAAGGAAACAAAGAGGAGAGCAGATGTGAAATGGGGAAAGAGTATGAAAGAAAATTTTGAAAGTAATAAAAAGATATTTTGGAAGGAAATTAAAAGAGGAAGAGGAGGCGAATCAAGTAGAGAAGAAAAGGTAAAAGGTGCAGATGGAGAGATGATAATGGAAGAGAAGGCAGTGAGAGGAATGTGGGCAGAGTATTTTAGGGAGTTGCTAAATGTGAAGGAGGATAGGGAGGGAAAGGTAGTTGCAGTGGGAAGCGCTAAGAAAATGAGAGTGATGAGTGAGGAAAATGGAGGAGAAATAGGGAAAGATAAAGTGAAAGCAGCCATTAAGATGATGAGAGCAGGTAAGGCACCTGGGTTGGATGGATGCCATGCAGAATGTCTGAAGAAAGGAGGTACAGTTATGGTGGACTGGCTGGTGAGGTTATTTAATGTTTGTTTAACCCCTTCCATACGGTGCCGCACACGTAGGCGTCATGAGGAGCAAGTGGATTCGCGACGCTGCCATATCGGCGTCTTGATTATATTTATTGTAGTCGCCCCTGTGTTTTTACATTCTCCCAAATGCGCCCTGAATCCCATTCTCTGTGGTTTTCAAAATTCGCGGGTGAAAGAGAGAACGATCGATATAAGCGGCGACTATATTTTATGATGCGAATATTATTTCGTTACGTCATACGGCTGGCATTGGCTGCTGCCCGCGAGATTTAAGTCCCGTACTGAAGTGGTTAAGAGAGGGTAGAGTGCCAGAGGACTGGAGGAGTGCCTATATAGTTCCACTTTACAAGGGAAAAGGGGACAGATGTGAGTGTAGTAATTTCAGAGGGATCAGCTTGTTGAGTGTAGTTGGGAAGGCTTATGGGAGGGTCTTGATTGATAGGATTAGGAGAGGAACAGAGGGAGTAATTGGTGAGGAACAGTGTGGTTTTAGGACAGGTAGGGGATGTGTAGATCAGATTTTTGTGGTAAGGCAGATATGTGAGAAAGCTATAGGAAAGGGGAAGGATGTTTTTTTGGGATTTTATGGATCTGGAAAAGGCTTATGACAGGGTAGACAGGAAGACACTGTGGGAGGTACTGCAGATATATGGGATAGGAGGATAGCTGTTAAGAGCAGTCAAGAGTTTTTATGAGAGTAGTAGAGCTTGCGTTAGGATTAGAAATGGAGAGAGTGAATGGTTTGAGGTAAAGGTGGGACTTCGTCAGGGGTGTGTTATGTCGTCCTGGCTGTTCAATCTTTACATGGATGGGGTGGTGCGAGAGGTGAATGCAAGGGTAGTGGGTCAGGGGTTGGAGATGATTAAAGAAAATGGAGAAAAGTGGGAGGTGAGCCAGCTGTTGTTTGCTGATGACACTGCCCTTGTAGCAGGATCAGAGGAGGGATTGAGGAAGTTAGTGACAGAGTTTGAGGTGTGTGAAAGAAGGAAGCTGAAGATAAATGTGGGCAAAAGTAAGGTGAGATGTACAAAGGGAGAGAGTGACAGTAGGCTGGAAGTGAGCATCAACCCCTTCCATACGGTGACGCCTACGTAGGCATCATGAGGAGCAAGTGGGTACACGAGGATGCCGACATCGGCGTCTTGATTATATTTATTGTAGTCATACCTGCATGACCCCCATACTCTGTAAACTGGCTTCATCATATTTTCTATGGTTATCAAAATTCACAGGTGAAAGAGAACAAGCGATAGAGCAGTGACTTTATTTTTTATAATGCGAGTATTATGATGCAACATTGCATGTCTGGCAGCTAATGCTGCCAGACGTGCAATGTGGGCCATATTGAAGGGGTTAAGGGTGAGAAACTGGAGGAAGTGGATAGTTTTAGATACTTGGGTGCGAATGTGACAGGAAAGGGAGGAGTGGGGGTGGAGGTAGAATGTAGATTGAGAGAAGCGAGTAAATGCCTTGGTGGATTAAAAAAGTGTAATGAGAAATAGACATCTGGGAATGGATGCTAAGAGGAGGTTATATGAAGGAGTGATTGTGCCAACAGCAATGTACGGGGCAGAAATATGGAACATGAGAGAGGAGGAGAGAAGGAGTTTGAATGTGTTGGAGATGAAATGTCTGAGAAGTATGATAGGGGTTAATAGGCTACAGAAATGAGGAGGTGAGGAGGAGAACAGGGGTGGAAAGGGAGCTGGGAGATAGGGTTGATGAAAGAGAATTAGGATGGTTTGGACACATGGAAAGAATGAGTGAAGAAAGATTAGTAAAAGAAGTGTGGAAGGCGGAGGTGGAAGGAGTGAATATGAGGGGGCGTCCTAGGATGAGATGGATGGATGGGGTGAAAGGGGCTTTACAAAAGAGAAGAATGTCTGTAGAGGAAGGACGGGAGAGGACAGAAGATAGGGGTGAATGGAGAAGGGTTGTGTATAGATGAGGCTGTGATGCATGAGGGGGAGTGGGTGGAGGTGGGTGAGGAAGTATGTATGAGAAAAAATTTGACGCAGCCCAAAGGGATTTCTCCCCGTCTTCTCCTTTCCTGCATGAGGGGAGGGAGGGGGGGGTTGCCAAATTTATGAAGTGGCCTTGCTGTGGATGTGCTGTGAGGGAGGGAGGAGGATGGAGGGGAGTGGAATATATGGGAAATGAAATGGGTGGGAGGGATTTCTATGCCTTTTTCTTTTTGGCTACCCCCCGTGTAAGGGGGAAAAAGCCTTTGATATATGTATGTATATATATATCAATGATATGGAAGAAGGAATTGAAAGTTGTATGAGCTTCTTCACAGATGCAAAGTGATCTCAATAAAGTATGGGAATGGAGTAGGAAGTGGGAGATGGAATTCAACATTAAGAAGTGTAGTATAATGGAATTTGGAAGCAAAAAAAGAATAGTGGGATCATATACATTGGGAGAGGAAGAAATAAAAAAAGTGGAAAAAGAGAAGGACCTAGGAGTCATTATCATGAATAATATGTCCCCTGAGAAACATATAAACAAAATTTTTGGAGAAACTTATAACTTAACAAGATCAACCAAAGTGATGAAGAAATGGTCAAGAAAATACTAATCACTTTGATAAGACCAAGATTGGAGTATACAGCGACTACGTGGTCACCAAGTACAAAAAAATGTATAACGAAACTTGAAAGAATACAAAGAGCAATTATGAAATTGGCATCAACGCTCCCAGAACTATCTTATGAGGAGAGGCAGGCAAAACTTGAGCTACAGACATTAGAGCAAAGAAGAGAGGAGACTTGATAACTATAGAATCATGAAAGGCATGGAAATCATTGATAGAGAGGATCTAATATAATGGGATGGTAGAGATACAAGAGGACATGGAAAGAAAATCAAGAAAGACAATTATAGAAGAGACCTGAAAAAAACAGCTTTCCCCACAGGATAATAGACGTTTGGAACAGATTAGATGAGAATGTGATGTGTGCAAAAACGATACATGAATTAAAACCAATCTAAATAAAATGAGATATGGAGACGGGACACCATGAGCATAGCTCTCCTTCCCATAAAATACAACTAGGTAAATACACACACCAAAAATTCTTGGTGTAACTCACGATTCATCCACGTCGTTCAAACAACACATCACAAACATAAAAAATAAATGCACACATAGACTCAACGCATTTAAATCAATCACTGGAACAACATTTGGACAAAACAAACTAATACTACAATATACAAACAATGCATACGCTCAGTGATGAATTATGCGAGTCCAGCATGGGCACCTAATCTCAGTGAGACACCTCAATACCCTTCAGACCATACAAAACAAAGCCTTAAAAACAATTACAGGCCGCACATATACAACACCTACAGACCATCTACACATAAGAACATAAGAATGAAGGAGACTGCAAGAGACCATAAGGCCTACACTAGGCAGCTCCGTATCCATCACCACCTGTCATCCCCATCCATAAAGTTGTCTAATCGTTTCTTAAAACAACTGATAGTTTCAGCGCTTATTACATGGTTACCAAGTCTCCATTCATCAACCAACCTATTAGTAAACCAATTCTTGCCTATTTCCTTTTTAAACCTAAATTTGTCCAGTTACATCCATTACTGCCAGTCCTGCCTTGTTGTTTTAATATGATGACCTTGTTTGCATCACCTTTGTTAAAGCCTTAGATCCACTTGAACACTTCTATTAGATCACCCCGCACTCTGCGTCTTACCAGAGAATGTAAGTTAAGGTGCCTAAGCCTCTCTTCATAAGGTAAATTTCTGAGTCTATATATCATTTGTCATTCTTCTCTGTACTGATTCTAGTGAATTGATGTCCATTCTGTAGGACAGAGACCAAAACTGTACCGCATAGTCAAGGATGGGTCTATCGCTAGATAGAGTTTAATAATTACCTCTGCACTTCTATTCGTTACCGTCCTAGCAATAAAACCTAATGCTCTGTTAGCTTTATTCCTGGCACTAATGCACTGTTTCCTGGTTTTAAGTTACGGACTCACTAGAACTTCCAAGTATCTCTCGCATTCAGTTTTCTCTAAAAGTGTGTTATCTAAGCTGTATCTATTTTCGGGGTTGTGCAACCCTACATTTAACATGCTGCACTAAGAGATATTGAAGTTCATTTGCCATTTCACTGACCATGTTAACAATTTGTCAAGATCATTCTGAAGAATCTCTGCGTCATCTCCTGACCTAATTAGGCATCCTATTTTAGTGTCGTTCGCAAACTTACTAACATCACTATTCATCCCATCATCCAAGTCGATTATGTACATAATGAACAACAAGGGACCTAAAACCGAGCCCTGTGGGACCCCACCAATAACATTGCCCCAACTTGATTTTACTCCATTTATGGTGACCTGCTGTTTCCTGTTACTAATCCAAGCTCTAATCAATTCTAATACTTTTCCTCCTATGCCATGGGCTTTGATTTTATTTAGTAGTCTCTGGTGTGGCACCTTGTCAAATACTTTGCTAAAGTCAAGGTAAATAATATCATAATTATCATTGTTATCTGACACCTTATATACTTCAGTGTAAAAGGATAGAAGATTAGTCACACATGAAACTTACCCTTGGAGAAACCACGCTGTGAATCATGAATTAAATTATGTCTTTCGATGTGTTCTCCGAGTCTATTTACTATTACTGATTCAAGCATTTTTCCTACAACCGATGTCAAACTGATTGGCTTGTAGTTACATATAGATGATCTATCTCCCTTCTTAAAAATAGGAACAATGTTTGCATGCCTCCAAGCAGTAGGCACAAAACCAGTTTCTACTAATCTATTAAATATTTCAGTTAACTGGTAGCAGATTTCAAATTTACACTCCTTTAGCATTCTTGGAAAAATTTTGTCTGGACCCAGAGATTTTGTAGTTTTCAGTCTTTAAATCTGCTTGACTATTTCTACTTTACTAATGCTGATATTAGATAGACTACTTTCTTCATCTCCTCTGAAAATCGGATCGCAGTCAGGTATTTTATCTAACCTCTCATTACTAAACACCGATAGAAAATAATTGTTAAACTCTTCACTCATTTTTTCCTCCAATTCTATCATGACATTTTCATTGTTTTTAATTGGTCCTATTCTTTCTTAATTTTTTGTTCTAAAAAGATGAAAGAAACCCTATAAAACAAGTCCTCAAAGATCACCTTGACATGAGAAACACACAAACAGTTGCTGCAGCCTCCACAAACACAGCACACCTGCTACACTACATAGCAGAACACCCACACACACCAAGAAGAAAAAAAAAAAAAACTATATCACACACAAATATTCTCTTCTCTTCCTCCAAAACTACCAAATACCAGCCTCCAGAAACATATTCATAATCACATCACTCGCTGCTCCATCAACACACTAAAAGACAACACATTGCTGCATGGCAGACTCCCTGATATCCATCCCTCTGAATCCTCTCTCCCACAGAAAGACAAAGTCCACCTGGCCAGACTACGATGCAGCCACCCAGCCCTTCTAAGCTACCAGAAGACTGGATGACCACATTGTGACAACTGCCCAGAATGCAACACTTCACCCCATACTATTCAACACATCATGGAAGATTGCATTATACACAATCATGCACGCAAACAACACAACATACACTCCATAAAGGATTTGTGGGAAAACCCTGTTTCAGCCGTGGCATTCCTTGGGGAGATGGGACTGCTCAGACAGTCTACGGAACAACAACAACTCTATGGCATGGTTCCCAACAAACAAGAAAACACTGGACACCCTACAAATTACACAAAAACATTAAGAACAATAATGGGATGCACCACCAAAACCACCCAAACAGAACACCTACATACAGAAAGTGCCTCCCTATAGAACAACACATGAAAATGACAGGCACAGTTATATGCATGAGAACTCAGCCTCATACATTCATCTCAAAGCACAAGTTCTTACAAGTTAAAAAAAAATATTCAACAGCCTACAATCACCACCATGCAATACATCCATACAAAAACACCTTCACACTTCATCACAAAACAAGCACTTCAAGACTGCCCACAAAACTCCTTACTACAGTGAACATTCTCAAACAGCCTTACAGAAAAGTCCCTCCCTTGACAAACAAAACCACATTAGTACATCTGCATTCAGGCCATCACCCAGCTTTAACCCTAGCATACAAGGAGGATGTCGGCTTCCTGAGGTGCAAGGGGGTATATGAGGACACTTATGTCTGCATATCCCAATTATTAGTTTGTAGTTGTAGCTGAGTGATCCTGTACTCTGTGTTGGCTCTCCCTGGATATTCCATACAGTTTCCTTGAGGTTCTACTGCTCCACCCACCATTCCTGTTCCACCAATCACGTAAATCAGCCAGATCATGCCCCACCCTCATTTTGTCTTGGGTTATCATACATCGGGCAGCTGGCGATAAGATATTGGACTTGGGTGTATTACTTTTTTCACTTTTTCCATGTATAGAGAGAAAGAAATAACTCATCATATGTAGAAGCTTCATCATGCCCCACCCTCATTTTGTGAACTAATTCCTTTTTTATGTAGAGATGTTGACCATGAACAGGCTTGATCGTATTTCCTGTAGTTATCCACATTCAGGGTGAAAGAGAACAAGAGAAAGGAAAATATTATGGCTGTAACTGTATATATCATGTTATAGAACAAAAGCAGCCATTGTAGCTCAGTGAAGTATTGCACTTTACTCCTCTTTGTGTCATCCAACCACCCCCAAACATAAATATATGTATGATTCACCATGGTCTTTGATCATGTGTTGGGGTCACGATCAACATGTATTTGCCTAATCATAGTACACAGGGAAAAAGCAATACTCATTGGGTCCCATCTCCTATTTTCTAGTTTTTTTTTTATCATAACTAGCCTCAAATTCATGAACAGTTCCAACTTTATCTCCTTGCTTTCCAATTATCATATTACAACTTAAACTTGTGTACTGTTTGAGCTTGGGCTATATCATTTCCTAAACTATTCCACATATTTATGCATCTATATGGAAAACTATTTCTTCACATCTTTTTGACATATGGTCTACCTTAATTTGCCCTCATAACCTCTTTAAGGCCTCCCATCTTTAATCAGATCTCTTCTGTAAATGTAATATATCCCCTTTAGTGACCTGAATAGTATAATCATATCATCTTTCTCTTCGATCTTTCAAAGTTGGCAGACCCAGTGCTTTTATCTTCCCTGATATTTATCTGCCAGGTTGGGCACTAATTTGGTTGATGCCCTTTGTATTCTCTCAATCTTGCTTATATCCTCCACACTGTGTGAGGGTCATACAAGTGATGCACATTCCAGTCTTGGATGGGTCAGTTTCATCGAGTTTTTTCATCATCTCTTCATCCATTTAATGAAATGCCACTTTAATCTTCTGCAGCAGTCTGTACATCTCTTCCACAATCCTGCTGATATGTCGGTCAGATGGCAGGTTGTCTATTACCAACACTCCCAAATCTTTCTCTTCTTTTGCTTTTGTAATGGGTTCACTTCCCAAGGAATAGTTTAAGGATGGTCTTTTGCTGCTATTACTCATTTCCAGTACTTTGCATTTTTTTTTTTTGTATTGAACTTCATTTCCCACTTATGCCATGCAAAAATAATGTTTAGATCTTCTTGCAATAGTCTACCGTCCTCCTCATTTTTCATTCTTCTCATGATTTTTGTGTCATCTTCAAACATATTGGCATAGTTCCTAGTTCCTTCCATCAAGTCACTGACATAGAAAAGAATCATTTTTGGTGCAAGCACTGAACTTTGTGGAACTCCACTCATTACTCCATATTGACATCTTATCCTTTACTACTGTCATGTATCTTTCCTTAAAAAAAATCTTTCATACATTCTAGTAGTTTACTTCTCAGTCCTCCAACATGCTCTAACATAAGTCAATTGTGAGATACTTTATCAATTGCTTTCTCTACGTCAAGGTACACACAATCTACCCACCCCTCTCTCTCTCTTGCATTGCATCAATCACTCTAGAGTAAAAGCTTAAAAGGTTCGACACACAAAAACACATGACCTTCCAGATCTGGAGCCAAATTGACTGTCAGAATGTCCATCAATCTTTCACAATCCTTTCACATACTCACAATTGTGCTGCTCAGTGATGATATGATACAGTTTAACATCACTGACTCCTCACAGAGGACTTTGAAGCATGGAATTTAATTAACTATGCCCTTGGTTCAACTTCACCGGTGACAGAATTCAAACCGCCATCCCCTCGACCTTTGCCACAAGTAACGACGCCCTAACCCATTCAGCCAGCGAGCTTCCTGCTGGTCAGTGATACTGACCTATAATTTAGTGGTGTCTCTTTATTTCCACCTTTGTGAATTCACACCACATCTGCTCATTTCCAATCAAGCAGCACAATACCTGCTTTCAATGAACATATAATAAGACTGAGAATCTTTTCCACCAGCTGTTCCCTATATTCTTTAAGTATCCAGTTTGAGATCCCATCAGGTCCTAAAGCTTTTGTCACTTCCAATGATCCCAAGACATTGACAACTCTCCTCACTTCTACATTTGTATCTTCTAAACTTGATTTTTTGCTCACCTCACTTTCCTCCAAAAGTGCTTTCATTATTTCTCCCTAGGCTCAGGCTTCTTCAAAGACCTCACCATCCACTATTAACTGTGTGTGTGTGTTTACGTAGTTGTATTTTGCAAAAGAGCTATGCTCGTGGAGACCCACAGTTGTATCTTTCCACATCCAGTTCTTTCTTAAAATCATGTATAGTTTTAGCACTCACTGTTTTCTCTTTCAATTTGTTCCATGTATCTATTACCCTGTGTGGAAAGCTGTTCTTTTTCAGATCTCTTCTGTAACTGTCTTTCTTAAGTTTCTTCTCGTGTCCTCTTGTATTTCTTCTGTCCCATTTAAGTAGGTCATCCCTAACAAGGATTTCCATCCCTTTCATAATTCTGTAATGGTTATCAAATCACCTCTTTTTCTTCTTTGTTCCAAAGTTGATAAATTTAGTTTGTCCAATCTTTGTTTGTACATCAACTTGCTAAGCGTTGGTGCCATCTTTGTCATTGCTCTTTGAATTCTTTCTAGTTTCTTTGTTTTTTTTATACTAGGTGTCCATAGTGATGCTGCATATTCTAATTTTGGTCTTACCAGTGTAACTAGTATCCTCTTCACCATTTCCTCATCCATGTAGTCAAAGGCCACTTCCATTGATCTTATCAAATTGTAAGTTTCTCCAACTATTTTGTTTACATGTTTGTCTGGTGTTCATTTGAGATAATTACTCCTAGGTCTCTTTCTGAGTTTACTTTTGTAACTTCCTTTGTACCAATTTTGTATTGACCCAATATTCTATTTTGGCTTTCTCCAAATTCCATTACACATTTCTTAATGTTGAAATTCGCTTCGTTCTTTATACTCCATTTCCAAACTTTATCCAGGTCTTCTTGAAAAGATTTGCAATCTTCTTCTGTACTTACTCTCTTCAATAGTTTTGCATCATCTGCAAAGAAGTTTATATAACATTTAATGCCTTCATCCATGTTATTTATATAAACAGCAAACATAATCGGAGCCAATAAACCTTGGGGGACTCCACTTATCATATTTACCCAATTTGAGTTCTTTTCTTTAAGTACCACCCTCATTTTTCTTCTGTTCAAGAAGTCTTTCATCCATTCCAATAATTTTCCTTGTGTTCCACCAATTGTTTCAATTTTCATTAGTAGCTTTTTGTGTGGTACTTTGTCAAAAGCCTTTTGTAAGTCCAAGAAGGCACAGTCTGCCCAACCATCTCTTTCTTGTATTATTTCTATTAATCTTAAGTAAAAGCATATTAAGTTTGTAGTACATGATCTTCGACTTCTAAATCCAAATTGGTTGGTGTTTAGAATGTTCTCTTCAAAGTGTTTAGTCCATTTATATTTTATAACTCTTTTGCATATTTTTGCAATTGTGCTTGTAAGGGAGACCAGTCTATAGTTTGTTGGATTTTCTCCTCCCTTATATATTGGTACAAAATTTGCATTTTTCCAATCTTGTGGTACTTCTTTTTTGAGTGTGAAGTCAATTATCTTGTGTATTTTATCTGTGAGTTCATCTATACATTCTTTTAATATCCAGTTCGCTATTCCGCCTGGCCCATATGACTTTCTGACATCAAGTTTCTTTATTTGGTTCTTTATTTCTTTCTGTATCACCATTATTTCTTTCATTTTGGGGGATCCTTTTTGGTGTCCTTCATCCCACATTTGTGAGCTTCCAACTGTAAATACAGACTAAAGTGTCTGGTCATTACTTCAGCCATTTCTACATCTTCTATGTATTCCTTCACGTAGTTTCACTATTTCACATTGTCTATTAGTTTGTCGTTTACATATCTGTAAAACAGTTTAGGTTGGTCTTTGCATTTGTCTATTATATCTTTTTCATAGTTTCTTTTTTCCTCTCTGCATTTATCTACATATTCATATCTCAGTTTGATGTATGTTTGCCATTTAGTCACTGTGTGTATTTACCTAGTTGTATTTTATGGGACAAGAGCTATACTTCTAGTGACCCATTTTCGTATCTCTTCACATCCAGTTTATTCTTAAAATTGTGTATAGTGTGTGTGTGTGTGTATTTACCTACCTAGTTGTATTTTACAGGAAGGGGAGCTATGCTCATGGTGTCCTATCTTCATATCTCGTTTTATCTAGACTGTTTTTAAATTCGTGTATTGTTTTTGCACACACCACTTTCTCATCTAACTTGTTCCAAACATCTATTACCCTGTGAGGGAAGCTGTTCTTTTTCAGGTCTCTTCTATAACTGTCTTTCTTGATTTTCTTTCCATGTCCTCTTGTATCTTTACTATCCCATTTTATTAGATCCTCTCTATCAATAGTTTCTATGCCTTTCATGATTCTATAAATAGTTATCAAGTCTCCTCTCTCTCTTCTTTGCTCTAATGTCTGTAGTTCAAGTTTTGCTAGTCTCTCTTCATATGATAGTTCTGAGAGCATTGGTGCCAATTTCGTAATTGCTCTTTGTATTCTTTCAAGTTTTGATATACATTTTTTTGTACTTAGTGAACATGTCGTTGCTGCATACTCCAATCTTGGTTTTATCAAATTGACCAGTATTTTCTTCCCCATTTCTTTGTCCACGTATGTAAATGCCACTTTGATTGTTCCTGTTAAATTATAAGTTTCTCCAAAAATTTTGTTTATATGTTTCTCAGGGGACATACTATTCATAATAATGACTCCCAAGTCCTTCTCATTTTCTACTTTTTAAATTTCTTCTTCTCTCAATTTATATGATCTCAATATTCTTTTTTTTTTTTTTGCTTTTTCCAAATTTCATTATACTACCCTTCTTAATATTGAATTCCATCTCCCACTTCCTACTCCATTCCCATACTTTATTGGGAAAACTCTGTAGTGACTCACTATCTTCTACAGTGTTCACTTTTTTCAAAAATTTTGCATTGTCCGCAAAGAAGCTCATATAACTTTCAATTCCTTCATCCATATCATTAATATATATAGCAAACATTATTGAGGCCAGAACTGCTCCATATGGAACTCCACTAACCACTTCATCCCAATTAGAGTGTCTCTCATTTTTCTTTCATGCAAGAAGTCTTCCATCCACTTCAGCAATTTGCCCTGTATTCCTCCTGCAGTTTTTAATTTCCTTAGTAATTTTTTATGTGACACCTTATCAAAAGCTTTTTTCAGGTCTAGAAATCCACAATCAGCCCATCCATCTCTTTCTTGTATTACATCTATTAGCCTTGAATAGAAACACATCAGGTTTGTGACACATGATCGTCTTTGTCTAAATCCAAATTGCCTTGGATTTAGTACTTTGTTTTTTCCAGATGCCTTACCCATCTAGTTTTGATGATTCTTTCACAGATTTTAGCTATCATACTTGTAAGAGAGACGGGCCTATAGTTAGTAGGGTTTACCTTGTTTCCCCCCTTATATATTGGTACTATATTTGCTCTTTTCCAATCTTCTGGAACTTTTCCTTTTTTCAATGAACTGCTTATTAGACTATGTATTTTGTATGTTAGTTCATTCTGCATTCTCTCAAAATCCAGTTTGCCATTTCATCTGGTCCATTTAACCCCTTCCATACGGTGCAGCATACGTAGGCGGCATGAGGAGCAAGTGGATACGCGAGGCTGCCATATCGGCGTCTTGATTATATTTATTGTAGTTGCCCCTGCGTAATGACATACTCTCTAAACTGTCTTCATCACATTTTCTATGGTTATCAAAATTCACAGTGAAAGAGAGAACGATCGATATAAGCGGTGACTAAATTTTATGATGCGAGTATTATTACGACACATCGTACGTCTGGCAGCTAATGCTGCCTGCGAGATTTTGGCCCGTACTGAAGAGATTAATTTTCTCACATTGAGTTTATTCAAGTGATTCATTATTTCATTCCTTGTCACTTCTATCTCTTTCATAGGGGGGACTTTCTCCTCCCACTCGATATCTCTGGGTTATATGTTCTCCCTTGAACACCGATTTAAAATGCTTGTTCATAATTTCTGCCATTTCTATTTCCTCTGTGTATTCAATTTCTCCTTGTCATAGATTCTCTAATTCTTGTTTATTCTTCAGTTTGTTGTTTACAAATCTGTAAAATAGTTTTGGTTGATCTTTACATTTTTTCTATGACATCTTTTTCATACTTTCTCTTTCCTGCTCTGCACACTTGTACACATTCATTTCTATAACTAGTCTGGGGTATTGGCTGCTTGTTATTGTGGCAAAGTAGCATGCAGTTGATACTTTAGGGTCTATATGGGGCGCCCCTACGGACCAGAGCCACACATCATTTTGTCTATGATAGAGGAAAACTCTGTTCATAGAGAAATGATGACACTTTTATAGTACGACTGTCCCTCCGTTATGCTGTCCCCCAATCCCTTGTTGCTGTCCTGTGCCATTTCTCTGAGTATTCTTTTTTCTGTGGTGGGGGAAAAGAACACTGCCACCAAGTATTCCTACTTGGATCGTAAGAGGCGAGAAGAAAGGGACGGGGATTGGGACTAGGCATCCTTCTCCTTGTAGCCCCACAGGGGAAATTCCTAAACGAAAAAGTAAAGGCATAAGAGGGTCTGGGAGTTTTCCAACCAACACCCTAAGGTTTGGGTCTTTTAATGTGCGTGGATGTGGTACAGATGAGAGTAAAAGGGATGAGATAGGTAGTATGTTTGTGAGAAGAAAGATGGATGTGTTGGCTTTGAGTGAAACTAAGTTGAAAGGGAAAGGTGAGTGTAAGTTTGGGAGTGTAAGTGGGAGGTTATCAGGAGTAAAGAGAGGGCAAGGGAGGGAAGGGGTGGCTATTCTAGTAAGTGAAGAGATAGGTAAACGTGTAGTGGAGTGGAAGGAGGTTTCCTCAAGGATAATGTGGATGAAGGTGAAACTGGGAAAGGAGATGTGGGTCTTTGTAAGTGCATATGGGCCTGGCAGTGAGAAGAGTGTAGAAGAAAGGGAGGCCTTTTGGATAGATCTAAATGAGTGCATAGAGGATTTAGGGAGAAATGTCAATGTAATAGTACTGGGAGACCTTAATGCTAGGGTAGGAAATGGTCCAATTGATGGAGTGGTTGGGAAATGTGGAGTCCCAGGAAAGAATTGTAGTGGAGAGTTGATGGTGGAAATGTGTCTAGAAAGAGAGTTGATGATAGCAAATACAGTGTTTCGGAAGAAAGTCAAGCATAAGTACACATGGGAGAGGGTGGTGGATGGAAGGGTGGTAGATAGAGCGTTAATGGATTATGTAGTGGTAAATAGGACTATGATAGGAAGAGTTAAGGATGTACATGTGCTAAGGGGAGAGGGTGGGGGAATATCAGATCATTTTTTGGTGGAAGGTAAGTTGAGAGTGGAGGATAGATGGAGAAAGAGGAAAGGGACAAAAGGTAGGGTGGAGAAGGAATACAAAAAGAAGCTGAAGGAGGAGTGGGAGGGAGTGAAGGATAGAGTAGAGATAGGTGTGGAAGAGGAATGGGGATGGTTCAAGGAGGGAGTCACAAAGTGTGCAAAGATGGTGTGTGGAACAAGAAGGACAGGAGGAAATAGAAGGAAGGGTAGTGAATGGATGAGGAAACAAAGAAGGTTGTAGAAGAGAAGAAGTGAGCTTTCACAGATTGGTTACAAAATAGGATGAGGGAGTATTATGAGAGGTACAAAGAAAAGAAAATACAAGTAAAGCAAAAGGTAAAGGAGGCAAAGAGGAGAGCAGATGTGAAATGGGGTAAGAGTATGACAGAAAATTTTGAAAGTAATAAAAAGATGTTTTGGAAAGAAATTAAGAGAGGAAGAGGAGGCAAATCAAGTAGAGAAGAAAAGGTAAAAGGTGCAGTTGGAGAGATGATAATAGAAGAGAAGGCAGTAAGGGGAAGATGGGCAGAATATTTTAGGGAGTTCCTAAATGTGAAGGAGGATAGGGAGGGAAAGATAGCTGCAGTGGGAAATGCTAAGAAAATGACCATGATGAGTGAGGAGAATGGAGGAGAAATAAGGAAGGATGAAGTGAAGGCAGTTGTTAAGATGATGAAAGCAGGTAAGGCACCTGGTCTGGATGGATGCCATGCAGAATGTCTAAAAAAAAGGAGGTACAGTGATGGTTGACTGGCTGGTGAGGTTATTTAATGTTTGCTGGAGAGAGGGTAGAGTGCTGGAGGACCAGAGGAGTGCCTGTATAGTTCCTCTTTACAAGGGAAAAGGGGACAAGTGTGAATGTAGTAGTTTCAGAGGGATTAGCTTGTTAAGTGTAGTTGGGAAGGCTTATGGGAGGATCTTGATTGAGAAGATTAGGAGAGGAAGAGAGGGAGTAATTGGTGAGGAACAGTGTGGATTTAGGATGGGTAGAGGTTGTGTAGATCAGATCTTTGTGGTAAGACAGATATGTGAGAAAGCTATAGGAAAGGGGAAGGATGTTTTTTGGGCTTTTATGGATCTGAAAAGGCTTACGATAGGGTAGACAGAAAGGCACTGTGGGAGGATATGCAGATATACGGGATAGGAGGAAAGCTTCTAGGAGCTGTCAAGAGTTTTTATAAGAGTAGTAGAGCTTGTGTCAGGATTAGAAATGGAGAGAGTGAGTGGTTTGAGGTAAAGGTGGGACTTCGTCAAGGTTGCGTTATGTCGCCCTGGCTGTTCAACTTATACATGGACGGGGTAGTGCGAGAGGTAAATGTAAGGGTAGTGGGTCAGGGATTGGAGATGATTAAAGAAAATAAAGAAAAGTGGGAAGTGAGCCAGCTGTTGTTTGTGAACGACACTGCGCTTGTGGCAGGATCAGAGGAGGGATTGAGGAAGTTGGTGACAGAGTTTGGGAGAGTATGTGATAGAAGAAAGCTAAAGATAAATGTGGGTAAAAGTAAGGTGATGAGATGTACAAGGGGTGAAAGTGGCAGTAGACTGGAAGTGAGCATAAAGTAGGTACGCGCGAAAAACAAGAGTGACGTCACTATCGCGCTGTTATTGTTTACAACGCCATCTTTTGCGACCCATTTGATTTTGTATCGCTTAGTTTGAATGCTTTGAACGTTCATCGCATGCGCAGGGTATTCAAATTATCTTGTTATTACACAAGTGTATGCCCAAATCTTTCAAAGAAAACAAATATTCACCGATTCCAACGCAAATTTGGTTATCAATCTTGTCAAATTAGTTTTTCGAGTGAAAATATTAAGGTAAGACATCAATAACATACTATTGTAATGTAAGAATGTTGTTTTTTAACCTATTTTCTTCCATATATGAGCAGCTCAAGATCATTGGGCAATACACTTGGTGATTTTTTGACCCAAAAATCTTCACATGCCAAGTTGCATGTCAATTGGGCCAGTGGTTCGGATGTTATCATTATTTCCAATTTGACAACAGTTGCCATGGTAACATGATAGGTGTTAGTAAGAATGGTATAAGAAGGCCCTGCAATGTTAATGACATGCTCAGGAGAGTCTAAATTGACAACAGAATGGTATAAGAAGGCCCTGCAATGTTAATGACATGCTCAGGAGAGTCTAAATTGACAACAGTTGCCATGACAACGTGATAGGTGTTAGTAAGAATGGTATCAGAAGAAGGTCCTGCAATGTTATTGACATGCTCAGGTGTTTTATTGACCCATAAAACCTAGATATGCCAAGTTGCATGTGAGTTGGGCCAAGGGTTTGGTTTTTATTGATGATAATCTGAAAATTGACAACTTCATGGTTGCCTTGAAAAGGCAAATATGGTATGATGGAGATGTTTTACATTGTTTTTGACATGCTCATGTGATTTGTTGATCCTTAAAACCCATTCATTCCGAATTTTAATAAAATTGGACCAGTGGTTTAGAGTTAATGTGTATTTCTTTACCGAAATCTTTACAAATGACCACCCTTAATTCTAACACTTTGCTATGGTGAAGTCCAGCCAAAAATGCAGGCTAAAAAATAACTAAAAAAAATTCGTATCTCCCTTATTTTTTTAGCTATTTCAAAAAACTAAAAAGCATTTTGTTTCTAATAAAATTGCCTTTCATATGCAATAATAATTTAAGGGTTAAAAGAAAAATGAAAATTTTGTGCCCGTACCTACATAAAGGGAGAGCGACTGGAGGAAGTGGATAGCTTTAGATACTTGGGTGCAAATGTGGCAGGAAAAGGTGGAGTGAGAGTGGAGGTAGAATGTAGATTGAGAGAAGCGAGTAAATGCCTTGGTGGATTAAAGAGTGTAATGAGGAATAGACATTTGGGAATGGATGCGAAGAGGAGACTGTATGAAGGAGTGATTGTGCCAACAGCACTGTATGGGGCAGAAACATGGAACATAAGAGAAGAAGAGAGAAGGAGTTTGAATGTGTTTAAGATGAGGTGTCTGAGAAGTATGATGGGGGTTACTAGGCTGGATAGAGTGAGAAATGAGGAGGTGAGGAGGAGAACAGGGGTGGAAAGGGAGCTGGGAGATAGGGTTGATGAAAGAGTATTAGGATGGTTTGGACACATGGAAAGAATGAGTGGAGAAAGACTAGTAAAAGAGGTATGGAAGGCAGATGTGGAGGGAGTGAACATGAAGGGACGTCCTAGGATGAGGTGGATGGATGGGGTGAAGGGGGCTTTAGGGAAGAGGGGAATGTCTGTTGAGGAAGGACGGGAGAGGACAGAAGACAGGGGTGAATGGAGAATGGTTGTATATGGATGATGTTGTGATGCATGAGGTGGAATGGGTGGGGGGATGGGGGGTGAGGTAGTATGTGTGAGCAAAATTTGACGCAGCCCAAAGGGATTTCTCCCCGTTTTCTCCTTTTATGCAATGGGGGGACGGAGAGGGGGGGGGGTCGCCAATTTAATGAAGCGGCCTTGCTGTGGATGTGCTGTGTCTTGCGACACTGCTTCTGACCCAGGGCAGTGGACAAGGTGCAGGGATGACCCGTCATCCAGGAGGTGCTAAGAAAAGAGGGAGGGTGGAGGGATGTGGAGTGTATTTAGGGATGGAATGGGTGGGAATGATTTTATGCCTTTTCCTTTTTGGCTACCTCCCTTGTAAGGGGGAAAAAGCCTTGGTATTTGTGTGTATGTAGTATATATTTTCCATTTTTCAGGTCTTTTGTCTTTTTTCCATTTTATCCAAGCTTTGTCCCTTTTGTCTTTTAACTCCCTGCATCTTTTGTTGTACCAACAAAGATAAGAGGGAGGGAACAGGGTGGAGGGGACTGGGGAGTAGAGTATGATAGGGATGGAATGGGTGGGACTGGTTTTTATGCCTTCATTTTTGGCTACCTCCCTTATAAGGGGGAAAAAGCCTTTGGTATATGTATGTATCCCATGAAGGGGAGCATATTAACTACTTTAAATATTAGATAACCATTATTCCTATGTGCATGAAAACTTGTCTATTTTGGTGGGAGTGTCCTTCACCTATTTTTACAATAAAGATTGATCAGTTAAGTTTAGTACAGCTTGTCCCACTATCATGTGAACAACCCCCAGCTTTTAATGAAAAGCAATGAACCATAATGAATCATGCACACAAGATGATGTACAAAAATTGCTGAGAAAGGGAATGTATTTTATAAAACTGGCATTTTTTCAATGATCCTCACTTTGACTTTATTCCATATTTTTACATTATATATAATTTTTCTCATTATGTGAAAAACTGAATTCTGCAACACTATTTCTGGTCTGGTTTGAAATATAGCTACAAGGGGACAATGAATGAGATTTGAAATGTAGCTACAAGGAGACATTGAATGGGTATTGACAAACACCATTTATGATTATCATGTCTATGGAAAATACTAAAACTTACTGGATCATCTGCAAAAATTTTGCGTGCTCTGTCAATAGATGCATAACCTCCATCATATTTCCAGAGATGGAGACACTGGTCTTGGTCTCCAACACCTACTGTCCATGAACCTGCGAGCTCAAGGTTCATTTGACGATCAGCTATACCCTTTGCATATTCTTCACTATAAAATAAGAAGAAATATATATATTACAAAAATATATGGGAATAGCAAGTCATGATACTATAACAATAATTTTCTGCCTCTTTTAAATTCCAAGCCTCTAGCACACAGGGTTGGGTACAAGTACATATACTTGTACTAGGTACTTGGACTTACAGATTTTCATGTACCTGTACTTGGAGTTTAAAAATTCAACGGTACTTGTAGTTAGATCCAGAGTACTTGAAAAATACCAAGTACATTCAAGTACATTGTATCTAATCAAAAGATATACATTCTAGTGAACTTTGTGATGATACTACTGTATTGGGTAAATGCACTTATCTGTTATTTTCAGTTAAGAAACTACTGGGTATATTATTAATATAGAATAAAGGACAAGCTCTAATACCTTGATACTTACTTCTGCATCAAATTCAGTTTTATCACTGATATGAGAAATATATGGATAATATTTTGCATTTGCAGCAAAGGGAATATTATAGTACTTATTCGAGTTATTCATAAAATATATCTTCCTGTTTTGTAATTCTGTTATTAAAATATTGATGTGCTAAAATAAAGGTAAAATTTCCAACAACTCTTCTACTTTGAATCCCACTTTTTAACAGTGTACTCATCAATGCATATATACGAAAACTACTAACTTTTGTTCTTTGCAAATCTGTGACATGAATTTTTTTTAGCAAAAAATACTTGCACAGCATGTACTTGGACTAAAGTACATTGCAAAATTACTGTACTTGTACATACATATACCAAAGGATTTTTCCCCCTTACACGGGGGGGGGGGGGGGTTGAGCCAAAAAGAAAAAAGCATAGAAATCCCTCCCACCCATTTCATTTCCTATATATTCCGCTCCCCTCCACCCTCCTCCCTCCCTCCTATCTTGGCACCTCCTGGATGACGGGTCATCCCTGCATCCTGTCCACTGCCCTGGGTCAGAAGCAGTGTCGCAAGACACAGCACATCCACAGCAAGGCCGCTTCATAAATTCGGCGACCCCCCTCTCCATCCCCTCATGCAGGAAAGGAGAAGACGGGGAGAAATCCCTTTGGGCTGCGTCAAATTTTTTCTCATACATACTTCCTCACCCCCCATCCCCCACCCACTCCCCCTCATGCATCACAGCCTCATCTATACACAACCCTTCTCCATTCACCCCTATCTTATGTCCTCTCCCGTCCTTCCTCTACAGACATTCCTCTCTTTTGTAAAGCCCCTTTCACCCCATCCATCCATCTCATCCTAGGACGCCCCCTCATATTCACTCCTTCCACCTCCGCCTTCCACATTTCTTCTACTAATCTTTCTTCACTCATTCTTTCCATGTGTCCAAACCATCCTAATACTCTTTCATCCATCCTATCTCCCAGCTCCCTTTCCACCCATTCTCTTCCTCACCTCCTCATTTCTCACTCTATCTAGCCTATCATACTTCTCAGACATTTCATCTCAAACACATTCAAACTCCTTCTCTCTTCCTCTCTCATGTTCCATGTTTCTGCCCCATACTGTACTTGTACTTGAAAAATATCTGGGTACTTGGACTTAGTACAGTTGCCTGTACTTGGACCCAACCCTGCTAACACAATCCCTTCCTGGCATAGTATATTCTCTATGTTCATCCCCAGCTACCTATTTCTTATAAAAAAAATTGTTCCCCCAATTACTTGCTTCCCTTATTCTATAATTCACCTCCATCTTCATTCTTCTCTTACCTGCTTTATGTGACCCCAAATACATAAAACTCTCCGCTTCGTCCAGCTTCTCACTTTTAAAAATCCCTACAAGATACCACTACTGTCCATCTGAACACCTTACTTCTGTCCACATTAATTTTCAGGTTTCCCCTCTCACACAACCTCCCAAATTAAACCATCAACCTTTTTAGCCTATCCAATTCAGCCACAAGCAGTGTCACTTGCAAACAACTGGCTCACCTCCCACTTCCCTCAACTCTTACTCACAAACTTTAATCCACTGCCTAGCATCCTCACATTTATCACCCTCATACTGTATAACCATGGTGACATTATGCAACCTTGACATGGCGCCCAACTTCACCTCAAACTATTAACTTTTTCTATTCCTCTCCCTCACACATGCTCTACTACTTGCACAAAAAACTCTGACCATCCTAAACAGATTTCCGCATATCCCATACATCCATAACAGCTTGCATAATTCCTCTGTCAACCCTGTCATACACCTCCAAATCCATGTAGCTCAAGACACCCTTACCTTTTCCCCAAAACTTCTTGCATATGTCTTACAACAAACACTTGATCTATGTGCTCTCTTCCTTACCTAAACCCACAATGTTCTTTCCCAATTACTCCTTCTGTTCCTCTCCAATAGCCCCCCACTAAACTAATAACCTCCCATACACATTTCCAGCTACACAGAGTGATCCCTCTAAAAATGTTACACTCATACTTGTCCCATATTTCCTTGTATAGTGAAAATATACCTGCACTCTTCCAGACCACTGGTACACTTCCATTCCAAAGGTACACATTAAACAATCTAACCAACCACTCCACCTTAACAACCTTCATCATCTAACACAGGTGCTTTACCAGCTTTCAACTTTTACAGTGTTCTCTGTATTCCCTCTTTTCCTATATCATTCTTCTCCTATCACAGTAATTTTCCTGACATCTCCCACTGCCATAATCAAAGCCTCCTTATCCTCCTTTACATTCAACAACTCCCAAAAATATTCTATTTATCTTTCCTTTACTACCCTTATGTACATTAGTATCTGTCCATCTGCATCATTTACCTTCTTTCTAACCAAATTTGTTACCCTTCATTCTTTGCATTTCCTTCCTGAATATCTTTTTTTTTTTTTTCAAAATTCTCCTTCAAACACCTACCCCACCTTCCATCGTGTCATTATAAGGAGGAAGAGGCCCCTTGGTATATATATATAAATAATGAATTTTCTTTCATTTTTCATAAGCTTGAAACAAGAGAAAATTGCAAACAATTACTGGAAGGTAACATCCCCACCTGTATGAACATTACAACATAACTACAAATTCCTTAAGCAGGCATCAGGTTATTAAGGTTAGTTGTGTATCGGTCAGACACTTAGCTTTATTGTATACCATCCCCCAAAAATACTTTTTAATAGTATGATGTACAGTATATCTTTCTCTGAGAACATTACATGATCACAGGTAAACGAGTGAAACAATATGTTCTTTGGCACTTATACTTACTAGTTCTTGAGGTATGCATCTGCAGTACCCGGCTTCAAGTTGTGAGTTTGAAGTTCAAAAATTACTTCTTTATCTGATAACATTCTTGAGTGAGATTCCTTGGTTGGTTCTATCTTTCGCACCAAAAGCTTGTTTAGCCATCCATCTTTCTGTTGGGCACTTGAGGAAATGGACAAACATCTGAAAATAAAAATATGATCTGGGAATTTTACAGTGAAAAAAAAGTGTGGTATTGGCTACATGCAATTGTACAATATAATTTGATCAGTAGCATGCAGTGATATTTTAAAGACTATATGGGGCACCCCTACAGACCAAAGCCACACATCTGGTTAGGTTAGATTAGGTGTAAAGTTATATTGAAGAAGGTGGACGGACAGTTATATAAACCCCACACATTCTGTTCATGCCACTGGGGCATTGAATCTATAAACCCCTATACACTACCTCTTTAGTCCATAATATGTTCATAAATAATAATCCAGGATAAGGGTTTTGATTCATTTCTAACAGTTTAAATCAACTGTGTTCACTATGAGAGTGGATAAGTATTATATTTTTATTTTACATTGAATCACAATATAATAATTTCATACATCAGTGAATCAACTGGCTGCAAATTTGAAATTTTCTTTGATGGACCTAACCTGGATTTCGCAAATATAAGTGATACTTAAACAGCCTGAAATGGGGGGAATGGACTGAAATTGTATGTTTAATCACGAACTTCACATAGTCACGTACATAGTAGTTGGGATGGTGGCAGCAATTACTAATCCAACTTAACGTAGGATTTTCCAATCACATTATATATATTTGACTAATTGTCATCATCATACATGGTGCTCTTGATTGAACACAATTTTATGAAGGCATACTATACATCTTGCCCACCCATTCATTGATATAATCGTAGTAGTCATTCTGGCAATACATATTTTGGGTGTCAGAGGTGGCACTACATAACTTATTACTAATCTGTTTATTAATCATTACCTAATTACTATATTTAATTTTTTTTTTTTTTAGCATCTGACCTAGTTATGGACTGAAATGACTGCATGCTACCCACTGTTCATCGTTAGATATTCACTTGTAGCGTTTGCATTGATATCACAGAAACCTGGAAGTCCTGGATGCACCACCTTGTTGGTGGTACTCAAATTTGACAGATGATCAAAAACAATGTTGTTGTTGTTGTCGTTCCCTAGACTGTCTGTCCGAGCAGTCCCGTCTCCCCAAGGAAGGCCACAGCATGCATGATTGTGTATAATGCAGTCTTCCATTATGTGTTGTATGGTATGGGGTGAAGTGTTACATCCTGGAGCTGCAGCGTCTACGTCGTGGGACCACCCCCCAACTCTTGGAGTTGGGGGCCAAATAGCAGCAACCACCCCTGGCCATCAGCTCTATGCAGGTGGCACCGATCCCCAAGAGGAGCTACACCTGCCTTGGGGAGTACCACAATCCTTTTTCATAAACAATATAGAATGTACATGTTGTGTTGTGGGTCTTTCATGTCACCTTTTCTTTGTGTGGTAAATGATGCCAGAGTAAAAAATAAATAAATCATTGGAGAAGCCTGTAGGTGATTGTGTTGGTATAATACCTATATGTGTGATAGAGCTGTTTATAAGTTTTGTTACATAATGTGGAATCATAATTTGCATTTTAGCCATGAAAACTTGTAAACATTACACTGGAGATGTCCTTCTTTATTCATAAAATCCTGTGACTAACAAGACCTGGAATACCATTACGGTGTACAAGAACAAAAAAACTTTTTATTCAAGTAGGTGTAGATTAGTGATACACTTTTTTATAATTCACCTGGAGAGTGAATTTTCCTAATTTTGGTGATTAATGGAACTATAAGCTGGGTTACTGAATGTATTAGTGCTTTATATGTGTCTGGCAAAGAATTCCAATAATGTACAGGTAGTTGTATATATATTATTTTAGTTTGAACTACCAATAACTTTCTGAAGTATTCTATATTCACAATTTATAGTAGTTTGTACATCACATTACTGATGTGTATAAATTTGGTTAGGTTCTGCAAACTTTGGGCTAGTAAAATGGTTCTATTCCAGTATCACACAAACAAATTTTCACCTTTCTTTTTTGCATTTCAAAGATACATTTTTTCTATAGAATGTTTACATTAGATTAGGAACAATTGGACAATGCAAGTTTCATGTTAGATATCAGTGTTTGCATGATTCTGGAATTTTACTGATAAATGTTGCTATGGACTGGGTGGGAGTGGTTTTTATGCCTTTGTTTTTTGGCTACCTCCCTTATATGGGGGAAAAAAGCCTTTGGTATATGTATGTATGTAAATGTTGATACATTCTCACCAAACCAGATGAACCTTCAAAGTTTTAAGTCTTTTTATTTTGCATTCTCTTGTGTGTTGGGAGGTCTCCCTCAGTAGACTGTATTGTATTTCTCAATGACAACTCCAGTATTTCTATCATTATGGAGAATATTATGCCAATGCTTAGAAGTTTATGTTGGGTCAGCTAATAGGGTGTGGGTACAAGTAAAAGCAGTAACAACTGCAACAGCACTGTAGGAGAGAAGCCAAACGCAGAGTATGAGATCCAATATATTTAACATTTTGCCCAGCAGGGCTTCTTCAGAAATAACATAGTGGACAAACATCTGACTTCTTATATAACCCGAGCTTGCGGGGAGAAACGAACATGAGACTGGTGTAAACACAATGGATTTTTTACAATAAATAAAAAATGACAACATTTTCACACTGAATGAGAATCAGACAAGAAACAATGGTCTCAAACTGTCTGGAAATAGATTCAATTTGGAAGTAGGTAGAAACAACTTTGCCAACCGTGTAGTTAATGAATGGAATAAATTTCCTGCACAGGTAGTGCAATGTAGTTCAGTTCGAAGCTTTAAGAATCATTTAGATAAACACCTAAGCCAGATGCTGTAATGATTATAATTCATTTTATATTATTTGTTTTTGTCTTATCATTTGTCTGTTTGATTTTCATTAATCATTAGTTATATGTCAATTTATTATTATTTACTATTTACCTGTTTGTTTATTATTTAACTATACCTATGCATTTATTTATGTATTTTATTTGTTATTTACATTATTATAGTTTTTATTTATTATTATAATTTTTTTTTTGCATCCAACCTAGATATGGACCGGGGGTGTCTCCTGTCAGCATGCTCCGCCTTTGTAATCCTTTGTAAACCAGTTTCATGTTCATTTCTCCCCACAAGCTTGGGTTATATAAGGAGTCAGATGTTTGTCCACTATGTTATTTCTGAAGAAGCCCTGCTGGGCAAAACATTAAATACATTGGATCTCATACTCTGTGTTTGGCTTCTCTCCTACAGAGTGCGGGTATCTATGGTAGCATAATGTTTGGGGATGCCAATATGTCATGTTAAGCACCTGGGGCAATCATGTGTCAAGAAAAAAAAGAGGCCTGGTTCTTTAAAAGAGTATGGATATTGATTAAGCCAATTACTTAATTGTATTAGAAGGATAGAAGAGCTGTTGACAATAATAAGGTCTCCAACTATCAATCTTGATTTTGGATTCACTAATGGATCTTGGGCTACATCAGCTTCTAAGCTACTTCAGGCGTTCATGTATCTATACAGAAAAAGTGTTTCTTGATATCCTGTAATTTTATGGTTAGTCCACATGACCTTAAGATTTCTGTCCTAAACCAAAAGGTTTGGTGAATTAATTTCATCTACTGTATTCCTTTTGATGACATGAACACTAAAATTAAGTAATTTCATTCTCTATTTTCTTTTAGTAATTTCTAATTGACAAAGCAGGGAATAAATTTTGTCACTGCTCATTGTTTTGCTGATATCCTTCACTTTATGCAGAGACCTCACCACAAATGTAAATTCTAATCTGATGCAGATCAGGCATTCTTTGGATTTCTCATTATTTCACCCATTTAGTGTAAAGGCTAGCCTTAACTTAGAGAGGGCTAGGAGTTAAGGCTAGGAGAAGGACAACTCTGAACACAAACACCCTGCTGCCTTGTAGGGTATGCCTCTTCAGACAAAGGCTAAGAGAAGGACAACTCTGAATCCAAACCCCCTGCTGCCTTGTAGGGAATGCCTTTTTCATGCAAAGGCTAGGTTCATAGCCAATAACTATGATGTGGAAAAGCGCTGGAAACCTTACCACGTAACCTTCCAAGAAACCATGGAGCAAACAAGACAAAGAAGGAACAGCCTAAATGGGAACTACAGTCGTACCTCGGTACTCGACCATAATCCGTTCTGAGGTGGTGGTCGAGCACCGATTTGTTCGAACACCGAAACCAATTTTCCCCTTATCACTGTCTTTCTTTGGACCCATTATTAAGGGCTAGAGCAACACGAAAAAGTTTAAATCTGGGAAGAAATACTCGAACAAACTGCGTATGTCTTACTCCGCTGGCGGTCTGAGTCGAACTGACGCTTACCCGCTGTTCGAGCTAGTCGAGTACCGAAAATCTGTTCGAGGTCCGATGCATTTTCTACTCGAATTTTTTGGTCGAGCACCGATTTGGTCGAGTACCGAGGTACGACTGTATTCCAATAATAATAGAATAGTTACCTCGCCCGGTTGAGATGACTATGAGGAGCAGGTGCCCCTTGCCCATCAGCAAGTGACTGCCCATAAAACAAATGACACAAAAAGAATTAGAAATAAAATAAAGATTGTTACATGGAACATCAGAACCTTGTACCAGATGGACAAACTAGCAAACATAGAAAGAGAAATGAACAGAATGAAAATAGACATCATAGGATTGGGAGATGTGAGATGGCCTGGGATGGGATGTATGGAGACGAGGGATGGTAGCCAGTTAATATACTCCGGAGGAGACACAGCATATAGAGGTGTGGGTATATGACAGAAACGGTAGCCAAATGTATCATGGGATATTGGCCCATTTCTGACAGAGTAATAATAGCTAAACTTAGAGGAAAGACATTTAATACTAACCTGATACAAAATGAGAGTGAAGAAATAACAAAATGCAAAGGATCAATGCAAATAAGTTACATTCATTATGGGGGATTTAAATGCTAAAGTAGGGGAAGGTAGATTTGAGGATATTGTAGGACGGTACGGCATTGGAAACAGAAATGAGAGAGGCACCAGATGGGTTGAATAGTGCACAGAAAAAGGACAAATCATGAACACATGGTTCTAACACCACCCATGCAAATTATGTACATGGAAAAGCCCAGGGGACATATATGCCAAATAGATTACATAACAGTAAATAGAAGATTCAGAAAAGCAGTAACACAGGAAACTCGGATCATATTCCAGTAGTAGCAACAGTTAACATAAAAGTAAAGAAACCACCAAAGAGAATTCATAGTATAAGTAAACAGTTGAAACTATTAACACAGAAATCAGAGAACAATTCAGTTTTGAAGTAAAAAACAGGTATGCAATACTAGAAGATGCAGCACACGAAACAGAGCTAGGATCAGCTCTGTAGCAATGGATGACACTATAGAAGGCCATGGAAGAGGGGTCAGAAATCATACCAACAAAAGAAAGAAAAAATAAGAAACCATGGATGACAGATGAGATTCATGAATTAATGGAAGAGAGAAGAACATACAAAGATGAAGAGAAATACAAAGAGCTTAACAGAAAAGTACATAGGGAATGTATAAGAGAAAAAGAAAAATGGATGAATGAAAGATGCACAGAAATTGAACACCTAGAAAAAACAGACCAACAAAAGATGCACCAGAGAGTAAAATAAGTAATAAAAACAAGGAAACACAAACAAAATATAGCAATTTTCAAGAAAGACAGGACAGTAGCAATGGAAGAAAAAGAAGTGAGGGATAGATGGAAAGAATACATCGGGGAACTTTTTGCATATGTAAGGGAAGAACTAGAGGACCCTTACAATGATGAGGGTCCAGACATAATGGAAGATGAAATAAAAGCAGCACTATCAAAAATGACAAAAGGAAAAGCAATAGGAGAAGGTGGAATGGCAACAGAAATGTTTGAGGCTTTGGAATTAAAATTACAACAGAAATACTCAATAAAGTCTATGGAACTGGGGAATTAACAGAGTAAATGTGCCAGTCAGTTTTCATAGCTTTAACAAAAATTCATAGGACTTTAGAATGTAGCAAACATAGAACAATTAGTAACATGAACCATACATACATATACCAAGGCTTTTTCCCCCTTACAAGGGAGGTAGCCAAAAAGGGAAAGGCATAAAAACACTCCCACCCATTTCATCCCTAAATACACTCCACACCCCTCCCACCCTTCCTCTCATCTGAGCACCTCCTGGATGACGGGTCATCCCTGCACCCTGCCCACCGCCCTGGGTCAGAAGCAGTGTCGCAAGACACAGCACATCCACAGCAAGGCCGCTTCATTTAATCGGCGACCCCCCCTCTCCGTCCCCCCTTGCATATAAGGAGAGGACGGGGAGAAATCCCTTTGGGCTGCGTCAAAATTTGCTCACACATACTACCTCACCCCCACCCCCCCGCCCATTCCTCCTCATGCAATCACAACATCATCCATATACAACCATTCTCCACTCACCTCTGTCTTCCGTCCTCTCCATTCCTTCCTCAACAGACATTCCCCTCTTCCCCAAAGCCCCCTTCACCCCATCCATCCACCTCATCCTAGGACGTCCCCTCATGTTCACTCCCTCCACATCTGCCTTCCATACCTCTTTTACTAGTCTTTCTTCACTCATTCTTTCCATGTGTCCAAACCATCCTAATATTCTTTCATCAACCCTATCTCCCAAATCCTTTTTCACCCCTGTTCTCCTCCTCACCTCCTCATTTCTCACTCTATCCAGCCTAGTAACCCCCACCATACTTCTCAGACACCTCATCTCAAACACATTCAAACTCCTTCTCTCTTCTTCTCTTATGTTCCACGTTTCTGCCCCATACAGTGCTGTTGGCACAATCACTCCTTCATACAGTCTCCTCTTCGCATCCATTCCCAAATGTCTATTCCTCATTACACTCTTTAATCCACCAAGGCATTTACTCGCTTCTCTCAATCTACATTCTACCTCCACCTTTTCCTGCTACACTTGCACCCAAGTATCTAAAACTATCCACTTCCTCCAGTCGCTCTCCCTTAATGTTCACTTCCAGTCTACTGCCACTTTCACCCCTTGTACATCTCATCACCTTACTTTTACCCACATTTATCTTTAGCTTTCTTCTATCACATACTCTCCCAAACTCTGCCACCAGCTTCCTCAATCCCTCCTCTAACCCTGCCACAAGCGCAGTGTCGTCCGCAAACAACAGCTGGCTCACCTCCCACTTTTCTCCATTTTCTCTAACCATCTCCAATCCCTGACCCACTACCCTAGCATTCACCTCTCGCACCACCCCATCCATGTATAAGTTGAACAGCCAGGGCGACATAACGCATCCTTGACGAAGTCCCACCTTTACTTCAAACCACTCACTCTCTCCATTTCTAATCCTGACACAAGCTCTACTACTCTCATAGAAACTCTTGACAGCTCCCAAAAGCTTTCCTCCTATCCCATAAATCTGCATAACCTCCCACAGTGCCTTTCTGTCTACCCTATCATAAGCCTTTTCCAGATCCATAAAAGCCCAAAAAACATCCTTCCCCTTTCCTATAGCTTTCTCACATATCTGTCTTACCACAAAGATCTGATCTACACAACCTCTACCTGTCCTAAATCCACACTGTTCCTCACCAATTACTCCTTCTGTTCCTCTCCTAATCCTCTCAATTAAGATCCTCCCATAAGCCTTCCCTACTACACTTAACAGGCTAATCCCTCTGAAACTACTACATTCACACTTGTCCCCTTTTCCCTTGTAAAGAGGAACTATACAGGCACTTCTCCAGTCCTCCGGTACTCTACCCTCTCTCCAGCAAACATTAAATAACCTCACCAACCAGTCCACCATCACTGAACCTCCCTTTTTCAGACATTCTGCATGGCATCCATCCAGACCAGGTGCCTTACCTGCTTTCAACATCTTTACAACTGCCTTCACCTCATCCTTCCCTATTTCTCCTCCATTCTCCTCATTCATCACTCTCATTTTCTTCGCATTTCCCACTGCAGCTATCTTTCCTTCCCTATCCTCCTTCACATTTAGCAACTCCCTAAAATATTCTGCCCATCTTCCCCTTACTGCCATCTCTTCCATTATCATCTCTCCATCTGTACCTTTTACCTTTTCTTCCCTACTTGATTCGCCTCCTCTTCCTCTCTTAATTTCTTTCCAAAACATCTTTTTATTACTTTCAAAATTTTCTGTCATACTCCTACCCCATCTCACATCTGCTCTCCTCTTTGCCTCCTTTACCTTTTGCTTTACTTCTCTTTTCTTTTCTTTGTACGTCTCATATGACTCCCCCGTCCTCTTTTGTAACCAATCTGTGAATGCTCGCTTCTTCTCTTCTACAACCTTCTTTGTTTCCTCATCCCACCATTCACTACCCTTTCTTCTATTTCCCCCTGTCCTTCTTGTTCCACACACCATCCTTGCACACTTTAAGACTCCCTCCTTGAACCATCCCCATTCCTCCTCCACACCCATCTCTGCTCCATCCTTTACTCCCTCCCACTCCTCCTTCAGCTTCTTTTCGTACTCCACTTAACAAAAATAATTTTAAGAGTCATTACTAACAGAATAAGGAACAAAATAAGGCCAGAAACAGCTGATGAACATTATGGGTTTGTATCAGATAAGGGAATATGGAATACAATTTTTGTTGTAAGAATACTAGCTGAAAATATGTTAAAGGTGCAAAAAGATCTATATGCCTGTTTCGTGGACTACGAAAAGGCATTTGACAAAGTAAGGCACAATGAATTTATAGATATTGAAGAAAATAGGGGTGGATGGGAAGGATTTAAGGTTAATCGCAAATCTCTATTGGAAGCAAGAAGCAGCAGTGAAAATAGGAGAAGAACTGTCTGACTGGAAAAAGATTGAAAGAGGCATAATGTTGCCAGACCTGTTTAATTTATACAGTGAGGTAATCATGAGAGATCTTCACCATCTAAAAGGAGTAACAATAGGAGGAAGAAATCTCAATAACATTAGATACGCAGACGATACTGTGTTACTCGAAGAATCAAAAGCTATGCTACAGGAATTAGTTATAGCACTAGTAGAAGCAAATAGAAACAGAGGTCTAAAAGTGAATAAAAAGAAAACAGAAGTGATAGTACAGTAAGTCCTCGTTATATGGTACATATGCGTTCCTGAAAATCTTACCGCAAATTGAAATTACCGTATACCGAACCCAAGTTTCAACTTATAGCAGACGTACCTTCTCTCTGCTTTTTCCTCTTCAAAATATCTAATTTTACCTCCAAAACACAAGTGGATACCATATATGTGAATTTTTCTTACTGTAAATAGAATCGAGGGTAGTAATTACCAAATGATGAGGGTCCAGACATAATGTGAATTTACCAAATAAAGAATTACTGTATAAGGAGAATTCACTGTAATGACAAAAAACAAGAAGAATGTCCAAGGGTAAGAATTCAAGCAGAAAGAAGTATATTGACACAGGTGGACCATTTCAATTGTCTAGGAAGCATGTTAACTTGGGATGGGAAAAGCGACGAAGAGATAATGAGAAGGATAACCATAACAAATATAATTTCAACAAAATTAAACACTTAATTACTAACAACAAAATTAACATGAGAACAAGAAAAAGACTTGTAAAATGTTACATTTGGTCAGTATTATTATATGGATGTGAAACTTAAGACAATTAGTAAACAAATGCAGGACAGGATAAAAGCAGTAGAAATATGGATTTGGAGAATGATGCTGAAAATTTCATGGACAGAATTTAAAACAAATGAAGAAATACTACAGCAAATAGGAACACAGAGGGAAATATTAACAACTATCAGGAAAAGACAGTTACACTTTGTAGGACATGTGATAAGAAAACAACAATTACAACATACAACTCTGTGGCACGGTTGGTAGAGTCCCAGACTGTCAGTACGGCAGTACCTGGTTCAAATCCTGCCCAGGGCTGAAATTATTTCAGTATCGCTGCGCTTCGAGTCGTTACTCCAACTCTTGTGGGCAGAGAGTTGGGGGTATGTGTTCGTGTGCATGTAAGGTCATAGCATTACCCATAGATTGGTCATACAAGCTCTGAGCTCTCTTCCAGGAGGGAAATAGCTGTCGATCACGAGTCCAACATGTGATCCAAAGACCAAGGTGAACCACAAAAAAAAAAAAAAAAAACATGTCTAACAGGAAAAATAGAAGGAAAGAGGGAAAGAGGAAGACCACACAGAAAATATGTAGATGGATTAAGGACATCTGTAGAAGAAATAACAAGTACCGTCTTGTTAAGAAGAGCCATGTGCAGGCAGGAATGGAGCTCCATGGTATCCAACGTCCAAGTCGATATGGAACCCCGTCAGTCAGTGTAAAGGCTACTTTTATGTTTGTCAATATGTATATTTCACTTACAATTCTGCATGTGTCAGTTTGGTGAGAACCAAATTAAAACATACATTTTTTTTTAGTCACAGTATTAATAGGTATGACTGGCTTCATAAAAGTGCATGACAAATTGGAATAAAGCATGTCACTTCTTACAGTCAATGACTTACTTGTTAGCTTTAGATTAAATTCTATTTATTTTCTTTGTTTACTCTCCAATACCTCTGAAATGGAGGCTTACAGTTGTGATGACATGTGCAAGCACTATATTGTATTGAGTAAATATATCAACAATATCATAGAGCCTTGTTTATTTTAGGTACGGGCACAAAATTTTCAACTTTTTTTAATCCTTAAATCATTGTAGCATATAAAAGGCAATTTTATTAGAAACAAAATGCTTTTTAAATTTTTTAAATACTTGAAAAATAAGGGATACATTTTTTTTTAATTCTGCATTTTTGGCTAGACTTTAACCATAACAAAATGTTAGAATTAAAGGTGGTAATTTGTAAAGATTTTGGTAAAGAAATACACAAACTCCAAACCACTGGTCCAATTTTATTGAAATTTGAAATACTTGGGTTTTATGGATCAACAAATCACATGAGCATGTTAAAAACAATATGTGACATCTCCATCATACCATATTTGCCTTTTCATGGCAACTATTAAGTTGTCAATTTTCAGATTATCATCAATAAAATCCAAACCACTGGCCCAATTGACATGCCACTTGACATGTGAAGGTTTTATGGGTCAACAAATCACCTGAGCATGTCATTAGCATTGCAGGACCTTCTTCTTATACCATTCTTACTAACATCTATCATGCTGCCATGGCAACTGTTGTCAATTTAGAAATAATAAAATCCAAACCACTGGCCCAACTGACATGCAACTTGGCATGTGAAGGTTTTACGGGTCAACAAATCACCTGAGCATGTCATTAACATTGCAGGACCTTCTTCTTATACCATTCTTGCTAACACCTATCATGTTTCCATGGAAACTGTTGTCAATTTAGAAATAATTAATAAAATCCAAACCCCTGGCACAACTGACATGCAACTTGACATGTGAAGGTTTTATGGGTCGACAAATCTCCTGAGCATTCAATTTTGAAATAATAAAATCCAAACCGCTGGCCCAACTGACATGCAACTTCGCATGTGATGGTTTTATTGGTCAACAAATCACCTGAGCATGTCATTAACATTGCAGGACCTTTCTCTTATACCATTGTTACTAACACCTATCACGTTCCCATAGCAACTGTTGTCAATTTAGAAATAATCAATAAAATCCAAACCGCTAGCCCAACTGACATGCAACTTGACATGTGAAGGTTTTAATTGGTCAACAAATCTGAGCATGTCAAAAACAATGCAGGACCTTCCTTTTGTACTGTTCTTATTAACATCTATCATGTTGCCATAGCAACTGTTGTCAATTTAGAAATAATTCATAAAATCCAAACCCCTGGCACAACTGACATGCAACTTGGCATGTGAAGGTTTTATGGGTCAAAAAATCACCTGAGCATATCAAAAACAATGCAGGACCTTCCTATTATACTGTTCTTACTAACATATATCATGTTGCCAATTCAGAAATAATCAATAAAATCCAAACCGCTGGCCCAACTGACATGCAACTTGGCATGTGAAGGTCTTATGGGTCAACAAATCACCTGAGCATGTCAATAACATTGCAGGACCTTCCTCTTACACCATTCTTACCAACACCTATCACGCTGCCATGGCAACAATATGTTGAGCAGGTATCTAAGCTTTAAGATTCTTAGATTGCACAGCTGTGCTACTACCAACAATTTCAAAGTTACTCATATCCAGTAGAATAGCGGCTAATAAACAACATTATTACATTAAATATTATACAATTTAGTTTCTTGCCTTTAGATTTTTACTTGGAAAATTAATTTGCCAAGGCTAATATAAAAAATTGTGTTGAAATCGGTAAGAACTAGTAAAGTTTTGAAGAACTGGGCATACACTTGTTTAGCAAGACAATTTTAATACCCTGCGAATGTGCTGAACACTCCAAGCATTCAAACTAAGCCAAACAAAAATCAAAATCCAACGGGGCGCAAAAGATGGCGATAGCGGCGCCGCGCATGGTTTCGCGCGTGACTATATGCCTACATGTATTGCAATGAAGCTCAAATGTCGATTAACCAACGATCTTAAGCTTCTCATTTCCGGGAGAAAATAGGTTAAAAAACATGGTTCTTTAATTTACAATATTGGTTATTGATGCCATACCTTAATATTTTTACTCGGAAAACTATTTTGCTGAGGTTGATAACCAAACTTCAATTTAAATCGGTGAAAATTTGTTTGTATTTCAAGAATTGGGCATACACTTGCACAACAAGATAATTTGAATACCCTGTGCATGCACTGAACAATGCAAGCATTCAAACTGAGACATATTTATCTAAACTGGCCGCAAAAGATTGCGTTGTAAACAGTACACGTGAGATGGTGGCGCCACGAGCGGATGCGCCCATATCTATTTTTATGTATAACAATTCAGTAAAATTAAAATACTAGTCTGAAAGAGTAAAGAAAATTATTGGATTTACCAGAGTACCCTATGTCATATTTACAAAGTGGAGGAATCTTGAAACCAATCTTTTGTACATTAGGCAAGGGCTTATTTTAATTGCGTATTTTCCATCACCAAAACCCAATGATCATGTTGAAACTGCACTACTATCAGTAAAAAATGAAATTCTAAAGACCCAAATCAATATATGACAGTATTCATCCTTACCCAATTCAAAATAATTGAAAAACAAGAAATTAGCTTTTATTCTAGCAAATTTATAATATGGTGAAAACACTATGTTCCATCAGTGTTAACATATGGTCTAAAGTAATTTCAAATTCTAAAATTGCCCTAACAATTACATGGCCTGTATCATTATATCTTATATTAGTAATGACACCAATAAACCAATCAAAACTTGACCGCCACATCAGTCTCCTAAATTTTATAACTTCCTGAGACCACACAGCACAATGTTCTAACTGTGACTTACCTTATCTAGTATTGACTAACAATCTAAATGAATTTAACCTAACAGTAACCTAATGTGTATCCCAAATTAGTGCAATCCAACCTTATAAATAATAAATATTAAATTTACACTTCTGTATTGATAATAGACAATAGTGTCACATTCAAGAGTTCTATTCCGTCAGCATCCCTTCTGTACTTAACTTCTCGATACTGCGGGATACCTAATACATTTGATTTGATAAGTAATATGACAGTTTTGTAGTCTTCTACAAATAACAATTGTTACAATACATCTTGTTTCTCATTTACATGTGTAACAGGAACGTTATACCACCTTAAACTCGTTCTAAACTCTGCTATCGAAGTACTACAATGTTATTATGCTATTCCAAATTCCATACAAAGAAATTGCAAAATAAAAATAATGAAATTTAAAAACATTTCCTATAAAATCAAACTGACGGGTCAAGTGGTTGTCGGTTTTGATAATCCCTAAATTAGTTGCTTCATCATGACCGCTGTCTTTTCAACTGGCGGTGACAGTATAAATACCATGGGGTACTCGGTCAGCATCAATCCACATTGCATGCACAATTCTTTCAGAGATATTGTGGAAATAGGAAAGTTTCAATCCACAAGCAGACGACGCCATCAAACAGCTGATTACGACCCATCACGGTCACAGGGGTCAACTTTAGTTGTACTTTCATTTAACAAAGTAACTAAAAACAATGGTTGTGCTCTATGGTTAACCAACACAGAATACACTTCTAACTATACAGATAACGTATGATAAAGCTGACCTTATCGTTGTCTGATAAAGAGGCGATGATTTGTGGGCACAAGCCCGTATGTACGTCCCCATTGCAGCGGCCATGTTTGGGATCTGCCTAGGACATGATGATGGTGACGTCACACTCCCACAATGCACTCATTCGGTTGCCTAGACAACACGAGACGCGCGTTCTGTTTTCCCCTGTTTGTTTAATAACAATGAAGCTTTCGAGAGCTAATAAAAAAGGAAATAAAAATGAAGAAAAAAGTCATAGGAATTTATATGTCCGAGTGTTCGACGATGTGATGACGCGAGAAGAGGACCTGGACACAAAACTTGTGGAGTAAGTGAAATATGTGGAATGATTTTGTGAACCAAATGAAAGTTTGTACCCAAACCATGTCTTCGCGATCTATGTTTTTTTTAAATTGGTGTTGCAAAATCTTATATGCTGATATTCTAGACATATTACTTTCTCTACACGAGTGAAATAATACAGAACTTTGTGTTTGAAAACAAGTGCATCTTACATACTATATTCACTACACAGATTTCTTAACGAATATATTATGCTACTGCTTAATTTCGTGTTTTATTGTGATAGAACAATAAAATATTCACAACCAAATAAATATTTAGGTACAGGTCCCAGAATAAGAAAATTAAATATTATTGTACTGCAATTTTCGTTCGTCTTCTAACTTCCTTGAAATACGCGGGAATTGTCTCTTTAATGGGGTACATAAATGTCTTAATAAAAATAAGTGATCGATTGAATGTAATATATATTTTGGATCTTACTTCAATGGCATTCATTCGAGATTTCAAAAGACCATTTACCTATATGTACTACGTATAGTCATAGTGGTTGCACTGGGGTGACTGGGATTCATTTAGCTTAGTAACTTACAGACACGGACTTACCCCCCAATGATGTATTCCTGCATTGTTGTTATCCTATTTCAATTATCTCCCCACTAAACGTGTTTGATAATATATTTATAAACTATTTTATTTAATCTTCACTATTTCATTGTAGATATTCAATGCAGAGCATAACTATAAAGAAGGGACACGTACTACGAGTCCTGTCTGCCATGATGCAACTGCAATTTTATCGACATTTTTCATAGATTTTCTTCTGCCAAGCCATTTATATATAAAATATTTTATGTTATTAACCCGCATAATTTTTTTAACAACAGATAATATACTTTTATGTGCATAATTGGCAGTAGTTTATACCAATATAAATTCCATCAGGTTTAGGAATAAATGACTGTCACTATCGAAAGGAGAAAGAAACAGGCACAACGCGTTTTGTCGAAACCTACCTCAATTAAAATAGTATTATTCGTGTTGATGTGGGAAAATATAACATATGACTAAGGGACATGATCATGTAGACAGGCATAAAGGTGGGAGAAGGGATGGCAGAGATCATGAATATGAGAATCACAATAGAGGGAAGACGAAAAATATTTCGCAATGGTATATTATGTCTCACCAAAAGCAAGGATATGAAATGAGGAATCAATAATATATATAACCGAACGACTGAAAAAAAATGAAAAACGACTCACAGGAGACTAATTGTGGAGAAGTGAAGTGGGAAGAGTAGGAAATTTGTGGAGGTGAAGTTGTAGTAGTTTTAGTTCGGAACAACGGCAGGACAAATGAAAATCAACACAAAATATCTAATCTCTTTCTTTTGGTAATTAGCCACAAGGTGCGACACTAGAAGTGTCACATGGGAAATGTAGGTGAAGCTCGGACTAAGGCCACAGCTTAGTGGAGCTTATGGTTGTAGCTGGACGTGGAGCCTAACGTCAGCGAGGCGGTAGCAGATTGGACGAGGAGATGTTGTTGTGTACGCTGGTTGATACTGTTCTGCCCATCTCGGCGAAACGCCGACCTTTTAAGGGAGGCTGGCGGGAACGTGAGGAGCTTTCCAAGTTCCTGATTGGCTGACCACTGGCTGGCAGGGACACCCTTGCGAACTACGCTTGCCAACTACAGGAACTTGAATATTTCTTAGATCAGTGTGTGACGGGTCGTAGGATACATCACGTCACTACAAAGTGAACACTTTATCCAATATAACAATGGTATAATGACCCAATGGGTAAAGAGAAACATGGTATAGAGGTGAAGATGCACCAACAAGACTGGACATAATGTTAACAAAAGAATCGGAGTGGATTAAGATATCAAATTATATACCAGTGCCCGGTAGGTAAAAGTGATTATGTAGTCGTTCAGTTTATTTGGGAAAATGGAAAACATAAACAAGAAAATGACACAGACAATAGAGATACAAATATGAAATACAATATATATAATAAAAATGATAAGAAATAGATTAATAAAAGTATTAGAAAGAAAATGAGAACTTTTCCAGACATGTGCCAAAAATGTAGTAAGAGAATCACAAATAAATAATTATATAAACAGACAAATAAATGAATATTAATGATACTGTAAACAAGAACGTTTTGTTAAGATGTGCAATAGCAGAACATAAGAGAGATAAGGCATGGGAGAGGTGGGGAAAGACAAGAACAAAGAAAACAATACGAGTATAAAAACACAAAGGAACCATAAAAATTAAAACAAAGTAGTTAAAAGAATGAAAAGGACATAAGTGATAAATGTAGATATGAACATAAATTGCTTTACAAATTTGTGAATGGCTAGTATATGCACAGAGAAGGGGTTAATATATGAAAAAAAACTTGCTGAAATAAAAGATAAATATTTCCAATCAATATTCACCAAGGAAGAGGACTTTGAGGGAGAGAAGTTGTGTGAAGTTAACGGATGTTTCTTGAATAAAATTAAAGTGGATGTAAGTGAAGTCAGTAATATTCTCGAGAATTTGGAAGAAAGTCGTCGGGCTCAGTTGGGACTTCAATTTGGAAAATGAAAGAATGATACATACATGTACCAAAGTCTTTTTCCCCCTACACGGGGAGTAGCCAAAAAGAAAAAGGCAGAGAAACCACTCCCACCCATTCCATTTCCTATATATTCCACTCCCCTCCACCCTCCTCCCTCCCTTCCATCTAGGCACATCCCGGATGACGGGTCATCCCTGCATCCTGTCCACTGCCCTGGGCCAGAAGCAGTGTCGCAAGACACAGCACATCCACAGCAAGGCCGCTTCATACATTCGGCGACCCCCCCCCCTCTCCGTCCCCTCATGCAGTAAAAGAGAAGACGGGTAGAAAACCCTTCGGGCTGCGTCAATTTTTTTCTCATACATACTTCCTCACCCCCATCCCCCACCCACTCCCCCTCATGTATCACAGCATCATCTATACACAACCCCTCTCCATTCACCCCTATCTTCTGTCCTCTCCCGTCCCTCCTCAACAGACATTCCTCTCTTTTGTAATGCCCCTTTCACCCCATCCATCCATCTCATCCTAGGACGCCCCCTCATATTCACTCCTTCCACCTCTGCCTTCCATACTTCTTTTACTAGTCTTTCTTCACTCATTCTTGCCATGTGTACAAACCATCCTAATACTCTTTCATGAACCCCATCTCCCAGTTCCCTTTCCACCCCTGTTCTCCTCCTCACCTCCTCATTTCTCACTCTATCCAGCCTAGTAACCCCTATCATACTTCTCAGACATTTCATCTCAAACACATTCAAACTCCTTCTCTCTTCCTCTCTCATGTTCCATGTTTCTGCCCCGCACAATGTTGTTGGCACAATCACTCCTTCATACAGTCTCCTCTTAGCATCCATTCCCAGATGTCTATTTCTCATTACACTTTTCAATCCACCATGGCATTTACTCGCTTCTCTCAATCTACATTCTACTTCCACCCCCACTCCTCCCTTTCCTGCCACATTCGCACCCAAGTATCTAAAACTATTCACTTCCTCCAGTCTTTCACCCTTAATGCTCACTTCCAGCTTGCTGTCACTCTCTCCCCGTGTACATGTCATCACCTTACCTTTACCCACATTTATCTTCAGCTTCATTCTTTCACACACCTTCTCAAACTCTGTCACTAACTTCCTCAATCCCTCATCTGATCCTGCTACAAGCGCAGTGTCGTCAGCAAACAACAGCTGGCTCACTTCCCACTTTTCTCTATTTTCTTTAATCATCTCCAACCCCTGACCCACTACCCTTGCATTTACCTCTCGCACCACCCCATCCATGTAAAGATTGAACAGCCAGGGCGACATAACACATCCCTGACGAAGTCCCACCTTTACCTCAAACCATTCACTCTCTCCATTTCTAATCCTAACACAAGCTCTACTACTCTCATAAAAACTCTTGACTGCTCTTAACAGCTTTCTTCCTATCCCATATATCTGCAGTACCTCCCACAGTGCCTTCCTGTCTACCCTGTCATAAGCCTTTTCCAGATTCATAAAAGCCCCAAAAAACATCCTTACCTTTTCCTGTAGCTTCCTCACATAATTGTCTTACCACAAAAATCTGATCTATCCATCACCACCTGTCATCCCCATCCATAAAGTTGTCTAATCGTTTTTTAAAACAATTGATGGATTCAGCGCTTACTACATGGTTACTAAGTTTATTCCATTCATCGACCACCCTATTAGTAAACCAATTCTTGCATATTTCCTGTCCTAAACCCACACTGTTCCTCACCAATAACTCCCTCTGTTCCTCTCCTAATCCTCTCAATCAAGAAAGAATGTTAAGAACAATAAATGGATGAAATACAACAAATTATTCTTTGTTTTTCTGGAAGGGATATGGTACAATTGCACTGGAAATCAATGTGGTACCAGTCTGCAAAGGAGGAACCATTAGACTTTGATCTTTGGCCTGCATGATAACCAAAACGTGTGGATATTTTGTCAAAAATGGATGAATTACTTGGGGAAGCAATCTTGGTTGACAATAAGTTCAGATTCAGAAAAGGAAATTAATTTGTAACAATCCAATTAAGTTTATATCTGAGAGTGGTTGATCTGCTAAATGAGAGGGCTGGGTCGATTATGTATGTATACTTAGACCTAAATAAGTTTTTTTTTTTTCTTTTTAAGTGCCGTATAAAAACTTAATTTGGAGGTTGGAAAACATATAACTTAAAGGGAGCACGCTGGAATGGATAAAGGATTTCCCGAATGCAAATAACAGTGTACTGACAACATTAATATAATGACATGACGACTGGAATAGGTAGCTACACAAATTTATTTCTTGATGATGCTAAGATCATAAATATATTGAAACGT
>NC_134780.1:18567758-18667758 GCF_046742065.1 Oratosquilla oratoria | reverse complement strand
CACCCTATTAGTAAACCAGTTCTTGCCTATTTCCTTCTTAAATCTAAATTTTTCCAGTTTATACCCATTACTGCGAGTCCTGCCCTGTTGTTTTATTATGATAACCTTATTTGCATCACCCTTGCTATAGCCTTCGATCCACTTGAACACTTCTATTAACCCCTTACTCTGCGTCTTTCCAGAGAGTGTAAGTTTAGGTGCCTAAGCCTCTCTTCGTAAGGCAAATTTCCGAGTCCATGTATCATTTTGGTCATTCTTCTCTGTACTGATTCTAGTGAATTTATGTCCATTCTGTAGGACGGAGACCAAAACTGTACTGCATAGTCAAGGATGGGTCTATCGCTAGATAGAGTTTAATAATTACCCCTGCACTTCTATTCGTTACCGTCCTAGAAATGAAACCTAATATCTGTTAGCTTTATTTCTGGCGCTAATGCACTGCTTCCTGGTTTTAAGGTCCGGACTCACCAGAACTCCCAAGTCCCTCTCGCACTCAGATTTTTCTAAAAACGTGTTATCTAAGTTGTATCTATTTTCGGGGTTGTGTAGCCTTACGTTTAACACGTTACACTTAGAGATATTGAAGTTCGTTTGCCATTTCACTGACCATGTTCACAATTTATTAAGATCATCCTGCAGAATCTCTGCGTCGTCTTCTGACCTAATTAGGCGTCCTATTTTCGTGTCGTCCGCAAACTTACTAACATCACTATTTATCCCATCGTCTAAGTCGTTTATGTACATAATGAACAACAAGGGACCCAAAACCGAGCCCTGGGGGACCCCGCTAGTAACACTGCCCCGCCTAGATTTTGTTCCATTTATGGTGACCCGCTGTTTTCTGTTACTAATCCAAGCTCTAATCCATTCTAACACTCTTCTATGCCATGGGCTTTGATTTTATTTAGTAGTCTCTGGTGTGGCACCTTGTCGAACGCTTTGCTAAAGTCAAGGTAAATAACATCGTGATTTTCATTGTTATCTGACGCCTTATATACTTCAGTGTAAAAGGATAGAAGATTAGTCACACATGACTTACCCTTGGAGAAACCATGCTGTGAATCACGAATTAAATTATGCCCTTCGATGAGTTCTCTGAGTCTATTTACTATTATTGATTCAAGCATTTTTCCTATAACCGATGTCAAACTGATTGGCCTGTAGTTGCATATAGACGATCTATCTTCCTTCTTAAAAACAGGAACAACATTTGCCTGCCTCCAAGCAGTTGGCACAAAACCAGTGGTATGATTTTGCATAAGTTAATTGACTAGCTGCATGAAAATAAGGTATAAACTCTTGAACACACAGTAGGTGTAATTTCCAATTTTCTAGTCTTTCAGCTTCTATGCAGTGTAGCATCAAAGTTACCATCTGAAAATACTGTATCCAAAGCTTTGCTGTTTTGCCTCTTGTGGCAACTTCTTGCACATGCTTGTTAAATTCCTTTACAGTGTTACTTATGATAGGTGATTCCTTTACTGATGTTCTAGTCAATTTTTTTTTTTTGTACTGCAGCATGGTTTGAACCGCAAGGATATCCTCATTGTAAATTGTTACACCATATGAAAGAAGTTGACCCAATGCAGCATGTGTTAACAGATATGCTCGAAGAGCTTTAGCAAAGTTGTGTCCTGTCATAATATTTTTCAGTAAACTAAGGTGCATAAACTTTCTCCCACACTTCTTTTAATCCAGTACTGGTCATGATGTACCCAATAGAACCTATAAATGACATTAAGAGATGGAAGCCACCTAGTCGCAAGAAAACATATTCTAAAATCAAACTGTTTTCAGTAGAAGACAGTATCTCTTTTGCCTTCCAATATAGTGGCTGGTCAAAAGTAACACATGTCACACCCTTATTCACCTTTCTGCATGAGTCAGCTGCAAACTGTTACACACTGTTTAATGCATCAGAAGAGGTTGTCTTTAAATTAAGGAAGGGCAAGAAGCGAATGGACGTTGTATCAGTCCTCACTATTATTGCCAGCCTCCATAAAGCCATTCTAGTGTGGGATACCCTTAAATTTCATCCACTTTCCACTCATCCATAGCAGATGACAAGATGATGTTGCAAGTTTTTCACTAAGAAATGATGTAAGTTTCCTCAGATCCTCAATTCCAATGCTTTTCAAACCGCTTTCACTATGACTCGTGAAGGGTTTCATTGCTATAGAGTCGGACGAACACGAAGAAATTTCTTTAGCAGATGGCATTGTTTTTAGTCTTTCACTTACGTCAGGTTTGATCATTGAGCCTGCCGGTGTTACACCTTCAATGCCTCCCATGCAATGAAATGTGTGAAATCCATCTATTGTGTGCACATCGAAATCTCCATTATAAAAAACAAAATGCATAAAACTAAAAGACAAAATAGTTGGAGGGATAGATTTCATGCAAGAAGCTTAAAAAAATTGTGCTTCATTATACCCTGTAGAGAAGCCCAGTTTATGTAAAATATGCACCAGGAGTCTGGATCCAATTTTCCAAATTTCCTGTGTACGTAAACAGCTACTCCGAGTAGAATAGGAGAGATAAATGTCCTTGGGAACATTGCTCGTAGGACTGAATGAACTATGGCAGTGTACACCCTGTGTTTGTTGTCACTATCTCCCATTCCTCCTTTTTTCAATTAATTCATGTAACAAAACATGAAGGGAATCAGGTACGTTGTTTCCAACATCATAAAGAGTCCTTCAGGAGATCGAGAGTAGTTGCAGGTGTCGTATACCTTTGACTTGATGTTCCCCTTTATAATAGCTGCTGCAGTTCTAACAATCCTCAGTCGCTCCTCTTCCTCACTATGCATTCTTTCATTATACCATGAATCACATAGCAATTTATCTCCTGATCTGCGAAAAAAATACTGAGTGTCTTTTTTGGACGGTGGTTGAGATTACATCACTTCCGTACTTTTCCTGTAATTTGGTCGTCAGATAGCTTGGACTCATCTTGCAGGATTGGTTCTGATGCATCACATCTAGCAATTACTGCAAAGTAAATTGACAGCCGTCTCTCTCTCCCATGTATGAACAAACTCTCTCCAAGACAGTCCACGTTTGCCTGATTTATCTAAGTGGTGCTTTTTCACAGAAAAAAAAAACTTGGCGCTACATGATCTATGGTATCTAGCTTCCTCTGCAACCAAACACTGGACATCAATTACAATCGATTTTACTTTTTTGCCCTAGTCATCATTACGATCGTTAACTTCATCAAACACTTTTTCCAAAGTCTAAGGTCATCACACTACTAACTACCTGCTGTCTATGGAGAAGTTTTTTTTTTCCATTTTTTCACAGCACGTTTCAGAACAGAATATACACTTTTTCTTTAAATCAAAATCAGTTTCTTTTGATCTTAGTTTCTGTTCAATAGGTGATCATTTTTCCTCTTGGTCAGTTGTCTTTTCTATTCGCAGCTGTAATACTCTTTTCTCTAGTATAGTCTTTTATGTACTTCACATGTACTTAAACAACTGATAAATTAACCCACATTTGCCATTTATCACCTCCTCTTTTCTTACTTGCTTCAACAAGTGTCGACATACCTTTCTTAACACAGACATTTTCATTTTCTATCAAGCATTCTTCACAAAGTAGGCAAAATTGATTTTGATTTTTGGTTTCCTCTATTTTAAACCATATTCTGAAAAAAAAAACAATATATAAATTAACCTTCTAGAAAAATACTATATAGCTAAAAAAATATGCAAATGTCATTGATACCGAAGCTATATATAGGGAGTGAACAAAACCACGTCAGCATCAGCATAGAATTGAATAAGGTTAAAAAATTGTGAATATCTTTGAAATGATCACTCATAGCAAAAATATGCATAGATCATGTTTTGTAGAAATTCTAATATTGAATAATAATTTAGAAAACAGTGTTTTTCGTCAGATAAACAGTTTTTATGGAAATAGCGAAAAACTTAAATTTGGCGACTTTTTTCCAAGATGGCGGACGAAGCTCAGGGTGCACCACTGCAATTTGAGCCTTTATGTTTAATTAGCGGTACCACTATATGTTTAATTTTAAAATATTATAATTCTATATTCTGTGTCAAGTTAATGGAGGTATGGGTCGATGGTCTGATGACTCGGGGTGTGTAACGGGAAAAATGTTGAGAACTTCTGTAGAATCTATGAGGTTAAAGTTTGCAGAAATATCAATATTCCAACAGTACAAGTCTGGAAATATATGGTCCTGATTCCTCCATTGAAGCCTTGAACTCCCACCCCCACCCACCACTTACTCCTAAGGGACGAATGGTGGGGATCCCACCTAGTATGGTTAGGTTAGGTTAGAGGACACAAACACCAGCATCAGCAATGCTGGGATCACCAATCTCAGACTTACACTTCTTTCAGAACTTACAGATATCTCATTACTAGTTCTCGGGTCTCCAAATGGGAAGGTGAATTCACGAGAACTCATTGTCTTTTATACTACAACGAAAAACTAAAGTACCGGACTGCTTAGACGAGGCTGAACAGAAAGTTTCTACATGTTGTAAGGTGTGCGGAGGACTTGAGAGGCTTCAGTATTAATTCTTCTGGTCTTGCTTGGTCGCGGGACCCTGGCGTCCAAATATTATCTAAATAAAAAGGAACGAATGTGTGTTTCTGTGTGTGATCGCTAAGAATTCTGACAAAACGGCGGTGAATGTGACATTGGTTGTTACTAAGATTAGATCTATGACGTCGGTGATGACAGAATGGAGACTTGCCAACTTTAAACTTTCCAGAAATTTTACCAAGATGCTGCTCCTAAAAGGGCCGATTTTCTTTCGATTTTTGGAATTGGGTTTCCATAGACCGTAGATTTTTCTAGTTCTTTCGTGCCGGGTAACACTGTTCTTATCCTGGCTGTCGTCGGGTGATTTTATTTATTTATTTATTTATTTATCTATTTATTTATTTATCTATTTATTTATTTATTTATTGGGGGGTGGACCCCTGCAGTGGCGAAGAGGCTATAGCCTGTATCGCCTGTTCCTTGGCGGCTGTCACTTTTTTTTCTGGCTGTCGTCAAGCAATTTTATTAATTTCTGGAGCACTTCCTTTCGATAAGCTAGACACATAATGAAATAAATTATCTTTCTATTGTTTTCTTATTACTTCATAAAATCTTTTGAGCCTATATGGATCGCGGCTTTGAAATTTGTACCCTTATAAAATTGCGGATCTTGCAAAGAAATCGCCAACATGCTAGGACTTACCAACAGTAATAGGGATCATGTTTAGCGGATATTATCTGGTAGTACAATGCAAGTGACACAAAACTATATTCAAGGTTTCAACGGTTTCGTTTCATTTTACCTCGCTGTATGAAGCAGACTTAGAAATTTTTCTAGTCTCGCTTATCTGATTCGGTTCAAAGTCTCTACAGACGATCGCAGATGAACCTTTTCTTTGTTTTGCCTGCTGCCAGGCTACTCTATTTCTATGTGTGTAACCTCCCCCACTACCAAAATAGTGGAGGGGTTTAGCAGAGAAGAGTTTATTGTTTGTTTGTTTTGCCCTTCCTTCACCCCACCCACCCCCACCCATTCGCCTTTTGAGCCATGGGTCCAGATCCTTTTCCTGTCTCCCTCTCTCTTTCATTTAAGCCCCATTTACTGTTTGTTACCTGCTTCTCTATTTGCCATTCTCACACTCCAGGCTTTTATATTGTTAATTTTCACCCTTTTACTTCTTTTACGTTTAATATATATATATATATATATATATATATATATATATATATATATATATATATATATATATACTCGTATAGTATATATATATATATATATATATATATATATATATATACTCGTATATATATTTTTTTTTCTTTCTTTTTACTCTTTTTTCTCTCGGCTTCCAGATGCAAGAGGACCGCCGTGAGGAAGGGGAAGATCGCTGGAAAAGACAACAAGCCGAGGAAGCCAAGAACGAGGAGTACATAGCCAAGCTGCAGGAGACCATCAGCACCACAAAGAACACCACCGACTTGACAAGAGCCAAGGTTACCAAATATTCTGCCTATAAGGTGAGGTGTGGCTGGGGACCTCGCGGGAGCTGTTGAGACCCTTGGGTTAGGTTAGATTAAGTTACAGGCACCCAAAGTACTGCTTAAAGGAGTGGAATGACCATGGGATATAAGCACGTTTTTTATAGTTAGCACTACAACAACGACGAGGAACTTATGGTTCTGCGGAACAAGTAAACGCTGTGTAATCAAGAAAACCAGTCATTCACCTTTACTGCTTACAATTGGATAAAGAAAGAAAGGATCACATGAAAAATTACCACCCCAGTCTTCGACAGGGTGAAAGAAATCCTAACGGGTGTGTCCGCCACTCCATGTGTCCAACTGTTCTTCAGTGGTCTCCATCGTCCTCTTGGTAGCTCGTTTCTGTCCAGTTCTCTCTAAAGTTCCAAAATATAAAAACTAGATACTTTTCTTTCCACCAACTTCCACCATTCATTTTCTGACCTGGTTAATTATTTTAATAATTTTCGGCTAGTATCTACTCGCCAAGCAATTAATTTCCGACATTATAATTTTATTCAATTTATTTTCTTGTTCTCACCGATAGTACGCCGCGTAGAATCGTCGCCGCCTCGAACACTGACTGAAGGGATACTAAATGTACTATAAATATTCACTGGCAACAAACAATTAATTTCACCAGTACTATGTCAGTTTGATACCAAATACTCTATAAAGACTTTTAGGGAATTCTTGGTTGATACTCAAAGCACGGGAGAAGTGATGTGGTCATGGACAGAGGCCATGATAATATAAATGTCATTAAATACTGACCAAGTGAGGTCCCCTTAACGAGCAGAAAGAGCTAAACAGTCTACAATATCAGTGCAATATCTCAATTTTTGTACTACTATTTTAATTGCAATAAAATGCGCTGGTCCATATTTCCTAACTCATAAAAAATAGGAAATTGCAAGTCCAAAAGGGCTGGGAGAGAGAGAGAGAAAGAGAGAGAAAGAGAGAAAGAGAGAGAGAGAGAGAGGGGGGGGGTGAGAGAGAAAGAGAGAAGTACGTGGCATGAAAAGGGTTGAGAAACATTCAATATGTTTGGTGACTTTTGGGATAACAACTCCAAGAAAAAAAGAAAAAGAAAATAATGATAATATCAATAATAATAATAATAATGATAAAAGTAATAATAATAATAATGATACTAATAATAATAATAATAATAATAATATAATAATAATAATAATAATAATAATAATAATAATAATAATAATAATAATAATAATGATAATAATAATAATAATAATAATAATAATAATAATAATAATAATAATAATAATAATAATAATAATAAAATAGGAAATTTGGTAACTTTCAAAAACTAGGGACAGGCATACCTGGTTAGACATACTATACTTTTGCCTCAGATGGAGAGTATGCCTGTTTGCAAGGTATATCCATACTTTGTATAAATCTAAGGCACTCAGATTTAATATAGTTCAATCCACATACGCATATATATATATATATATATATATATATATATATATATATATATATATATATATATATATATATATATATATACAGGTATATGTATATAAATATGTGTGTGTGTGTGTGTGTGTGTGTGTGTGTGTGTGTGTGTGTGTGTGTGTGTACAACACTGAATGGGTCCCAGTGACTAGAGATACATTTTTATCAACCACAGTGCAATTTAATTCTAAGCCATCAACATCGGAAATACCGTGGAGGCGCATGGAGAAATTGAAACGTGGTATGCCCAAGGACTCGAACCAAGGCCAGCATGTGACAAATGCTAGTAGTGACTTGACCACTACACCATTGATGGTGTAGTGGTCAAGTCACTACTAGCAGTTGTCACGTGCTGGCCTTGGTTCGAGTCCTTGGGCGTACCACGTTTCAATTTCTGCATGCGCCTCCACGGTATTTCCGATGTTGATGGCTTAGAATTAAAATGCACTATGGTTGATAAAAATGTATATATATATATATATATATATATATATATATACATATATATATTATCATCTCTATATTCAACGAGCTGTATCTGCCTTCGATGACTAGTGTGCACAAGCGCGCACGTACAATATGCTACAAGATGTGGCTTCAACGACCAAGACTAGCGTTTCCCAAGGGACTCCCTTGCTCGGCGACCAAGCTCACCGACCTTTCTTAACAACGCCCCTTTTGACGAACAATAGATTCTCGGCGCTCAGGTCAAGAGCCTCTACTTTGAATAATAGCCCCAGCTGCGTCTCTGGTCAACACCTGTGCATTATCGGCTGACGCCTCAACCGAGGCGACTCAACCTTCCAAATATTTCTCATATGGCAACCCTTGCATATATATATATATATATATATATATATATATATATATATATATATAATATATGTATATATATATATATGTGTGTGTGTGTGTGTGTGTGTATAATATGTTTCTGACAAAGCTCCGAGCCTTCCTGATGGCTTGCCGTGCATGTAGTAGTTAGATCTATACGAGAAGAATTAAAGCCGAGACCTCCGCCCGAGTCATCCCCAAGTTTTACCCCCAATTCCAAATGTAGAGTACCACAACCTACATTCTGGTGGGCATCGGTGGGACGACGACACTACTACATTCTGGTGGGCAACGGAGGGATTACGACGATGACACTACTCCTACATTCTGATGGGCAGCTGAGGGACTACGGCTAAGAAGACTACGCCTACGAGGACTACGACACTTACACCTACATTCTGGCGTGAATCGAATCTACATTAACTTCCACAGCCGTGAACATTGAAGCAGCAGTGGAACACTAATTACTTCGAAGTACCTTCCAGCTTCCACTTACAAGCCAAAAGCACCGACGCTCTTTGCTGTTTCGCCACCTCAAGCAACTACGGTACGAAGCCCTAGCTCCACGCAGATCCCTCTTAGCTGCTTTCTCCAACACCCACCACGCTCCACCACGTCAACATAGACGCATTCTCCAACATTACAAGAAAATCTCCATCCGAGTCATTTCTCCACCGCCACGACGCCCGCCGCCTCCACTACGACAACACAGAGGCGTTGATCTACTCTTCACCACTGCACGAGTCGGACCATCTCCCCCTCCTCCAACATCGCATCACGTTCCGCCCGATCATCTCTACGAGCCAGACGATCGTCGCAGCATCTACGAGCCAACACTCCATCAATCACCGCCTCTAAGCTGCGCAAGAATCTCCACTTCCATTTTCCTTATTCCATTTTATATTCCTTCACATCTTGGTTACATATTTTCTAACCCAGTTCCCACAACCATTTACTAATTGTTTCTCCTGTTTCCAGCAGTGCATCCTTCCATCTTCTCAAACTTCCATCACCGTACAACACATTTTAACAGAATGCATTTGTTACCACCGTGAGCGGCGAGAAAGTACAATCGCAGGCAAGTCCATGAAGGATTGCTTGATGATAGCTGTAATATAGACCTCCTAACCAAATTTCTAAAACTCATTAAACATTACCATCTCATATGAAGCACTGTGTTTTTAATTTTAATTTGTAGTATCACCGCCTTTGACATTACATCGACCTTTTAGTTTTTACAGCGCTGAATAGTCCTTGATGATCCAGTGCTTGGCTTCTGAGCCAGAATTTTATAATCTAATCCAATCCTTAGTTGTGAACAGAAGATCTGCTTTAGACTCCCCGGCTTGTTCTAAAGAACCTGTCTGATTAGCTCTGGCAATGGCTTCTGCGTTTGGTTGGGAGTGTCACAGCCTGGATGTGAAGTCAGCTTAACTTTAGGGCAACTACATAGAGCGAGAGGTTTACTTGTGTCCTCCCCCAGAATATTATAATGGTCAATTTTGGAGACTGAAAAAGACGGTGTACAGTCTATGTGACTCAGTGAGAGCGTGGTACTTGCGTGTCAAAAGTCAGCTACTGTCTCTGTCAGCTGAGATGCGTCCACTCGAACCTTCTTTGTTTTCTTGGTATTATGGTCGTGAACTTCATGGTATCATATCTGTATATGTATATACTTTTCTCTGGATGGGCACTGGGGTGTTCCAGGAGAGGGTTACTGATGTTCTTCTAGGAGAGTTCTGTACTAGGAGCACGGCATCATCTACCTTCAAGTACATAGGTTTGGAAGTGGGCACAACAGCTGAAGGTATAATGGTTGGCCAGTATAGCTATGCCAGTCTGCTCACACCTCTGAGTTTGGGATGTCGCAGGTTGGCAGCTAAGTCCAGGGAGTTGTCGGACAATGAGAGGAAAGAATCCAGTGTTCTGATTGGTCAACTGAACTGGATAACTACACAAACGAGACTTGACATACCTATGATGTGGGTGAACTGAGCGGACATTGTAAAAATGCCACAATGGCTGATGCTGTGAGACTCAATAAGATTATCAACCGAGTTGTTGATGACCACTTTTACTTGCTGTTTGGAAAGGTGTCAGATGTAGACGACTGTATAATTGAGTGTTTCTCAGACGCTTCCTTTGGGAACCTATCTGATGGTGGCTCCCAGGGGGAATTTGTGATTTTTCTCAAGGATGTGGAATGAAGAAGATGCCCGATTTAATGGCTATAGAAGAAATTGCGCCAAGTGGTGAAATCCACATTGTCTACTGAGACCTAACACTGCCTATGATGTGTATGAACTGAGCGGACATTGTAAAAATTCCACAATGGCTGATGCTGCTAGACTCAATAAGATTATCAACCAAGTTATGGATGACCATTTTTGATTGCTGTTTAGAAAACTGTCAGCTGTAGAGGACTGTATAATTGAGTGCTCCTCAGATACTTCCTTTGGGAACCTATCTGATGGTGGCTCCCAGGAAGGATTTGTGATTTTTCTCAAGGATGGGGAAGGAAGGTGCCCGATTTATTGGCTATCGAGGAAATTGCACCAAGTGGTGAAATCCACATTGTCTGCTGAGACCCTGGCGTTCATTGAGTGCACTGAGGCTGGTTCCTATCTTGGACGGATTATCAGGGACATTGTCAAATGCCAGACCTTAGCTGTACACTGCTTGGTTGACAACAAGATTTTGGTGGAGGCCTTGAATTATTCTCATAGTGTGAAGGGTCGTCGTCTTCGCATCGATATTGCACTGCTGAAGGATATGTTGTCGCGTGGTGAGATTTACCCTGTTTCTTGGGTCGAAACCTCGGAGCAACTTGCCGAGTGGCTTACTAAGAAAAGGGCCTTGGCCCAGCGTTTGCGAGCAGTCCTCTCTGGTTAATAGGTTCCTTGGCTTATAAATACTTAAAAAAAAAAAAAAAAAAAAAGTGAAAAGACCGACCATTGTTAGAATGTTCATTGTTGTCATCTGGCTAAGGGCAGCCATATTGGATTTGTGTGGTTCAGTGAACAGATACCAGGTGTTGCTGAGCTACTATGTGGACCCCAGTATAAAGGAAGTGGTGAATGGAGCAAGTTTGGTCTGTCAGAAATTATTATTAGAGATGCTATAGAACACCATTTAGAAAGTAACTGTTTGATAAAAAATAGTCAGCATTTATTCAGACGGAAACGTTCCCTCGTGACTAACCTACTCGAATTCTACAACACGGTCCTCTCAAATTAAGAAAGAAACAATAAAGATTTAATATATCTGGAATTTGCGAATGCTTTTGATACCGTCCCCCACGAAAGACTACTTGCTAAATTAACTTCACACGGAATAAGTGGTAGCTTATTAAGATGGACTAATAACTGGTTAAACTATCGTAAGCAGAGAGTTGTCCTAAATTTCTAGATGGAAAAATGTTACGAGTGGAGTTCCTCAGTGTTCCGTTCTTGGGCCACTTCTATTCACAGTATCTATAAATTATATAAACCATAGACAGATATCTATTGTCTTCAGATTTGCCGATGATACAAAACAGTACGGAACGGCAAATGATCACTTAAACCAATTATTCAAGAAGATTTAGATAAACTACAGCAATGGTCTGAAAAGTAGTAAATGTAAGGTTATGCTTATGAGTAAAAATAACAATAATTACGATTACAAGTTATTTATAAAGTCGTTAACAAAAGTGGAGAGTGAGATGGACTAGGCGTAATCATCAGTGATGCATTTCCAGTCATCTAAGCAGTGTATTTCCGGCTCAGAGAAGGCAAGAATCTAGGATGATTGCGCGATCTTTTGATAATTTAATAGTCCGTCTGTCATTAACAAGTTATATAAATCGTTAGTTCGTCCACATTTGGAATATGCTGTTTCCGTATGGTCACCGAATCTCATGAAAGATATTGACATATTGGAAAAGGTACAACTGCAAGCCACAAAACTGATTCCAAATACCAGAAAAAAAATCATACGAAAATCGACGAAAACATATAAATCTATTTTCCCTAAAAAAGCGTAGACTCGTGGGCGATTTAATACAGGTCTTTAAGCTTCTCAAGGGAAATTACATCAAAAGTGACGAAAATTTCACATTGAATGCGAATCAGACAAGAAATAAAGATCTCAAACTGTCTGGAAGTAGGTTTAATTTGGAAGTAGGCAGAAACAACTTCGCCAACCGTGTAGTTAATGAATGGAATAAACTTCCTGCAGAGGTAGTGAAATGTAGTACGGTTCGAAGTTCTAAGATGTATTTAGATAAGCACCTGTGAAATATGCTGTAATGCCTGCCATTTTTTATTTATTATTATTTATCTATTACCTATCTGTTTATTTTGTTATTTGTCATTTAGCATAAATTAGTTATTTTTCTGTTTGCTTATTATTTATCACTATCTATTTATTTCATTAATTTATCTACTCTGCATTTATTTGTGTGTTTTTCCACATCCGACCTTGTTATGGACCAAAAGGTCTCCTGTCGATATGCTCTTCCTTTGTAATCTTTTTGTAATCCTTTGCAAATGGCAATGTACAATCCAAAGTGCTCGGCTTTACAAACAAAGGGACGGACAGGCAGAATATATTCCCAGTGGAAGCGGTGAAGTTAGGTAAAGTTAAGTATAAATAGTTAAGATAAAGTTTGGTTTGGTTAAGTTGATTAACGTAAGGTAAGATTTGGTTAGCTTAGCTCAGGTAAAGTAAGGCTAGGTTAGGTTAGGTTAGGTTAGGTTAGGTTAGATTAAGTTACAGACATTCAAAGTGCTGTTTAAACGAATGGAATGACCATGCAACACCAATATAATCTACCTTATTCCTGTTGGGAATATATGGTAGTGCACTCTCTCACGCACACATACACACAAGCACACGCACACACACCAATACTACATCTCTTTACTGGCATTGTGGTACCGAGTTCGCCTGGTAACTAAGTGGTCTTGAGTTCGGTCTTCGCCCTAGGCTGCATCATAGCACTACAAGCTGACATCCGGGTCTGCTGGGCAGAGGTATTTACCTAGTTTACCTAGTTGTACCTAGTTGTATTTTACGTGGGGTCCCGTCTTCATATCTCATTTTAGTGTGTGTGTGTGTGTGTGTGTGTGTGTGTGTGTGTGTGTGTGTGTGTGTGTGTGTGTGTGTGTGTGTGTGTGTGTGTGTGTGTGTGCGTGCGCGCGTGTGTGTTTACCTAGTTGTATTATACGGGAAGGGAGCTATGCTCGTATTGACCCGTCTTTCTATCTCTCAGCGTCTAGTTTGTTCTTAGTTCTTGTATGGTTTTTGCACATACTATTTTTTCGTCCAATTTGCTCCAGACATTTATCATTCTGTGTGGAAAACTATTCTTTTTCAGATCTCTTCTATAACTATCATTTTTGAGTTTCTTTTCGTGTCCTCTTGTTTTTCTTCTGTCCCACTTTAATAAATCTTCTCTATCAAGGACTTCCATGCCTTTCATGATTTTGTAAATGGCCAGTAGATCTCCTCTTTCTCTTCTTTGTTCCAGGGTTGGTAGTTCCAGTTTGGACAATCTTTGTTCGTATGTCAATTATGAAAGTGTTGGTGCCATCTTTGTCGTTGCTCTTTGGATTCTTTCTAATTTGTTTATATTCTTTTTGTGTTAGGTGTCAATAGTGTCGCAGCGTACTCCAATCTTGGTCTTATCAGTGTGACTAATATTTTCTCTACCATTTACTCACCCATGTAGTTAAAGACTACCTTTATTGTTCTTAGTAAATTGTAGGTTTCTCCGACTATTTTGTTTATATGCTTGTCTGGTGTCTTGCCTTTGCTAATAATTACTTCTAGGTCCTTTTCCGAGATAACTTTTTTACTTCTTTTGTACCAACCTTATATTGCCCTCATATTCTATTCTTACTTTTTCCAAACTCTATTATACTGCATTTCTTGATGTTAAAGATTACTTTCCACTTTTGGCTCCATTCCCAGACTTTGTCCAAATCTCTGAAGTGATTCACAGTCTTTCGCTGTACTTATTTTCTTTAGTAGTTTTGCGTCATCTGCAAAGAAATTCATATAACATTCAACGCCTTTATCCATGTCATTTATCTATGTGACAAACATCGAAACTAGTACAGAACCATGTGGGACTTCCCAGGTCGAGTTTTTGTCTCTACCACCCTCATTTTTCTCCCGTTCAAGAAATTTTCCATCCATTTAATTAATTTTCCTTCTACACCTCCTGTTGTTTCAAATTTTCTTATTATTTTTTGTGTGGTACCTTATCAAATGCCTTTTGTAAGTCTAGAAAAGCACAATGCGCCCACCGTCCCTTTCTTGTATTATGTCTATTAGCCTTGAATAAAAACAAATCAGGTTGGTGGCACAATATCTTCCTTGTCTAAAGCCAAATTGTTTTGGATTCAGTTATCTTATTTTCTTCCAGATGTTTAATCCATCTACTTTTGATAACATATTTTAGCTATTGTGCTTGTAAGGGAGACTGGCCTATAGTTTGATGGGTCTTCCTTATCTCCCCCTTTATAAAATGGTACAATATTTTCATTTTTTCAATCTTGTGGTAACTTTCCTTGAGTGAGTAATCTATTATTTTACATATCTTGTCCGCTAGCTCATACATACATTCTTTTAGTATCCAATTTGCAATTCCGTCCGGAACATGTGATTTTCTGACATCAAGATTTATAATTTGGTCTCTTATTTCTTTTTGTGTTACACAAGCCGCGGGCTTCGCCCTCCCCGGCTTCGCCGGGAGCTTGGCTGCACAAACAGCGGTCTACGGCCGCAGCGCTCCGCGCTCTAATCCTACGATAGGGATCCCATGCTGGGGATCCCGTGTTGGGGTTCCGCCCCGAGGCCGAGGCCGAACCTAAGGGACATTTTTTTCTGGTCAGTTCAAGGGAACATGACAACCACTGAGGACTTGCGACCACTGAGGACTTGCGACCACTGAAGACTTGCGACCACTGAGGACTTGCGACCACTGAGGACTTGCGACCTTTGAGGACTTGCGACCTTTGAGGACTTGCGACCTTTGAGGACTTGTTACCTTGGAGGACTTGTTACCTTGGAGGACTTGTTACCTTGGAGGACTTGTTACCTTGGAGGACTTGTTACCTTGGAGGACTTGTTACCTTGGAGGACTTATTACCTTGGAGGACTTATTACCTTGGAGGACTCATTACCTTGGAGGACTTATCATACAACCTCGTAGGACTTGCAACTTCAGAGGACTTGCACCCTCGTAGGACTTACGACCTCGGAGGCGCTTGCAGCCTCGAAGGGCTTACAACTTCGGAGGACTTGCACCCTCGGAGGACTTGCACCCTCGGAGGACTTGCACCCTCGGAGGACTGGCACCCTCGTAGGACTTGCACCCTCGTAGGACTTGCACCCTCGGAGGACTTGCACCCTCGGAGAACTTGCACCCTCGGAGAGCTTACAGTCTCGAAAGGCTTACTGTCTCGGAGAACTTACGACCTTGGAGGACTTACAGACATGTACCATTTTTAAAATGTGTCACCTTTGAAATGGTTTAATTTTTATTATTAGTATATATTTCTTTTCCAAACTCACCATTTTTGGCGCATTTCACTTACTGCAAAGTATCTATATTTAATACAATGTCTTCATTTGATTCCTTCTTCCCTAAAGAACCTAATATTACAAATTAATCGACAAAAGTAATTATAAAGATACCAAGTATCAAGATGATATAATGTTAATCATCAAAATTCGCAAACACAATAGCAAATGTACTCGTACCTCCAACCTCCCTTTGAATAACGACAATATGGCTTCCGTTGCAGACATCTAGCTGTCCCCAGTAACAACATATCGCACAGGATGATGATCTACACATGTGCGAAATAGGCTTACAGGGAGGTGTCCGCAGATTGCCACGCCGACTGAGCACTTGAAGGGTTTTAACAAAATCGACGAAAACACCCTGGACCGCGGAGACTTATCTTTTATATTATATTAGAAGATTTGTTTCTTTTATGGGGAGGGGATCTTTCTACCTTTTCTTCTTCCCAATTATGTCCATTTTCTATTTTGAATACAGACTTAAAATGTTTGCTCATAACCTCCGCCATTTCTACATTTTCTATATATTCTTCATTTTCTTGACGCAGTTTTACTATTTCTTGTTTATTTTTCAATTTACCATTCGCATACCTGTAGAATAATCTAAGTTGATCCTTACATTTATCTATTATGTATTTTTCATAGTTTTGCTTTTCTTCATTCATTTCTCAATTTGATATATATATTTGCCACTTACTCTTTTTTTCCTTTTCCATTTTTTCCAAGCTTTGTCTCTTCTATCTTTCGTCTCACTACCTTTTTTGTTATACTAGCACTTAGTGTATACCCTTTCCTGCTTCTGCTTTGGTACGTATGTATCTATTCCTTTTTTTTTTATACATTTCTTTAAATAATTTCCATTTTCTTCCATCTTAGTTTCTTCATTAAAGAAGTTTCCCAATTCACTTTTTGAAAGAATTTTCTGAGTTTCTCAAAATCCGTTTTGTTGTACATTAGTCTACCTTTTCTGTTTCTCATTTCTTCCCAAATCAATTTCCTCTTTTAGTTCGAACTCAATATGTGGTCACTCTTCCCAATTGGTGTCTTGTATTCCATTTTATCCACAATTTCAGGCTCTGTTGTAAATATTAAGTCTAGTCTCGACGGTTCTTCATTGTTTCTATATCTGGTATTCTCCTTTACCCACTGAGTCATTGTATATTCAATGGTCATATCCAGTAGTATATTTCCCCAAAGGTCCTCTCCACCTTTCACTGTCATCTCTTTCCACATATTTTTTTAGAGTTAAGGTCACCCATGATTACTATGTTTCCTCATTCTTTTAGTAATTCATTTAATGCATGCTTTGTATCTTCCAGCATTTTGCAGTGGTCACTCTCAGTCCAAGAATATGTTTTGGGGGCGCATATATCATTGCATATTTTCTACTTTTCCTGTCGCTGTTTTCAACTTTTATCATAATCAATTCCACATTATTTCCTTCTGTTATCTTTGTCACCTTTAAACCTTTTTTGGTCAAAAGCATGACTCCTCCACCCTGTTTCTCCTTTCTATTTTTATCCAATAATTATATAGATTTTGTCCCAAAGTATTAGGTGGTAATAGTTCTTTTAATTTCATCTCTACAATTCCCATTATATCCGGTTTCTCTTCTTCCAGATAGACGTTTAATTCATTTAATCCTGAAATCATACCGTCTATGCTAGTGTACGTTATTTTTTTTTCCTTTCACCTGTTTTGTTTTTGTTTCCTTATATATATATATATATATATATATATATATATATATATATATATATATATATATATATATATATACATCATATATATATAAATATATATATATGTATATATATATATATATATATATATATATATATATTCTCAGCCTCAGATCCAGCACTCTCTCTTAAAAATGTTCTTTTCAGTCGCTGTTCTTTTCTCGTTTTTTTTTTTCTTCAATTCTTAGTCTTTTCCTTCTCTTTTTCCTCATCACTCATTTCTTTCTTTATCCATATGTTTTTGCTATTTTCGCTTTTTACCAGTACTTCTTCCACTACCATTAGAGCTTAGTTTAGTTTTTAGTGTACTTCTATTCCTTCGTCTATTTCTTGCCCCTCCCCTTGTATCTCTTTCAGAATTTCTTTTGAAACTTCTTTCTCCTCGTTTTCTCTCAGGTACCTAGCTACATTATATTTTTCTTTAATATCATAAACCACTATGCACTCTTTTTTATCCACTGTGTCTCTGACCCAATTATCTTTCTCCTTAATTACTTTAATAACTGTTTCTTTAGCATTCTCTTCCATTTGTTGATGTACTATTTCCTTAAAAGTTATTTTATTATTTTCTTGATCCATTTTCCATGAGAATGAGAGTAGTAGAGCTCGTGTCAGGATTAGAAATGGAGAGAGTGAGTGGTTCGAGGTAAAGGTGGGACTTCGTCAAGGATGCGTTATGTCGCCCTGGCTCTTCAACTTATACATGGATGGGGTGGTGCGAGAGGTAAATGCAAGGGTAGTGGGTCAGAGATTGGAGATGGTTAAAGAAAATGGAGAAAAGTGGGAGGTGAGCCAGCTGTTGTTTGCGGACGACACTGCGCTTGTGGCAGGATCGGAGGAGGGATTGAGGAAGTTGGTGACAGAGTTTGGGAGAGTATGTGATAGAAGAAAGCTAAAGATAAATGTGGGTAAAAGTAAGGTGATGAGATGTACAAGGGGTGAAAGTGGCAGTAGACTGGAAGTGAGTATTAAGGGAGAGCGACTGGAGGAAGTGGATAGTTTTAGATACTTGGGTGCAAATGTGGCAGGAAAAGGTGGTGTGAAGGTGGAGGTAGAATGCAGATTGAGAGAAGCGAGTAAATGCCTTGGTGGATTGAAGAGTGTAATGGGGAATAGACATTTGGAAATGGATGCTAAGAGGAGACTGTATGAAGGAGTGATTGTGCCAACAGCACTGTATGGGGCAGAAACATGGAACATAAGATAAGAAGAGAGAAGGAGTTTGAATGTGTTTGAGATGAGGTGACTGAGAAGTATGATGGAGGTTACTAGGCTAGATAGAGTGAGAAATGAGGAGGTGAGGAGGAGAACGGGGATGGAAAGGGAGTTGGGAGATAGTGTTGATGAAAGAGTATTAGGATGGTTTGGACACATGGAAAGAATGAGTGAAGAAAGACTAGTAAAAGAGGTATGGAAGGCAGACGTGGAGGGAGTGGACATGAGGGGACGTCCTAGGATGATGTGGATAGATGGGGTGAAGGGGGCTTTGGGGAAGAGGGGAATGTCTGTTGAGGAAGGACGGGAGAGGAGAGAAGACAGGGGTGAATGGAGAATGATTGTACATGGATGATGTTGTGATGCATGAGGTGGAATGGGCGGGTGGATGGGGGGTGAGGTAGTATGTGTGAGCAAAATTTGACGCAGCCCGAAGGGATTTCTCCCCGTCTTCTCCTTATATGCATGGGGGGGGGGGTCGCCGATTTAATGAAGTGGCCTTGCTGTGGATATGCTGTGTCTTACGACACTGCTTCTGACCCAGGGCAGTGGACAAGGTGCAGGGATGACCCGTCATCCAGGAGGTGCTAAGATAAGAGGGAGGGTGGAGGGGTGTGGAATTAATTCAGGGATGGAATGGGTGGGAATGATTTTATGCCTCTTCCTTTTTTGCTACCTCCCTTGTAAGGGGGAAAAAGCCTTGGTATATGTATGTATGTACTTTCCATTGATTTTCTATTTATTGGGGATCTGTCTCTTTTATTTTTCTCCCACTTTTTGGTCACTTGTATTTGTTCTTTTACTTCTTTTTTCAAAGCCCCGTTTTTATTTGTATCTTCATTTTTCATTCTTTCGTTCTCATTTTTAACTATGATTAATTCCTTTTTTTAGATCATTAAGTTCTCTGTTGTTTTCACCATATTGAAGTTTTAACTGACTCATTTCTTTACACATTGCCCTCTATTCAGCTTTCAGATCTATAATTTCATTTAATTCTCCAATCTGATTTCTTAGGATATCTCTATACTTTGATTCTCTCTCCCATTCTAAACCTATACATAGTATTCCACTTTCTTTTGCAAACCCAGAAAAAGCAGTGTTATCTAACCTTTGGTTTATTCTTGGTGTTTCAATAATGCAAGTCTTTTTCGGTATGACTCTTTGTTGGTTCACTATATTTATGTCAGTCATCGTTTTCTATTTTGTGTGATTCACTGAGTGAATTTACTCTGTTTTATCATTTCGGTCACTCGATAAACATAGCCCCCTATCACATAAACAAGCTAGGTGTTTCCTCAAAATTTATCGAAAAAACGCTGCGTCTCAGAGCTCACTTTAGACATCCGTTCCAGTCCGTGTGTGTGTGTGTGTTGATGAGTTTATTGTGCGGACATTGTATGTATTGACACTGTTCTTGTATCGGTCTGTTCTGGGCGCTCTTTTGGGCTTTATTTTGTTTTAATGCCGAGTTGCTTGGCGGGTGGTTGTGGTGGGAGGTGGGAGGAAGTGACGGTGACGTGGGTGTACCCAAGATAATTCTGCACGCTCTTTTTTGTACTTTCTCTAATTTGCTCCTCTGTGTGATGTTAAGTGATGATGAGGCTGGATGAGAAGGTGGTGTAGACTCCCTTTAGATCTGGTGATGGGGTACCAAGGGACTTCAATCTGCGCAGCATGAAGAGTTTGTAAGAGGCTGTCCTGATGATGTTGTTGATGTGCTGGTTCCAGTTAAGGTGGTCGTCTATTGTGACATTTGGGTATTGGAGTGATATATGAAATATTACAATCACTGTGTCAGGAGTTTTGACTCAGTGAAGCATTAATTATGGAGGAAAGTGGGAGGGCAAGTTCTGGGGCAAATTCTTTGTAGATTTTGATAGGTAGATCAGAAGGTGTTGTAGATCTGTTATACTTTAATTTACTTAGTTTAGTGGCAACGTCAGCTTTCTGGACAGGGGCAGGTGCAGGTAGGCCGGAGAAGTTAAGGGGGGGTAAGGTCTGGCAGATAGAGGCGAAATGAGTGTTAATCTCTTGAGCAGCTAAGTCAGGTGGTAAGTGTGAAGCGCAGGGCAGGTGAGAGGCTTGATTATTTTGTAGCCCGCAGAGAGCTTTGATCTTACTAAACCACTGACTGTTATTTTGTGTTTTGAGGTGTTCTATTTTATTAGGGTAGTACGAAGACTTTGCAATACTTATCTCCTTGATGACTTTATTTCTGAGGGATCTGAAGAGGGGTCGATCAGTGTAATATGCCTTGTTGCGTTGTTTAATTAGACGCTTAATACGGGGGGTCATCCAGGGGGCGTCTGATCGGTTCACGGAGAAGTCCTTGACCGGGAAAAAAAAGTGGAAAGCTTCAGTAGTGGTTGTTGAGTAGTTTTTCCACTTGGTTTCCACGTCCTCGGCTTCCAGAACCTCCGTCCAGGGATACTCCACTATCCACCTCCCAAACTCCCTCATGGCCGAGTCAGGCATGGGGCGGTGGTGTCGAGTGACCTTAGTTCTACGGATGGCATTGCTGGGTGCTGGCGACCACTGGATGGTGATGTGGGTACTCCTGCCGATGGGGGGGAGAGGTCTGGGAGGGGAGTACTGTTGAGCCATGTCGGTCATGATAAGGTCGAGAGTAGTTTGCTTGTGGGTGGGGAAGTTCACCACCTGAGTAAGACTTAATTGATGTATGTGTGTGTGTGTGTGTGTGTGTGTGTGTGTGTGTGTGTGTGTGTGTGTGTGTGTGTGTGTGTGTGTGTGTGTGTGTGTGTGTGTGTGTGTGTGTGTGGCGCGCGCGCAAGGTCACATCATTACCCATAGTTCGGGCAATGTTTGAGCTCTGAACTGTTATTTGGGAGGGTAATATTTATCGACAAAGAATCCAACACTTGATCGAAGACTATAACGGTGAAACACACACGGCGAGGAACATCCACATGTTTGAAAAACTAATATTAGATATTGTTGGGAGAGGGGGGGGGGGCTAATGACAACCTGAGTTTGGCTCAATTCCTGCACATTACAACCACACAAAGACACAGTATCAGAGTTCGAAGGACCCTTACTCGAGGATCATGGACATAAATCCATCTGTATACCAACATCGACTCCGAATCATCCCTTCTTGTTCTCGGCAGGAGTACCTGGATCGAGCCGTGAAGTGCATGAGCGAAGAGGGCTCCACGGTGGAGACTGTCTGCTCCCGTTTCAGAGACCTTCTCACTCTACGACTCGAGCTTTTTCTGAAGGTGCGCTCTGCGCAGGCTAGTCTACGCAGGACAAGGAAACTGCACCACCATTTCGTTCAGGTATATAGTGTTAGAACAATATATACAATATATGAGAAGTTTACAATGTGTGCAATATGAATTAGTAATAATGATATATATATATATATATATATATATATATATATATATATATATATATATATATATATATATATATATATATATATATGTGTGTGTGTGTGTGTGTGTGTGTGTGTGTGTGTGTGTGTGTGTGTGTGTGTGTGTGTGTGTGTGTGTGTGTGTGTGTGTATGTGTGTGTGTATGTATGTATATATATGTATAATTCTGTTATTGCAGACAAAAGAAACTTTTACAAGTTTACAATTGTGCTACATATCTATTAACCTTTTTGGATGTGATTGAGGAGTTACTATAGTTCTTGGATCTTCGCTGTCTGCAACAAACCCTTCGCTTCTGGGCGAGGGGTGGATACCAATGTAAAATTTCCCGGCGGCAGCATGACTGATAAAACAGTTTCATTCTGTTTCATCTTATCCATTGTCTAGTGACACACCTTTTGGGCCACTCTGTACGACTTGACTACGTAACTCTTGTCGAGATATTGGATTTGACCTGGGGACCAAATACCATCCTACAAGACTGCGTCCCAATTAGGGTGAGGAGAGGTAAATGTTTCCTTACAAGGTGGAAGGGCTCTCTCTTTGGACAGCAGTGATATCATGTACAGACGCTTCCTTGGTGATATAGTTGACTTCACTTGCAGGTACTACAACGACTGATGTATATTAGAGAATTGTATGAAGCGTACTTCTGTCGTACTCGTACATGTGCGATATATTGACGTGCCAATTATTTAACAAATGTGTATTTATATCGAAAATCTACACGAGGAACGCTAATACATTTGTTACAACAACGTAGAAAACATCAGTCGTTACATGTAGTACTTACAAATGAAGCCAACCACATCCTTCAGGTTTGTTGTGTTCTCATGATAAAAAAAAACATCGTTCTAAGCCTCGTAGGCAGTATTCTATGTCATTTTGCCCTCCAACCTCAATCATTATTTCATAATCGTCAACATTTACACGAGTATGTAATTGGCAGTTTCCGACAAGTCTATTGAAGGAAACACCACAAGTGAGGACGGAGCCCTCATTGTATTAGTAGGACGTTTCGCTTGTTGTTATACCATTACCAAGTACATGGTAAATCTGCAACAAGCGAAATGTCCTAATAAAGGCTCCGTCCTTACATGGTGTTTCCTTTGATCGACACGAGTGTTAACCCTAAGGCTATGATAATATTGTAAATATTTTATTCTGGATAATACCAAACACTTTCAGGAGATGAGGTGAAATTCTTTGCTACGGGAATATACTTTGTATATTATATTTTGGTTAACACCAAAATATTTTCTTCAGGGAACTGACATGGCCTAGAGGTGAGCTGTGCATGTAGATTGAAACAATGAATTTGTGTATACATGCGCGTGCATGATTGTTTGTATGTGTGTGTTATAAAACAAGTCTTGGATCATGCGCTGGACTCGTGATCGATCGCTGTTACCCTCCTGGATGAGAGCTCAGAGCTCATATACGGCCCGATCTATGGGTAATGTTGTGACTGTACACATACACACACACACATACACACACACACACACACACACACACACACACACACACACACACACACACACACACACACACACACACACACACACATACACACACACAACTACTTGCTCAACTAAGCTGGAGTGCCGACTCGCAGTGCAGCGATGCTGAAATTTTCAGCCCTGGGCAGGACTCGCACTTGGATCGCTGATTTAGATGTCGAGAGCGGTACCACTGCACCGTCGAGGCATGTAGTATGTGTGTGTGTGTGTGTGTGTGTGTGTGTGTGTGTGTGTGTGTGTGTGTGTGTGTGTGTGTGTGTGTGTGTGTGTGTGTGTGTGTGTGTGTGTGGGCTCATACGTGTTTGTGATTCACCATGGCCTTGGATCACATGCTGGACATATGATCGACAGCTATTAACACCCCTTCCCGGATGTGAGCTCCATAGCTCAAATAGATCTATGGGTAATCTGTGACCTTACATTCACACACATGCGCGCGCATATGCCCGTGGAAATGGGTGACAGGCTTGCAGTGTTGTGGCGTTTTTCAAGGCCTGGAGAGGGGCCGATCTCGGAACTGCTGAGTTCACACACCAAGACGGTATTACTATACCAGCAAGCTGTGTGTGTGTGTGTATGTGTGTGTGTGTATGTGTGTGTGTGTGTGTGTGTGTGTGTGTGTGTGTGTGTGTGTGTGTGTGTGTGTGTGTGTGTGTGTGTGTGTGTGTGGGTGTGGGTGTGGGTGTGTGGGTGTGTGTGTGTTTACCTTGCTGTGTTTACCTAGTTGTATTTTACGGGAAGGGGAACTATGCTCGTGGTGTCCTGTCTTCATATTTCGTTTTATCTAGACTATTTCTAAATTCGTGTATCGTTTTCACACACACCACATTTTCATCTAACTTGTTCCAAACATCTATTATCATGGGGGAAAGCTGTTCTTTTTCAGGTCTCTTCCATAATTGTCTTGATTTTCTTTCCGTGTCATTTTGTATCTCTACTATCCCATTTTATTATATCCTCTCTATCAATAGTTTCTATGCCTTTCATGATTCTATAAATAGTTATCAAGTCTCCTCTCTCTCTTCTTTGCTCTAATGTCTGTAGCTCAAGATTTGCTAGTCTCTCCTCATGTGATAGTTCTGAGAGTGTTGGTGCCAATTTCGCAATTACCCTTTGTATTCTTTCAAGTTTTGTTATACATTTTTAGTACTTGGTGACCATGTCGTCGCTGCATACTCCAATCATGGTCTTATCAAAGTGACTAGTATTTTCTTCACTATTTCTTCGTCCAGGTATGTAAATGCCACTTTGATTATTCTTATAGAATTATAAGTTTCTCCAAAATTTTTGTTTATATGTTTCTCAGGGGACATATTATTCATAATAATGACTCCCAGGTCCTCATTTTCTACTTTTTAAATTTCTTCCTCTCACAATTTATATGATCCCACTATTCTTTTTTTGCTTCTCCCAAATTCCATTATGCTACACTTCTTAATATTGAATTCCATCTCCCACTTCCTACTCCATTTCCATACTTTATTGAGATCACTCTGCAGCGACTCACAATCTTCTACAGTGTTCACTTTTTCAACATTATACATCGTCCGCAAAGCTCATATAACTTTCAATTCCTTTATCCATATCATTTATACAGCAAACATTACTGGGGCCAGAACTGTTCCTTGTGGAACTCCACTTATCACTTCATCCAAACTAGAATGTTTGTCTCTTATCACCACTCTCATTTTTCTTTCATGCAAGAAGTCTTCCATCCACTTCAGCAGTTTACCCTGTATTCCTCCTGCAGTTTCTAATTTCTTTAGCAATTTCTTATGTGGCACCTTATCAAAAGCTTTTTTTCAGGTCTAGAAGTACACAATCAGCCCATTCATCTCTTTATTGTATTACATCTATTAGCCTTGAAGAGTAACACATTAAGTTTGTGACGCATGATCTCCTTGTCTGAATCCAAATTGCCTTGGATTTAGTACGTTTTTTTCCCAAGTGCCTAACCCATCTACTTTTGATCATTCTTTCACAAATTTTTGCCATCGTACTTGTTAGAGAGACTGGTCTATAGTTAGTAGGGTCTTCCTTGTTCCCCCCTTTATATATATTTACTCTTTTCCAATCTTCTGGAACTTTTCCTTCTTTCAATGAACTGTTTATTAGGCTATGTATTTTGTCTGTTAGTTCATTCCTGCATTCTCTCAAAATCCAGTTTGCCATTTCATCAGGTCCATGCGATTTTCTGACATCGAGATTACTCAAGTGTTTCATTATTTCATTCCTTGATACTTCTATCTCTTTCATAGGGGGGGGGGGCAATCTCCTCCCACTCGATATCTCTAGGTTGCATGTTCTCCCTTGTAAACACTGATTTAAAATGCTTGTTCATAATTTCTGCCATTTTTATTTCCTCTGGGTATTCAACTCCTTGCCGTAGTTTCTGTAATTCATGTTTGTTTTTCAGTTTGTTGTTTACATATCTGTAAAATAGTTTTGGTTCATCTTTACATTTTTCTATGACATCTTTTTCGTATTTTCTCTTTTCTTCTCTGCACACTTGTACATATTCATTTCTATAACTAGTGTATATTTTCCATTTTCAGGTCTTTTGTTTTTTTTACATTTGATCCAAGCTTTATCTCTTTTATATTCTAACTGTCTATATCTTTTGTTGTACCAGCACTTTACATATCCTTTTTCTTGCTTTTGTCTTGGGACATACTTTTCCCCTCCTTCTTTATAAATCTTTGTCAAAATATTCCATTTCTCTTCTACTGTTGTTTCCTCCTTGTGTATTCTTTCCCAGTTTTCTTTTTGAAAGAATTTTCATGATCTATCAAAGTTTGTTTTTTCATACATCAATTTTCCCTTTCTATATTGTTCATTTTTTCATGTATTTTTCCTCATTTAATTACAGTTCAACCAATATGTGGTCACTTTTACTTATTGGTGTCTTATATTCAATCTTGTCCAATATTTCGGGTTCTGATGTGATTATCATGTCCAGTCTCGGTGGTTCTTCCTCATTTCTATACCTAGTATTCTCTTGAATCCATTGCGTCATTGTATGTTCTATAATCATATCAAGTAGTACATTTCCCCATAGGTCGCCTCCACCCTTTACTGTCATCTCTTCCCAGCAGATTTCTTTACAATTAAAGTCACCCATTATAGCTATTCTTCCTCCATCTTCCATTATCTTATTTAGTGTTATCCTTGTGTCTTCTAACATACTTTTGTGTTCTCTCTCTTCCCACGAGGTCGTTTTAGGAGGCACATAATTTACTACAAACTTTCTGCTCTTCCCATCCCTATCCTCCACTTTCATCATAATCATCTCTACTCTATTCTTTCCATATGTGACATTGCTCACATTTATAGCTTTCTTAGTCAGGAACATAATCCAACCCCCTTGTTTTACCTCCCTGTTTCTAATCCAATTATTATATGCACCATGTCCTACACTGTTGGGTGGTAGTGGACCTTTCAATTTTGTCTCTACAATTCCCATTATGTCCGGTTCTTTTTCCTTAAGATAATCATTCAGTTTGTTCAAGCCTGTTATTAAGCCATCTATATTTGTGTAAGACACTTTTAATTTTCTGCTACTTCCATTGTGTTTTCCGTTTCTCTTCTGTTTTCCTCTGCTATGAACCATTTCTTCACTTTTATATTCACTACTCTCCAATAGAATTTCTCTTTTTCTGACTGTTCTTTTCTCGTTTTTCTTTTAGCTTCTAGTCTTTTTGTTTTCTCATCCTCTCTTTCCTCTTTATTCATTTCTCTTTTTATCCATATCATATGTTATATTTCCCGAGCCTATACATTTCTTCTGTTTGTTTCCCTATTTCTGGTTCATCTTCTTGAACTATCTCTAATATATTATTTACTTATTCCTTTTCCTCCTTTATTCTTGTAGTCCTATTTATATTATACTTCTCTTCCATCCCTAATATAATTATACATTTCTTTTTATCTGCTCTCTTACTATATTCTCCTTCTCCCTCATCACTTCAATAACTGTATTTTCACTTTGTTCTTTCATCTGCTGTTTCATTATACCTCTAAATTCAATTTTATTGTTCTCTTGTACTTTCTTCTAACCACTTACCTCTTTTGCTATGGACTCTTTATTCTCTTCATTACTCCTCTTTAATGCCTCATTCTCTTAACTGTCTTTTTAATTCTACTATTTCTTTAGTTAGGTTTTGATTCTCCTTCTTTAATTCTTCCAGCTTATCAACTCTTTGAGTAATTAACTTTATTTGATTAAACTTAGCTTACCAATTTTCATTCATTTAATTAAATCCATGGAAATAGTTATCTTCACCTTTCATTGCACTGCTCTTATCTATATTTCTAATCTTTACATTTTTGCTAATCCCTTCGTCTTCATTATCATCCGGTCACCGTTTGTTGACATGGCGTCTGCTTTCCTGGACCCAGTCTTCCCCTTCCTCATTTCCTTCCATTTTCCTCAGTAATCCCTCCCTTTCTCCTTTGCCATCACCTTCCCACAACACCACGAGCTTTCCCCTTCCCTATAAATACAACACAGGTACTTCCTTGTCGTTATGATCCTCGAAATTCTTGGATAACTCCGGAATCCGAACTTCGCTGTCTCTTTGACCGACGTGTGTGTCTGTGTGTGTATTTACCTAGTATTTTACGGGAAGGGGAGCTATGCTCGTGTGGTCCCATCTTCATATCTCATTTTATCTAAACTATTTTCAAATTTATGTATTGTTTTTGCACACACCACTTTCTCATCTAACTTGTTCCAACTGTCTAATACTCTGTGAGGAAAGCTGTTCTTTTTCACATCTCTTCTATAGCTGTCTTTCTTGATTTTCTTTCCGTGTCCTCTTGTACTTTTATCATCCCATTTTATCAGATTCTCTCTATCAGTAATTTCTATGCCTTTCATGATTCTGTAAATAGCTATCAAATCTCCTCTCTCTCTTCTTTGTTCTAGTGTCTGTAGTTCAAGTTTTGCTAGTCTCTCTTCATATGATAGTTTTGAGAGTGTTGGTGCCAATTTAGTAATTGCTCTTTGTATTCTTTCAAGTTTTTTATACATTTTTTTGTACTTCGTGACCATATCGTTACTGCATATTCCAATCTTGGTCTTATCAGAGTGATTAGAATTTTCCTCACCATTTCTTCATCCAGGTATGTAAATGCCACTTTGATTGTTCTTATTAAATTATAAGTTTCTCCAAAAATCTTATCTATATGTTTCTCAGGTGACATGTTATTCATAACAATGACTCCCAGGTCCTTCTTATTTTCTACTTTTTTTATTCCTTCTTCTCCCAATATATATGATCCTGTTATTCTGTTTTTGCTTTTTCCAAATTCCATTATACTACACTTTTTAGTGTTGAACTCCATCTCCCACTTCCTACTCCATTCCCGTACTTTATCTAGATCACTCTGTAGTGACTCACAATCTTCTTCCGTGTTCACTTTTTTCAATAATTTTGCATCATCTGCAAAGGAGCTCATATAGCTTTCAATTCCTTCATCCATATCATTACAAAGGATTACAAAGGCGGAGCATGCCGACAGGAGACCTTTTGATCCATATCTAGGTCGGATGCGAAAAAAAAAATCATATTAATAATAAAATAATAAATAAAAACTATGATAATGTAAATAAATAAAATACATAAATAAATGCATAGGTATAGTTAAATAATAAACAAACAGGTAAATAGTAAATAATAATTAATTGACATATAACTAATAATAAATAAAAATCAGACAGACAAATGATAACAAAACAAAAACAAATAATATAAGATAAATTATAATCATTACAGCATCTTACTTAGGTATTTATCTAAATGATTCTTAAAGCTTTGAACTGAACTACATTGCACTACCTGTGCAGGAAGTTTATTCCATTCATTAACTACACGGTTGGCAAAGTTGTTTCTACCTACTTCCAAATTGAATCTATTTCCGGACAGTTTGAGACCATTGTTTCTTGTCTGATTCTCATTCAATGTAAAAATTTGGTCACTTTTGATGTTGTCAATTCCCTTTAGAATTTTAAAGACCTGTATCAAGTCACCTCTGAGTCTACGCTTTTTTAGGGAAAACAGATTCATATGTTTTAGTCGATTTTCGTATGATTTATTTTTGATATTTGGAATCAGTTTTGTGGCTCGCCGTTGTACTCTTTCCAATCTGTCAATGTCTTTAATGAGATTCGGTGACCATACGGAAACAGCATATTCCAAATGTGGACGAACTAACGATATATATAGCTTGTTAATGAGTGATGGACTTTTGAAGTCAAAATATCGCGCAATCAGTCCTAGAATCTTATTTGCTTTCTCAGAGGGTGAAATACACTGCTTAAATGATTTGAGATCGTTACTGATAATTACGCCGAGATCCTTTTCACTATCCCCTTTCATTAACGAATTTCCAAATAACTTGTAATCGCACTTACTGTTATTTTTACCTATGTGCATTACCTTGCATTTACTTGTGTTAAATTTCATTAGCCACTTTTCAGACCATTGCTGTAATCTATCTAAATCTTCTTGAATATCTAATTGGTTTGAGTGATCATTTGCCACTCCGCACAGTTTTGTATCATCAGCAAATTTGGAAACAGTAGATTTTAGTCCATGGTCTATATCATTTATATATACTATGAATAGAAGTGGCCCAAGAACGGAACCCTGAGGAACTCCACTTAAAACACTTTTCCATCCAGAAGTTTTTCCATTTAAAACAACTCTCTGTTTTCGACCATTCAACCAATTACTAGTCCAACCTAATAGGCGACCACTTATTCCATGCAAAACTAATTTAGTAAGTAGTCTTTCGTGTGGGACGGTATCAAAAGCTTTTGCAAAGTCTAGATATACTAAATCTATATTGTTTCTTTTGTCATAATTCGAGATAACTGTGTTGTAGAATTCGAGTAAGTTAGTCACGCAAGAACGTTTCCGTCTGAAACCATGCTGGCTATCATTTATCTTAATATATATAGCAAATATTATTGGGGCCAGAACTGGTCCTTGGGGAACACCACTTATTACTTCATCCCATTTTGAGTGTTTGTCTCTTATCACTACTCTCATTTTTCTTTCTTGCAAAAAGTCTTCCATCCATTTGAGCAGATTGCCCTGTATTCCTCCTTCAGTTTCTAATTTCTTAAGCAACTTCTTATGTGGTGCTTTGTCAAAAGCTTTTTTTAGGTCTAGAAATACACAATCAGCCCATGCATCTCTTTCTTGTATTATATTTATTAGCCTTGAATAGAAACATATTAAATTGGTGACGTCCTTGTCTGAATCCAAATTGTCTTGGATTTAGCACTTTTTTTTTTTTTTTACCCATCTACTTTTGACAATTCTCTCACAAATTTTTGCTATTGTACTTGTTAGAGAGACTGGTCTATAGTTGGTAGGGTCTTCTTTATTTCCCCCTTTATATATCGGTACTATATTTGCTTTTTTCCAATCTCCTGGAACTTTTCCTTCTTTCAAGTAACTGTTTATTATGCTATGTATTTTGTCTGCCAGTTCATTCCTGCATTCTTTCAAAATCCAGTTTGCTATATCATCTGGTCCATGCGATTTTCTGACATCAAGATTACTCAAGTGTTTCAATATTTCATTCTTTGTTACTTCTATTTCTTTCATAGGGGGGACTTTCTCTTTCCATTCGATCTCATCAGGTTGTATGTTCTCCCTTGTAAGCACTGATTTAAAATGCTTGTTCATAATTTCCGCCATTTCAATTTCCCCTGTGTATTCAACTCCCTCTTGTCTTAATTTCTCCAAATATATATATATATTTTTTTTAGTTTGCTGTTTACAAATCTGTAAAATAGTTTTGGTTGATCTTTACATTTTTCTATGACATCTTTTTCATATTTTCTCTTTTCCTCTCTGCACGCTTGTACATATTCATTTCTATAACAAGTATATATTTTCCATTTTTCAGGTCTTTTTTGTTTTTCTTCATTTGGTCCAAGCTTTGTCTCTTTTGTCTTTTAACTCCCTACAACTTTTGTTGTACCAGCACTTTACATCGTCTTTTTCTTGCTTTTGTCTTAGGACATACTTTTCCACTTTTTTTTATTTTTTTTTTATAGATTTTTGTCAAAATATTCCATTTCTCTTCCACTGTTGTTTCTTCTTTGTATATTCCTTCCCAGTTTTCTTTTTGAAAGAATTCTCTTATTTTATCAAAGTTTGTTTTTTCATACATCATTCTTCCTTTTCTATATTGTTCATTTTTTCCATGTATATTTCCTCATTTATTTCCAGTTCAATCAATATGTGGTCACTTTTACTTATTGGTGTTTTATATTCAATCTTTTCCACTATTCTAGGTTCAGATGTGATTATTAGGTCTAGTCTCTATGGTTCTTCTTCATTTCTATATCTCGTGTTCTCCTGTATCCACTGTGTCATTGTATGGTCAATAATCATCTCGAGTAGAACATTTCCCCATGAGCCATCTCCACCCTTTACTGTCATCTCTTCCCAGCAGACTTCTTTGCAATTAAAGTCGCCCATCATAACTATTCTTCCTCCATATTCCATTATCTTATTTAATGTTATCTTTGTGTCCTCTAACATACTTTTATGTTCACTCTCTTCCCACGAGGCTGTTTTCGGAGGCACATAATTTATCACAAACTTTCTGCTCTTCTTATCTCTGTCTTCCACTTCGATCATGATCATCTCTACTGTATTCTTTCCATATGTGACACACCTGACATTTATATCCTTCTTAGTCAGGAACATAACTCCACCCCCTTGCTTTGTCCCTCTGTTTCTAATCCAATAATTATATGCATCATGTCCTACACTGTTGGGTGGTAGTGGACCTTTTAATATCGTTTCTACAATTCCCATTATGTCCGGTTCTTTTTCCTTCAGATAATCATTCAGCTCATTCAATCCTGTTATTAATCGATCTATATTTGTGTAAGACACTCTTAGTTTTCTGCCACTTCCATTATATTCTCTGTTTCCTTTTGTTTTTCTCTAGTATGTCGTATTTTCTTACTTTCATATTCACTACTCTCCAATAGAATTTCTCTTTTCTGACTCTGTTTTGTTCTCGTTTTTTTTTCCTTAGCTTCATGCCTTTTCATTTTTTCCTCCTCTCTTTCCTCTTTATTCATTTCCCTTTTTATCCATACCCTTTTATATTGTTGACTTGCTGCTAGTTTCCCTGTTTTTTATAAGATATTCTCTGCCGTCGTTTGTGACCTGAATTTAATCATAATTGGTCTGGTCTTGTCTGTACTATACTTTCCGAGTCTAAACTTCTCTTCAATTTGTTTCATGATTTCAGGTTTATCTTCCTGAACTAATTCTAGTAAACTGCTTACTTTTTCATTTTCCTCATTGATTCTTGTGGTTCTATCTGGGTTATGTTTCTCTTCCATTCCTAATATAACACTGGCCTGCGAAGTTTCAAAGGTAAAGCATCTGATAACTAATTCTAGGGTAATGTGCTATGCAGAATCTAAAAATCACACTCATTTTGTTCAATCAGGTCACGTTTTTGAGATACGAGGCTGTAAAAATAATTAAAAACGCCATTTAGTGCTATTTATTCCCTTTAATTTTGGAAAAAAATTCTTGACAAAAGAAATAATTTTTTCTTGCATAGTTAAGAAGATAAAGAGGATATATTACAGAAAATCTAATCATGGATGCAGGGCCTTTTCAGTGACTTTCTCCTGTGTTGGGCAGCCACCACGTCTCGTTTCAAACACCAACAGTAGTCCGCAAGAAAGTTCACATCCCACCGGCCTTGGTAGCGTTCTTCCATGACACGAATATCCTGGTGGAAACGTTCTCCCTGTTCCTCAATGAAGTCACCACAGTTCTGAGGGAAATAGTCTAAGTGGGACCGTAGAAAGTGCATTTTGACTGACATGCGAGCCCCTAATTTTTGATAGCTGTTCAAGAGCTCATCGACTTCTTTCTCGTATTCTGCACTTAGGTTATTTCCTAGAAAGTTTCTTATCACTGACTTAAGCGACCACCAAATGGACAGCTCAGCTGCATTCAGTGCATCGTCAAACATTGAGTCCTTCATAAGTTCCCTTATCTGAGGCCCATCAAAGATGCCAGCCTTAAGCTTTTCCAGACTGATCCGAGGAAACTTCTGCTGAAGAAAAGTAAATCCCATGCCGTCCTTGTCCATTGCCTTCACAAAGTTCTTCATCAGTCCCAGTTTGATATGTAAAGGTGGGAGTAAGACCTTGTTTGGTTCAACAAGAGAACGAGCCTGAACATTGTGTGAACCAGGTTCCAAACGTTGTCGTGGTGGCCATTCTTGTCTGACAAAATGTTGATCATCAGCCCGACTATCCCACAAACACAAAAAGCATGGATACTTTCTGTACCCACCCTGTAGTCCCAAAACCAATCCAACTACCTTAAGATCTCCACAGATCAACCAACCATGGTCATTGTACTTCAGAGCAGACAGTAGCTGATCCATGTTGTCATGAGTTTCTTTCATTTGCACCGAATGACCGATTGGAATTGAAGAGTATTTATTTCCGTTGTGAAGGAGGACTGCCTTGAGACTTCTGCTGGAAGAGTCGATGAACAGTCTCCATTCAGTAGCAACATAGTCCAGCCCCATTGATTGAATCAAACCAGCAATGTTGTTGCAGTAAACTAATGACGAGTCCTTCTGGGTTGTGAAGAACTGTCTAAATTCTCTTTCACGCTCTCGGTACCAAAAGAATTTTGTCTCAGGTGCTAGCAAATTTTTCTTACGAAGACGAGAACCCAGAAGCTGTGTTGATTCCTTTGATAGGTTTAGATCCCGTGTCAGGTCATTGAGATCTGCTTGTGTTAGAGGCACTGGCCGGTCATTCTCTTCTGGCATGTATTCTCCACCCTCTGCCCTGTCTAGTGCGTTATCAGATTCCGATTCAGAGCTAGATTCCATTGCAACATCTGGCTCGGGAACGGGCAGGCCTGGACCATGAGGGACTGGTCGTATGGCAGACAGAACATTAGGATACTGAATACAATGCTTGTTCTTGCGGTTGACTCCTTTAAGATTAGTCATGCAGAAATAGCAGTCTTTACCCTCTCTCCAAACCATTGGAACAGCGAATGGCATACTCTTCCTTTTTTTATTTCTCCAATCACGCAAGTTCTCGACACATGTTTTGCAGCTAACATGGGGTGCAAATGGCTTGTCCTGGTCCCCAAGCTTAACTCCAAAGTAAGCATGATATGCCTTCTTCACAAAATCAGTTATATTTGCTAGTCGACGAGGAAGAATCACATTACCACATATGTAGCAGAACCTATCAGGATGATTTGTGCATTTGCGTTCCATTTTCTGTCAATCTAAGATACGTGTCCAAAATAGAAACACAAGAAGCACAGATTCTTGTAAAAAGCACAGATTCTTATAAAATCAGTCACATTGATTGGAGATCACACTTTTCTAAACCATTTTCAGTTTCAGTGTTGTCAATGTAGTCAATGCAGTTTCAGTTTCAGTTTCCTGAAAGTAAACAAAAACATCATTAGGTTTCAGTATCAGTTTCGGGGTGCTACAGTATAATTTTTATGCAAAAAAAAAAAATAATAATAATAAGAATAGGCTATACCTGCAGCCTCGTTTTCCTTATACTTAGTACTATACAAGGCCCAAAAGTCGCACTTCTCATATCTCAAAAACTAGACCTGATCCAAGGAAACGGATGGCATTTTTGGATTCAGCGCACCAAAAAACCTACAAATCACTTGAAAAACCTTCGACCTTTGAAAAAAAAAAAAAAAAAAATTAAACGCAGGCCAGTGTAATCATACATTTCTTTTTATCTGCTAAGTCTCTTACTATATTCTCCTTCTGTCCCATCACTTTAATAACTGAGTCTTCAGTTTGTTCTTTCATTTGCTGTTTAACTACGTCAGTAAATGCAACTTTACTGTTTTCTTGGATTTTTTCCAACCCTGTGCTTCCTTTGCTATGGCCTCTTTGTTGTCTTTATTATTCATCTTTAATTCTTCATTCTCTTCTTTTACTTCTTTTAACAGTCTTTTTAATTCTTCTATTTCATTAGTTAAGTTTTTGTTCGCCTTCTCTAGTTCTTCCAATCTTTCAACATTTTGCGCAATCTTTGTTATCCTACCGAACCTAATCTCTAAATGTTCGGTCATTTGTTCAAGTTTTTCCTCCAGTTTTGCCAGTCGGGGGAGGTTGGTATCCGCCCCCCCCCTCATTAAATCCCTGGAAATTCTTATCCTCACCTTGTACGGCTCTTATCTATTTTTCTAATCTTTACATTTTTGTTAATCCCGTCATCACAAAAATCATGGTCGGTCCTTCGTTTGTTTACGAGACGCCTGGCCTCTTGGACCAAGTCTTCCCCTTCCTCATTTCCTTCCATTTCCCTCAATAATCCCTCCCCTTCTCCTTTTTCCTCACTTTCCCACTAAACCACGAGCAATCTCCCCCACCCCCCGTAAATACAATAGGTACTTCCTTTGCGTTGAGATCCACGAAAATTTCACTTTTTCTTCAGAACGTCAATCTTCGCCGTCCATCCGACATGTGTATGTGTATGTGTGTGTGTACCCAACTGTAGTATACAGGAAAAATCAACGCTCGTGAGGTCCTCTCTCTTATTCTCTAATGATCTAGCTTCAGATTCACTCAGGGTTCCAACTATATATCACCTCATTATCGAACTAACATACCTTTGTTTTGTTTTGTGTGTGCGTGTGTGTGTGTGTGTGTGTGTGTGTGTGTGTGTGTGTGTGTGTGTGTGTGTGTGTGTGTGTGTGTGTGTGTGTGTGTGCGCGCGCGCGTGTGTGTAATTCACCATGGTCTTGGATCACGTGTTGGACTCGTGATCGACAGCTACTACCCTCCCGGATGAGAGCTCAGAGCTCATATATGACCGATCCATGGGTAATGCTATGAAATGACACACGTACACACACCCAACTCCCCGTCCACGACAGTTGGAGTAACGGTTCGCAGCGCAGCGATACTGAAATTATTTCAGTCCTGGGCGGGATTCGAATTCGGACCGCTGGGTTGGCAGTTGCGAAACCTACCACTGCACCGTCGAGCCGAGTGTGTGTGTGTGTGTGTGTGTGTGTGTGTGTGTGTGTGTGTGTGTGTGTGTGTGTGTGTGTGTGTGTGTGTGTGTGTGTGTGTGTGTGTGTGTGTGTGCCACAGCGAATTAACACTTTTTCTTTTCAACCATGCAACAGAGGGAGAAGGAACAAGAAGGTTGCGCCCTGCTCGACTTGTACAAGCTAAGAGCGACGCGTTGGCAGGCTAGGCGTGAGATGGAGGAAGCAGAGTCCAAGATGGCCGTGGTCCAGGCAGTGACTTCATCCACCCACGCACACTTGACGCGACTCAGACTCGCCCTGTCCAATCTTTACAGTGTGGCCCGCACCTACCAGAGGTCCCTCCCTCCTCTTGGCCTTGACCCTAACCCTTCCCTCGTACTGTCGCGACTCTACAACTTCCTTCAGGACGCCATCACCGTCACCCAATGTGCCGCTCAAGTCACATCGCCTGCATCATCGCGGCCCACCCACGGGTCCACTCTCTCTCCTATCCATGACATCCAGAGCTTCTCAAAACCACAGAGGGCTTCGCCACCGTCTCCGTCGGTATCTGTCCCCAACACTACCCAGTCTCGTCCCTCCAGTTCCTCCGGACGGAGCTCAGGCCGATCTCGACGAAGGCGTTCCGCGACTCAGGTCAAGAGTCCTCGTGGTAATGGTGACACTGATAAGAAGGACGTCAGGCAGGGAAGCGCGCAAGCAGGAGGTCACCACGCCGCGACCCCAACGTCCAGCGCGACCAATGCAACGTCTTAAAAAGAGCATGTTATCCACTCAAGATTTCCTTCTGGCATTAAGAATTCCCTTTGTCCTTAAGTGAGTTAAAGTAAAACTGTCTCGACCCTCTAACCGTGTTCTAGTTAACACTTAACTTTTTTACTCATCTTAAATCAACGTTTTTTTTAACCTTTAGTGTTGAAATAAATTTTAGGGAGTGCTGGGAAGTGCTGAATGCATTACGGTGCTTCACTTTACTTTATCCTTCTAGTAATTAGATGTAAACCAGCGTTAGAGGGTGCTAGGCTGCCTAGACTTGACTACAGGGGTGCTAGGGTCGGAAAACGTTAAGAAACGGTGTCTTAGACCATGACTACGTCCCTTTCCTTTCAATAACTCGCATAATATATTCTGGAAGCCATCAGGCTGTTCTATTCAATTGATGGAAACTTCTGCACCCAAAAGGAAACTTCTGCACTCTTTGTTGGTTAACTTCTCTGATATGATAGTTATATTCAGTGACAAGAGGGCTCAAGAACTAGGTATAAAGTGAGGCTATATCCAAGAACTATGCTGGGAAGTGATAACAAACATGTCCATAAGTATAACATGAAAAAAGGAAACTGAGACGTAGGCATACACCGTACCGTCCCTTATTTCCATCATTGATCATATCACATTTTTCCATCATGTCTGGCGCAGAGTGATTTCATTCAACCGAGCTAAACCTTCACTCAAATTAAAGTTTGATCCTCTGCCGGGCAGAGTTTCAGAAATTTGAATAAGATTGTCAGGCAAGAAGATTCTATTTCGACAAACTGACTTATTTATCAATACATTTGTTCTGATTATATCTTTTCTGGTGCCAGGCAATTTTATTCATACGAAAGGACAAACCCGGTTTAGAACAGGGAAATGGACGGTCCTGTTTTGTCCCAAATGTCGAGTATAATCCTTTGGTATAAGCCAGTGTTTCCCAACCTTTTTTGGCTGCGACCCTAAATCCACTCTTAGCCTGAGTCGCGACCCTAATTGTAATAATAAATTCAACCATTTCATGTTATATTTCTACGTACTTGCATAATGTTTATAAACTTTCGTTTTTATAGTTCAGTTTAAATTTACTAGCACAATAAATTTAAATATATTTGAAACTTGAATGAAAAAAAAGTAAAAAAAAAAGACCCTCTGGCGACCCTCAAAAACACCCTCGCGACCCTAGTTTGGGTCGCGACCCTGGGGTTGGGAACCACTGGTATAAGCTATAACAATATCCCTAGAGAAAATACTTCGATGTTCCGAAGCTACAGAAGGATGAATACAATAATCAGGCAGAAATCAATGTATAAAAGGCGTTATGACTAACAAAAGGTTACACAAAAAAACAAAACAAAAAAACATTAATGGTTTCTTATGGGTAGATTGTTAAATGTTAAGTAAAAGTATAATATATTCATAAGTGAAAAACTTATAATTAAATGTCATGCTAAAATATTTACGTGTCCTTTATTTTTCCTAACTGACGCTGGCTAACAATTCTATTTTATCATTTGGAGAAAAAAAAAATGGAATGGCGCTTACATCAGACTATCTCTGTTGTTACCAACAGTTTCAGTTCCCTTCTCTCCTTAATTACTGGATTTAATTCTGTTAACTGTTCCTTCTGTGATATAATATTTCTTCATTCACTTTCTACTTTCTTCACTTTCTTTTTATCATCGTATAATTGTAAGTCACTCATCTGTAGGCCCCATGCCTCTTTCGTAGTGTATGCTTTTAGTCAAGTTTCATTACTCAGTAAACGACGGGGAATTAAAATGAACTTAAACTTTTCTCCATTTTCTTCACGAATTCTTGTACAACGTCTAGTCTTAGGTACATCAGAGGACTCCCACCTGGGATCCTCTTACACCCACCAAGCCAAGTCTGCTTCGACGTCACTATTTAATTCATCCAATAACTTTGAACGTTACAAATAAGTGCCACCTTTTAAGGGCATGACTCTACCTCCGTGCACCAATAATTTCTCTCCTTCACCACCCTTTTCTACAATCAGAAAGACTGTTATACTGTCTCAAGCAACACTGCTTACGCAAGCAATCTTGTTACGAAGCGAAGTGGCTTTAGCGTTAACAATCTGTAACATCAGCACCTATACAGATACCCTAGCTTGTGTTTACAAACATTGGATGGTGAGCGAGAATATGTAACTCTGCAACTCCGTAGCGGCCATTGTTTTCAAAACATCTAAGTCGTAAAATTAATTTCTCGCCACCTGCCCCTCTATCTAACTACTTATCTACTTTAATATATCAGCCTCTTACACAGACAAAACCTTAGCTTCGGCTGAAATGTCATTTTTGCTCTTTGCTCTTAGACAACAAGAGAGAGTGGCAGTCGCCACTACCCTCTGGAAATAAAATCCGAGCCCCCGCGCTCATGCAAACCGAGTATATGGTGGTGGTACACTAGGCTAGCACGCTACTCACTTTTGCTACTTCCTTTGTAGAAATGACTTCGGTTATAATGTTCTAAACTTCCGTAAGAACATTTCAACGATGTGTCTAATATTCGTACTTTAGATTTAACTTCTCTTAGTTCCTCATTCAGTTTCTCACTATATGACGTAAGAGTAGTTTGACATTTAGGAAATTGAAAAATATAAGATCGTAACCGAAATCGTTTCTACTTAAACGTAGTAGCAAAAGCAAGTAGCATACTAGCGAGAAATACCTAGTGTGTCGCCACAATTCTTGGCACCTGTAAGAGGCCGGTAGAGGTAGACATTTAAGGTAAATCAGAGTAGATCGAGAGTTAGATGGAGAACGAATGCTAATCCAGGGTCAGTTGTTATGAAAACTTGTGAGGCAACGGCCGACGGCCGACAGGCGTCAAAGATAGCTGAGTCAGACTCGCGCCTTGTATATATTTAAAAGTGCTGAGTGTAGGTTGAATGAGAGTGTCGCCTGGTGTTCGAAATATTATTAAATAGAGGTGATTGATTATAATAATGCTGATGTAGAAATTTTGTAAGCGGACAAACCATTTTTGTTACGAAATAATGCTTACATTGTGACATAGTTTAGAAGAGTATAACACATTGGAGAGGAAACATTCATATTATCAAAAACGTTATTGTCCTCGCTCTTTTGATCCCTTGAACTCGGTGAAGTAGATAGTGGAAAGGAAAGTAGCTGAGGCCAGTGAAAGTATGCAAGAGAATGGGAAGGAGAGATGTAGAAAGATGAAATAGTTCAGAATATATCTAGGCCTGAGAGGACACACAATGTCGCCATGTCTGTATCATGCATGATCATATACATGGGTGTAAGGTAAAAGAAAGGTACATACATACATATACCAAGGCTTTTTCCCCCTTCCAAGGGAGGTAGCCAAAAAGGGAAAGGCATAAAAACACTCCCACCCATTTCATCCCTAAATACACTCCACACCCCTCCCACCCTTCCTCTCATCTGAGCACCTCCTGGATGACGGGTCATCCCTGCACCCTGCCCACCGCCCTGGGTCAGAAGCAGTGTCGCAGGACACAGCACATCCACAGCAAGGCCGCTTCATTTAATCGGCGACCCCCCTCTCCGTCCCCCCTTGCATATAAGGAGAGGACGGGGAGAAATCCCTTCGGGCTGCGTCAAAACTCACTCACACACACTACCCCCCCCCACCCCACCCCCGCCCATTTCTCCCCATGCAGTCACAACATCATCCATATACAACCATTCTCCACTCACCTCTGTCTTCCGTCCTCTCCCTTCCTTCCTCAACAGACATTCCCCTCTTCCCCAAAGCCCCCTTCACCCCATCCATCCACCTCATCCTAGGACGTCCCCTCATGTTCACTCCCTCCACATCTGCCTTCCATACCTCTTTTACTAGTCTTTCTTCACTCATTCTTTCCATGTGTCCAAACCATCCTAATATTCTTTCATCAACCCTCTCTCCCAAATCCTTTTTCACCCCTGTTCTCCTCCTCACCTCCTCATTTCTCACTCTATCTAGCCTAGTAACCCCCACCATACTTCTCAGACACCTCATCTCAAACACATTCAAACTCCTTCTCTCTTCTTCTCTTATGTTCCACGTTTCAGCCCCATACAGTGCTGTTGGCACAATCACTCCTTCATACAGTCTCCTCTTCGCATCCATTCCCAAATGTCTATTTCTCATTACACTCTTTAAACCACCAAGGCATTTACTCGCTTCTCTCAATCTACATTCTACCTCCACCTTCACTCCACCTTTTCCTGCTACACTTGCACCCAAGTATCTAAAACTATCCACTTCCTCCAGTCGCTCTCCCTTAATGTTCACTTCCAGTCTACTGCCACTTTCACCCCTTGTACATCTCATCACCTTACTTTTACCCACATTTATCTTTAGCTTTCTTCTATCACATACTCTCCCAAACTCTGCCACCAGCTTCCTCAATCCCTCCTCTGACCCTGCCACAAGCGCAGTGTCGTCCGCAAACAACAGCTGGCTCACCTCCCACTTTTCTCCATTTTCTTTAACCATCTCCAATCCCTGACTCACTACCCTAGCATTCACCTCTCGCACCACCCCATCCATGTATAAGTTGAACAGCCAGGGCGACATAACGCATCCTTGACGAAGTCCCACCTTTACTTCAAACCACTCACTCTCTCCATTTCCAATCCTAACACATGCTCTACTACTCACATAAAAACTCTTGACAGCTCCCAAAAGCTTTCCTCCTATCCCATAAATCTGCATAACCTCCCACAGTGCCTTTCTGTCTACCCTATCATAAGCCTTTTCCAGATCCACAAAAGCCCAAAAAACATCCTTCCCCTTTCCTATAGCTTTCTCACATATCTGTCTTACCACAAAGATCTGATCTACACAACCTCTACCTGTCCTAAATCCACACTGTTCCTCACCAATTACTCCTTCTGTTCCTCTCCTAATCCTCTCAATTAAGATTCTCCCATAAGCCTTCCCTACTACACTCAACAGGCTAATCCCTCTGAAATTACTACATTCACACTTGTCCCCTTTTCCCTTGTAAAGAGGAACTATACAGGCACTACTCCAGTCCTCCGGTACTCTACCCTCTCTCCAGCAAACATTAAATAATCTCACCAACCAGTCCACCATCACTGAACCTCCCTTTTTCAGACATTCTGCATGACATCATCCAGACCAGGTGCCTTACCTGCTTTCATCATCTTTACAACTGCCTTCACCTCATCCTTCCTTATTTCTCCTCCATTCTCCTCACTCATCACTCTCATTTTCTTCGTATTTCCCACTGCAGCTATCTTTCCTTCCCTATCCTCCTTCACATTCAGCAACTCCCTAAAATATTCTGCCCATCTTCCCCTCACTGCCATCTCTTCCATTATCAACTCTCCATCTGTACCTTTTACCTTTTCTTCCCTACTTGATTCGCCTCCTCTTCCTCTCTTAATTTCTTTCCAAAACATCTTTTTATTACTTTCAAAATTTTCTGTCATACTCCTACCCCATTTCACATCTGCTCTCCTCTTTGCCTCCTTTACCTTTTGCTTTACTTCTCTTTTCTTTTCTTTGTACGTCTCATATGACTCCCCTGTCCTCTTTTGTAACCAATCTGTGAATGCTCGCTTCTTCTCTTCTACAACCTTCTTTGTTTCCTCATCCCACCACTCACTACCCTTTCTTCTATTTCCCCCTGTCCTTCTTGTTCCACACACCATCCTTGCACACTTTATGACTCCCTCCTTGAACCATCCCCATTCCTCCTCCACACCCACCTCTACTCTATCCTTTACTCCCTCCCACTCCTCCTTCAGCTTCTTTTCGTACTCCTTCTCCTTTTCCTTTTCATTCAAGGAGTTCACTCTAAGAACCTCCCTACCTTTTGTCCCTTTCCTCCTTCTCCATCTATCCTCCACTCTCAACTTACCTTCCACCAAAAAATGATCTGATATTCCCCCACCCTCTCCCCTTAGCACATGTACATCCTTAACTCTTCCTATCATAATCCTATTTACCACTACATAATCCATTAGCGCTCTATCTACCACCCTTCCCTCCACCACCCTCTCCCATGTGTACTTATGCTTGACTTTCTTCCGAAACACTGTATTTGCTATCATCAGCTCTCTTTCTAGACACATTTCCACCATCAACTCTCCACTACGATTCTTTCCTGGAACTCCACACTTCCCAACCACTCCATCTATTGGACCATTTCCCACTCTAGCATTAAGGTCTCCCAGTACTATTACATTGACATTTCTTCCTAAAGGTGAGATAGAAAAAGAGAACGAGCGAGCAGGTGAGACAAGTGAAGAGCAAAAATAATTTGGCTGTACTAGCATGTGTCAGTGAATAATAACCGTACAGTTCAATAAATGAAATAGCATGGTCATACGAAACTAAAATAAAAAATGTAGAAGATATTTCATAACATTCCAAATCGCTAATCAATCGGCAGAGTCAGTGGCGTTATAAATAAATATACTGTATATTATTTCTATTTCATCTGGGAAGGAACCAACCATTCCCATTCATTACGAGGATATAATTTGAAATTCTTGGTTACGATCGCCACACATCGCTCCAGAACTCCTGAGAAATACAATCCACTGCCCACATCAAAGTTCTGATCCAACATAACGGAATCACTTTGGACTGCCACCCTCCTCTAACCTAACCTAACCCACTGCCTTGAACTGGGTCTCTGTAGACCACATCTCTTCCACGGCCCCCTTTGAGCGGGTTCAGTAAGGATCGCGACCCCTTATATGCCCCTCTTTATCGGGTTAACTGTGGCCCCTAGCAGACCTCCCTTAAACAGGGTGACAATGGAGAGTGACCCCCACACACCCGGCGGACCCCTCCTTGAACGGGATCATTAATTATGGACCGTGACACCCCGCGGACCCCAATCGAAGGGGTTCATTATAGACCCTGACCCACCCGTGGGACCACCCCATTCCCCATTTCAGAGCCTGGAGTCCCCTATTATGAGAACAGTTCCACCTAAAAAAGATGCAGATGGTGCCAGAGGCATGAATGGAAGCCTGGCTGCAGTCAGATTTAAATAAATAAAGTGAATTCACCTACATTAGGTTACCGAGTACGTTGGACATTCTTCCTGTTTCTCTTCGAGCTAGTTTTAATTTAGACATATACAGTTCCCTTCTCCCACTGCATTTCCTTCTGAAATATATATATATTACAAAAAAAAACCGTTCGATTTCTAGCTAGGACTACTCAAAACTAGATTCAAATTGATTAAGCTTACCTACAAAATTACGTCACGTTCCTCCCAGCTACTGTGTCCACTACCTTTCTCTTCCTGTCAAACCAGTCGAAATATGGCACGTTCTTGTTTGCCTAACGATATTTTCCTCGCTAATAAGGCACCCAGAAAATTGCCTTAATGTAATTTACCTTGAAAAAGGTTAGTAAACAGTACGATGGGGTTAGTGAAACACGATTAAAAAAATAATGCACAGTATGTCACCATATACTGTGAGTGAGTGGCTCCCACGATACAAACCTGAAAGTGTGTGGCCCACACGATCATGTAAATTGAAATATGCATCATCCATCTACGCAAACAGGACGATACAACTTCCAAAATTGAATTGGACTGAGCAAAGATGGCGTAAAAACAATTAAGTTTTATATAGTGTAATTAAACTACATTGACTGGTATAAGAAATTAATCAGTCAAGATAGAGGATATGGCCACAATAATGAATATCGGTGCTCTATTAGGTTAGGTTAGGTTGGGTTACGTTAGGTTACGTTATGTTCGGTTTGGTTAGGTTAGAATTGGTCTAGTCATGCAAGTTATATTACGTTTAGGTACTGAGGTTCAGAAATGCGCGGTCTTCTTAAGACTAATTACCAAGAAAGGAAAACACTTTATCACCCCCATGCATTGACACAAGAGGTGAAACGGTTGTGCGCAATGCTGATCATGTATGAACTACTCATCGCATGCTGCAAGTGTATTTATTCTCTTTCAACGCTGTAACATACTTGTTTTAGTGAAGGCTCTAAAATTCCATGCCACTTCAACAATTTCTCTAATCAATGACAAATCTCATCCTCTACTACCCTCCTTCACATCTAAGCAAGAAGTGATGAGTAGAATTCCATAATCACGCAAACACAAATATCTAACATGAAGCTTACACTAACCAATAGCTGACTTAATTCAATCTCATCTAACCTAACCTAATGTAGCCATCCCCGAGGAAAAAAAAAATCTTTCAAATGCAAAAATGAAAGAAGTGAAATCGTGTTTGCGTGATACTGGAATAGAACCGATGTATGCCATTGTATTCTGTGATAGTGTATGGGGAGTTGACCATAGCTGTTCTTTCCACTTTCCGTGAAACGCCGAGCAGCTCCACAAGTATTTTCAACTCGCAATTTAGCCCATGTCTTACGCGAAACCAACACAATAAACACTATCACAAAAGACTAACGATGGTGGGACACTCGATCAGTAATGTTAAAGGCAAATATGTCTTGTCAACCACATTATTCTGTGAATTTCTTTTGGATACCTTCCCACATTGGCATACATTTGAACGAAGTAGCTGACAAATTGGCAAAAGAAGCCACAGGTAAAAAACATATAGATATAAAAACATAGTAAGTATCAGTGAAATCAAGAAGTCAATGAACCGAAAGAGAAACGAATGGGAGACAAAAGAAATTCAACGAATATTAAACAGTGGAAGTGCAAGTATGAAACATTATTTGTACGTAACTGAAAATACAAGAGTCACTTATGGTAAGGCTGGAGCGAAGGTAGATACAATAACCATGAGAATGAGGCTGGGATACAGATATTGTTGGCAATATGTAGGCGATGATGTACCATGTAAGTTGTGTAGACAAACAAATTCACATACCTTACAACATTATGTAATGGGATGTAGCGAACTAATGGAATATAGGCATCCTGACCTAATGATTACTCTGAACAGGTATATTACTTTTTAGATAATAACACTCCTCAATTTTTTTTTAAAAAGTTCACAAATGTAAAGCTGAACTATTAATTATTTATTTAAACGTCTGTGCGGGTATATTTAATATTAGCATGCTAATACACCCCTTTTGATGTATAATTTCCCAATGTCAATAAATCTTTTGAATTTGAATTTGTCAACCACACACACAATTCTCAACATAATTTCAAGAGTTTGAAACTAAGGAATTATCTATTAAAATAATTTAGCCGGAGAGATCACTTCTCTTGATGGGGGACAGGTCACTGTTTCGCATTGGTGACATGATCGCGACTACTGCAGAAAAATGTGAAAGAATATATTTATAAACAAAGCAAACAAACAAACAAACGAATGGATAAGTAATAAGCAAATAGAAAATAATACACAAAACATATATATGTACAGGTATATATTATATATATATATATATATATATATATATATATATATATATATATATATATAAACGTATATATCTAAGTAAAACAGGGGTTCCCAACCGTTTCTATGCCTCGTACCTCTAGAAAATATGATTCCGCACTTCCTACCAAAGTAATAACTCATATGAAGATTAAGAGGGCAATATATTCTAAATTTGAGCAACAAATTTAAGATAATATTTGAATGACATGGAAAGGAAGGAAATAAAAAACCGTTATAGCAAATTCAAATACGAACAAACAGTGCACAAAAAATAAGCTTTTCATTCAACGTTAGTGTAAATTGAAAAAAAAACATAAAAAGTAACATTCAAAAACGTAGAATTTAAATTTAATCACTTTTTTCCTGTTTATGATTTTGTTAAAATGTGGCACTTTGTTACTGACAGCCATCCGCATGTCTGCCTGTACATTCATGCGACTTCTAGATATTGTCTTGACTGACCAAAAAAAAAAAAAAACTAAATCTAGATTCACATAAGTATGTCGTCGCCAATGGGATAAGGACATCTAGTGCTTTTCCACAATGTCTTGGAAATATATTGCTGAACACCAGTACTCCTCCAAAGTCTTGCTTTCAAGTTGCATTTCAATAGCACAATTTGTCCGCAAACCAACCAGATCTTCCTCCAGCTCTTCATCATCTGACATATCATCCAAACTGTAGGAATATGGATTCATGATTCATTCTTCTGAATTTTTCAGTTTCTCAGCTGCAAAATAACAACATTTCCAAGTGAGACAATTTCTTCACGCACATAAGGAGTTATAGATCCATTATCATCGATCTTTTCTTCAAGAGACGGAAAACTTTATAGATTACTCCCCCACCCCGAAATCAATGATTGTGTACTTTTAGTAAATGTTTGTTGAAGGTGTGTGAAAAGTGTTTGTTTAATAACAGCAATATTGGAATTTTATCAATGTAAAACCGAATGCAGTAACAAAATAAGTTAATTTTGATTAAAAAATTCTCTTGCTATACGATGACGAAATTTAAACAAACTTTTGACAAACTTTGAAAGAAAAAGTATTTTTTTGTCTCAAGGATAAATAAAATTACTAAAACTATATAGACAGCGTTCTTTAAGTATTGTCTACGTGAATATATATTTAAAAAAAAAAAAAAAAATTGTTTCATCACATACTTGAAAGTATGCGTCGTATGTGACAACCTTTCAACAACCGTTTGTATAACCTTTGCTTTCTGGGGGGGGGGGATTACCTCTTTTCATCCGTCGACGCCAAAGAGGTAAAGTTTTCATTCAACTTTTCGCAACATTTCAATGTTTATCTTTTTCCCTTGAAGAGATATACTCAGATCATTCATACGAGTGAAAATGCCAGCCAAGTAAGCCAACATGGTCATGAAATTTTATTATTTCAATTCTTCAAGTAGATCATAGTCACGTTCCTCCAGAAAAACTTTTATTTCTTGCCGCAGTTCGAAAAAGCGAGTTAAAACTCTCCTCCGTGAAAGCCAGAGATCTTCTATGTAGAAAAGCAAAACTGTATGTTCATTCCCCAGATCTTCATAAAACAACTTAAAGATGCAGTAATTCAGAGACCCCTAATCCAGTCGATGGTCTTTACACAATTGTCGAATACTTTTTTCAACTTTGGAGGTAATGTTTTTGCTGTCAAAGCATGACGATGAAGGAAACAGCGGGTGAGTTGCAAGTGTGGAATCTTCTTCATCAGTACAGAAAATCCAGATTTATTCCCTAGCATCATAGGAACACCGTCAGCTGCACACACAGTCAATAGTTTAGCAAAGAAGTCTTTCACAAATTGGTATACATCATTTCCCATTGTAGTTGTTATCAGCTCTTCACAAAACAGGAAATCTTCTTTTACAGTACCATAACTGATATACTGTAACTAACCAATGCAATGAGTTGACTGCAATTTGATATATCATTTGATTCATTCAACAGGAGAAAGATCTTCAGGGAACTAGATCTGACATTTGAGACAAGGATCCATAATGTCTTCACTCAAATCACAAATTCGGCCGTGAATGACATTATCTGATAGCGACAATATATATATATATATATATATATATATATATATATACGAGGAATTCGCTAGTGGGCAGCGACATTAATCAGATAATTTTTATGACCATCGCGCAAGGATTCGAACCCGCGCTGTACATGACGACAAGAGGCCCGCCATGACTACCGCCTTAGACCGCTCGACCAACTGATACTTAAAATCGTCCGGACTCAGAACACTTACTGGTTCTCGAGATTGAGAAGGTCACTACCTGCAACCCTATTCTCATTTTTACCATACGACCAAGTACACTCGTGGGAGGGGTAAGGACCGGATCAAATCCTTTTCACGCTTGTCGTCATGTACAGCGCAGGTTCGAATCCTTGCTTGATGGTCATAAAAATTATCTGATTAATGTCGCTGTCCACTAGCGAATTCCTCGTATGGTTACAATGACGAAGCGTGAAAAGGATTTGATCCGGTCCTTACCCCTCCCACGAGTGTACTTGGTCGTATGGTAAAAATGAGAATAGGGTTGCAGGTAGTGACCTTCTCAATCTCGAGAACCAGTAAGTGTTCTGAGTTCGGACGATTTTAAGTATCAGTTGGTCGAGCGGTCTAAGGCGGTAATCATGGCGGGCCTCTTGTCGTCATGTACAGCGCGGGTTCGAATCCTTGCGCGATGGTCATAAAAATTATCTGATATATATATATATATATATATATATATATATATATAATTTTTGGCCCAGAACAAATGTTACCATATCTAATACACACGGTGTGATCAGTTCTGCAATTGTATGGAACTTCTTGGACTTGACTACTTTATATGCCACTTTGTACAAAGCCAGCAGCAGTGGTTTGTCAACAGAAACGAAACCTACTCTTGGAAGAGTTCCTCGAGAATCAAAACGGGTTCTTTTAGTTTTCAATGCTTTAAAAACATGGCCTTCAACATCGCCTCCACCGTGCTTATTGTTGAAGTGCTCTTGAAGCTTAGATAGTTTCAGATTTGAATTGAAAATCACAACATTACAAACCATGCACTTTTTTTTTTTTTTTAGCAAACCATAATTTCCCATGCATGTGAAACCAAAGCGCACGCATTCCTCATTCTATTTCTTTTGTTTAACATGATGAAGGGTTAATAATCTGTAAAAGAAATAGAAAAGATGAATTACTGTAGGGTTGATGGTGATTTCTACTCAGTTTGTTGCCACATTTCACTGGTGTCGCCGGCAAGGAAAGTATATTTTTGTATTGGATGAGTGTTTTTTCTTAGGGCTCTTATAAGAATGGACATAATATTGCTCAATGGAAATAATATCGCAGAGAATTTCATCAGAATACGTCCCCTTCGCAATGCTGGAAGGTAGGTTTCTGCATAGATCAGCCTCATGTGAAAGAGGCCTAAGAATAAAACTCGCCTAGTAACATCCACCCAATACAAATTTGCTTTTGACTCTTCGATGTGGGAACGCAATCTTGTTTGTAAAAAGAATGTAAACAGTAGTGGCCTAGCAGCGCCACCGATTTTCAGTTGTTAATTTTAATAATATTCATATTATCTTATTGAAATATTGTTAAATTATCATACTGCACTACTTTCAAGTATTTCATGCTATTATTTTAAGTAAATAACGGATGTTATTGATATAGTTAACACAGTAAAACTCAGACATACTTGGGTTGCTGATTCACATTACCTCGTTATCTTTCAGCACTGTTCCAAGGTTCCACCTCGTTTTCTGTATTTCAGTATGTTACACTGGGCAACCTAACAAAAGAAGTGTTTTCTTTATCGCTGCTGTTAAAGTGGTTAAACACTCAAAAAAGGAAAATTATTATTTTTGTTAAATTGCCAAACCCAAGGTTTCACACCCCTTAAAGGTTATCCCGTGCCCCGGTTGGCCCTGGAATAAAAAAAAAAACACCGCTGGTTGGTGTAAGGTAATCCACGATACAATCTGGTGTTGAGCCCGCCTGTCAAATTTCATTGGATCCGACCAGATCGGATCGTATATGTCAATCTGACAAATCCAAATCAGTCCATACACGATCCAATCTGGTCGGATCCGACCAGATCTGTCCGGCAGACTCAAGGTTAGATCATACCGTGGATGGGGTCTTAAAAAGGGAAATCTGGATGTGCTTGTGCTGTTCAATCATCTGTAACCTTTGGTTGACACAAAGTAGAATGCATGTATCACCTCAGAACTCCTCAAGGATAATGTTTACTCATGACAACCATTATTTTGGGAAGCACCCAAAAGTCAGAGTAAACTGTCAACTCCCCTCCCTCCAAAAATAGATAAATAAATAGGTAAATAAATAAATAAATAAATAAATAAATAAATAAATAAATAAATAAATAAATAAATAAGATAATAATAATATTCTATACATGACCCTCACTCCACATACTAAAGATCTGGCAGTTAAAGATTAAATAAACATACTTAGGGCGAAGGCAGACACTGGATTTGAACGAAACATTTATCAATGTAAACATTTCATGAGAACTACATTTAACTATAAAGTCACAACATAGTATACAACAATAAAGAAAACAAAGAAATACTCTACAAACAACACAAGGAATAATAACAGGCTATACTAAAACAAAACATCAACAGAACATCTACATTTAGACACAAATATTTCTCCTGTACAGAACAACACAACACATAAATGATGATAGACACACAGTTCTACGAATCCCGATCCCATATATCAAACAAAGACAAACCACTAAATACAAAATACTCGCAAAAAAGACAATATTCTGCTCAAAATCTAAGAATATAAGGTCTAACCACTTCCGACCGAATTTCGAGGGAGTTGGCGCAGCGGGCCCGTGAACAAAGACTATATACGAAAGACTGGAAGGCACGAAAAAGGTGTAAATAGCCTAACTGATTACTCATGAGTTTAGTTACTTCAACCAACGCTAGAGATCGCTGTGCTTTATTCGGAAAGAATTAGCGGGCTTTTTGGATCGTCTGCATGTTTACATTTCAGCCATATGTGACTTGGAACACATGGTTGGTTCAAACGGTCCAAAAGTTCTCATCCTGAATTCATGTACCATCGGTTTCCTAAAGAACCACAAAGGTAAGTGTATATTGTACTGCCAACATTAAGTATTATAGACATATAAGTGTCATTTTATTCATTAAGTAAAATTGTAAATCAACATTCTCTTCTTTTTTGATAGATGTTCAAAGTGGATACAAGTAACCGGTATATCGACATTAAGGAAGAAAACACCTACACAATTAAATAAAAGTCAAAGGATATGTAGCCATAATTTTTCTCAACGGCAATATGCATCATCAACCCGTTTGTGCCCCAATGCATACCCAGATCAAAATTTGCCTGCTGAGTGAGTCAATGCAGTTTTATATATACATTATCATAAGATTACAATAATTAACATTGTTTGGTAAGAAGTAATGATTTTCATTATGCGTTATATTATCTATCAGATCCAGCACACCCAGATGAGCCAGAAATAACCAGTATGGATGCAGGTAAGTGCTTGATCAATGTGTAAATAGTATAGTACAGTTATAAGGTTAATTGAAATGACTTTATTTTATTAGCACATTGCATTTGAAACAAAACATTGGTTGTCTCTATATATTATATATTTCTGTATTACTTTAAAGTTGAACATTATTTAGAATATTCTTTCATTGCCATTAGCTAATTTTTGTATTTGCACAAAACATATTTCAACTTGAAATTACAAACTAAATTCTGAGCATAGATACCTTACATACATTATCTGTTTATAACTACAAAACATCACATATATTATTTTACAGATATTGACCTGCACTTGGATACTGCAAGTACTTTGCATCACCAGCAAATTGAAATGGAAATCTTGCCAAGTTCATTGGATGAGAACTTTGGTTAGTACTGACCATTTATTAGCATTGCATAATTCTATAAGACCTGTAAATCATAAAAAGTAAGCAACATATGTCAAATTGCAACAACAGATATTAGTACCACAATTGAGTCCACAGTTATATAGATGTTTTATAGACCTGCTTCACACTCTTGGCATAAATGTGATAATGTGATAAGAATAGAAATTGTTCTGGTAGATGTTCTTTGGAATTAATAAAATTATGAAATAAAACCTAAGCTTTCATTTGCCCATATTACCACATATAATACCCATGAAGACTAATGATAAAGAAATTCATATGTATATAAATCAAATAAGAGAATTATATATATATATATATATATATATATATATATATATATATATATATATTATGTGTGTGTGCGTATGTATATGTGTGTGTGTGTGTGTGTATATTATAATTTTTCTTTATATTTTATGAAAAATTCAGAGGTATGAAAGATATTATATATACGAGATATTGTCAAATGTCAAGTATGTGAAAGCAAATACTATTTACACAGTAATGGTTACAAATGAAGTAAAAAAAAAAAAGTATTGAACTAAAATAATAATCATATACAAGGCCGAAAATATCAATCAATATATAATTCTAAAAATATATAAAATACAATAAAATGGCAACAATAGCTATCGCTTCGATTTTTAAATTTTCAACCGCTCAATAGATGGCGTTAAAACCCCAATAATCTAGCGGTATTTGGCATTAATTCTGGCTACATATTTTTGCTAAACACCTTACGAACCCTTCCTGTCTTTCTTTTATAGTCTTTGCCCGTGAACATCACCTGGCTGTTCAAAGTGGGGTTAGCGGGTCCTATAGCTGTCAGTTGAAGCTGGTCCGTCGTTCGAAAATGACGTCGCCTTCGCTCGCACTGCTCCACGCAATTAGTTATATTCTGACAAATATTATATAAGAAATATATATAAAATATTATAGTTCCTGTCTATATATATGAATATATATATATATATGATATATATATATAAAATATTATAGTTCCTGTCTTCCTTGGCGTTTCACAGTTTTCTTCAGTGTATCACAAAGAGAAAATGGACTCAGCCAAATGACGTCAGAAGCTGCGCAGAAGAATGTAAACGGTCTGACCTGTATATTTAGACCTTGATTCTGCTCAGCATCTATTCTGAAGCTTTCTAACCAGTACTCTGCCATTTGAAGGGTGGGCATAGACCAGATTGCCAAAATTATTCATTTATTCAACGTTTCGTCTGCAAGGAGACATCTTCAGGAAAATCTGTAACATAAAAATTACAGACATACATAAATAAAGAACAAGGGTGTTAACCTCAACAAAAATTCACAATCATGGAAATAGATACCAATAAATAAAAAGTAGACAACAAATACTTACAAAATTAAAGGTCCAAAGAAATGGCGAAGGAAATCGTCGGGTGGTGACTTATATATGCGAACCTAGCCGGCTTGGGTGGTGGAAGGGGTAGTGGGAGGGGTTGATGACCTATCATGTCGGGAAGGAGGGGGTTGGGGGGTTTGGGGCTTGCGACGTCGGTTGGGGGGAGGATGGATGGAGTGGGTGGGAAGAGGTGGAGGGGGTGTTGGGGCGTATTGACATAGGGTGTGGTAACGGGTCGTGGTGGTGGCTTCACTGTATTGTTAAACAAACTAATGAAGGAAATCATGTAGCTTTGGATATTTATAATAGGGCTATATTCCCTTATAAATATAGCTTCTAAAAGCTTATATTAGTTATACTAGATGTAGTCTCAGTAGGAGAATATCAATGCACTTGCAAAACGGGGCTATTAAACATCATCTGAAGAAATATCATAACCAAACAGCCACCCGTGAATGCCTAGTTAAGAACACCAGGATTATAGCAAGCAATAGGGATGCACATAAACTTAAGCCTTGTTGTATTAGTAGGGAAGGGGGAAGCTCGTGGTGTAGTGGGAAGGTAAAGAAATAGGAGAAAGAGAGGGATTACTGACGAGAATGGAAGGAAATGAGGAAAGGGACGAACGGGCCCCGGATCTTAGGAGAGGTGTAAACACATTGGGTGCAGAAAATACAAACGAGGAACAACAAGGAAGCAGAGGTGTCAAGAGAAGAAATATAGATAATAGCAGCTCAATGGAAAGAGAAGATAACTACTTTTATGGATTTAATGAGAGAGGAGGTGACAACCTCCCCCGACTAGTCGAACGAAGAATGGGAGGTTAGGTTTAACCAAGTAACTCTAGTTACCGAAAGAGTTGATAAACTGGAAGAACTAAAGAGAATCAAAATCTAACTAAAGAAATAGAAAAATTAAAAAGACAGTTAAGAGAAGTAAAGGAAGAGAATGAGGAATTAAAGAGGAATAATAAAGAAAATAAAGAGTCCATAGCAAAAGAGGTAAGTGGTTGGAAAAAAGTACAAGAGAACAATAAAATTGAATTTAGAGGTATAATGGAACAGCAGATGAAAGAACAAACTAAAGACACAGTTATTAGAGTGATGTGGGAGAAGGAGAATACAGTAAGAGACTTAGCGGATATAAAGAAATATATAATTATATTAGGGATGGAAGAGAAGTATAATCTAAATAGGACTACAAGAATAAAGGAGGAAAAGGAAAAAATAAAAAAGATATTAGAAGTGCAAGAAGATGAACCAGAAATAGGGAAACAAATAGAAGAAAGGATTAGGCTCGGGAAATACAATACAGATAAGACCAGACCAACTAAGATTAGATTCAGGTCACAAACGACACCAGAGAATATCTTAGCAAAAACAGGGAAACTAGCAGAAAGTGAGCAATATAAACAGGTATGGATAAAAAGAGAGATGAATAAAGAGGAAAGAGAGGACGAGAAATCAAAAAGACTAGAAGCTAAGGGAAAAAACGAGAACAGAACAGAGTTAGAAAAAGAGAAATTCTATTGGAGAGTAGTGAATATGAAAGTGAGGAAATAGTTCATAGTAGAGGAAAACAGAAGGGAAACAGAAAACACAATGGAAGTAGCAGAAAATTAAAAGTGTCTTACACAAATATAGATGGCTTAATAACAGGCTTGAACGAACTGAATGATTACCTGAAGGAAAAAGAACCGGACATAATGGGAATTGTAAAGACAAAATTGAAAGGTCCACTACCACCCAACAGTGTAGGACATGGTGCATATAATTATTGGATTAGAAACAGAGAGGTAAAACAAGGGTATGGAGTCATGTTCCTGACTAAGAAGGATATAAATGTGAGGAATGTCACATATGGAAAGAATAGAGTAGAGATGATTATGATGGAAGTGGAGGACAGGGATGGGAATAGCAGGAAGTTTGTAGTAAATTATGTGCCTCCTAAAACGGCTTTATGGGAATAGAAAGAACACAAAAATATGTTAGAAGACACAAGGATAACACTAGATAAGATAATGGAAGATGGAGGAAGAATAGTTATAATGAGTGACTTTAATTGTAAAGAAATCTATTGGAAAAAGATGACAGTGAAGGATGGAGACGACCTATGGGGAAATGTACTACTTGATATGATTATAGAACATACAATGACGCAATGGATACAAGAGAATACTAGGTATAGAAATGAGAAAGAACCATCGAGATTGGACCTAATAATCACATCAGAACCTGAAATATTGGACAAGATTGAATATAAGATCCCAATAAGTAAAAGTGACGACATATTGGTTGAACTGGAACTAAACGAGAAAAAATACATAGAAAAAAAACGAACACTATAGAAAGGGAAGATAGATGTATGGAAAAACAAATTCTGATCATATAAGATAATTCTTTCAAAAAACAGACTGGGAAAGGATACGCAAGGAGGAAACAACAGTAGAAGAGAAATGGAATATTTTGACAAAAATTTATAAAGGAGTGGAAAAGTATGTTCCAAGACAAAAACAAGAATAAGGATATCTAAAGTGTTGGTACAACAAAATATGCAGGGAGTTGAAAGGCAAAAAGGATATAGCCTGGATAAAATGAAAGAAAGACAAAAGACCTGAAAAATTGAAAATATATACTAGTTATAGAAATGAATATGTACAAGTGTGGAGAGAAGAAAAGAGAAAATAAGAAAAAGATGTCATAGAAAAATGTAAAAGATCAGCCAAAACTATTTTACAGATTTGTAAAAAAAAAAAAAAAAAAAAAAACTGAAAAACAAACAAGAATTAGAGCAACTACGGCAAGGAGGAGTTGAATACACAGAGGAAATAGAAATGGCAGAAATTATGAACAAGCATTTTAAATCGGTGTTTCCGATGGAGAACATACAACCCAGAGATATCGAGTGGGAGGAGAAAGTCCCCCTATGAAAGAGATAGAAGTGACAAGGAATGAAATAATAAATCACTTGAGTAAACTCGATGTCAGAAAATCGCATGGACCAGATGAAACGGCAAACTGGATTTTGAGAGAATGCAGGAATGAACTAACAGACAAAATACATAGTCAAATAAGCAGTTCATTGAAAGAAGGAAAAGTTCCAGAAAATTGGAAAAGAGCAAATATAGTACCAATATGCCGAACACACAGACGAGGAAGAACAAGGAAGCAGAGGTGTCAGGAGCAGAAATATAGATAATAATAGATCAATGGAAAGAGAAAATAACTGCTTTTATGGAAAAAAAAACGAAACATGGGAGGTTTTTAGAGATATAGTGGAACAGGAGATTAAAGAACAAACTAAATACAAAGTTATTAAAGTGATGAGAGAGAAGGAGAATATAGTAAGAGACTTAGCGGATAAAAAGAAATGCATAATTATATTAGGGATGGAAGAGAAGTATAATTCAAATAGGACTGCAAGAATAAAAGAGGAAAAGGAAAAGGTTTATAAGATATCAGAAGAAATTAAAGAAGAAGAATAAAGAGAATAAAGACTCTATAGCAAAAGAGGTAAGTGGTTGGAAAAAAGTACAAGAGAACAACAAAATTGAATTTAAAGATATAGTGAAACAACAGATGAAAGAAGAAAATAAGGATATAGTTATTAAAGTGATGAGAGAGGAGGAGAATATACTAAGAGACTTAGCAGATAAAAAGATATGTATAATTATAATAGGGATGGAAGAGAAGCATTATCGAAATAGGACTACAAGAATAAAGGAGGAAAAGGAAAAAGCAAACATGACATTATAAGTATTTCAAGAAGATGAACAAGAAGCGAAAAGAAATTGAAGAAATATATAGCCTAGGGAAATACAGTATAGATAACATCAGACCAATTAAGGTTAAATTCAGGTCACAAACGACACCAGAGAATATCTTAGCAAAACAGGGAAACTAGCAAAAAGTGATCAGTATAAACAGGTATGGATAAAAAGAGAGATGAATAAAGAGGAAAGAGCATAATAGAAAACAAAAATAATAGAAGCTAAGGGGAAAAACGAGAACAGAACAGGGTCAGACAAAGAGAATTTCTATTGGAGAGTAGTGGACATGATATTGAGGAAATGGTTCATAGGAGAGAAAAACAGAAGGGAAACAGAAAACAGGATGGAGGTAACAGAAAATTAAAAGTGTCTTACACAAATATAGATGGCTTAAGAATAGGGTTGAACGAACTGAATGATTACCTGAAGGAAAAAGAACCGGACATAATGGGAATTGTACAGACAAAATTGAAAGGTCCACCCAACAGTGTAGGACATGGTGCATATAATTATTAGATTAGAAACAGAGAAGTAGAAAAAGGGGGTGGAGTTATGTTCCTGACTAAGAAGGATATAAATGTGAGAATGTTACATATGGAAATAATAGAGATGATTATGATAGAAATAGAGGACAGGGATGGGAAGAGCAGGAAGTTTGTGGTAAATTATGTGCCTACTAAAACGTCATCATGGGGAGAGAGAGAACACAAGAATATGTTAGAAAACACATGGGTAACACTAAATAAGATGATGGAAGATGGAGGAAGAATAGTTATAATGGGTGACTTTAATTGTAAAGAAATCTGCTGGGAAGAGATGACAGTGAAGGGTGGAGACGACCTATGGGGAAATATACTACTTGATATGATTATAGAACATACAATGTACGCAATGGATACAAGAGAATACTAGGTATATAAATGAGGAGGAACCATCGTTACTGGAACTAATAATCACCTCAGAACAAGAAATATTGGACAAGATTGAATATAAGACACCGATAGGTAAAAGTGACCACATATTAGTTGAACTGGAACTAAATGACGAAAACTCCATGGAAAAAAATCGAACAATATAGAAAGGGAAGACTGATGTATGGAAAAACAAATTTTGATAAAATGAGAAAAAAATAAAATAAAAAGCAGACTAGGAAAGGATACACAAGGAGGAAACAACAGTAGAAGAGAAATTTAACATTTTGACAAAAATTCATAAAGGAGTGGAAAAGTATGTTCCAAGACAAAACAAGAAATAGGATATGTAAAGTGCTGGTGCAACAAAAGATGTAGGGAGCTAAAAAACAAAAGGGATAAAGCTTGGATAAAATGGAAGAAAGACAAAAGACTCCATCGCCTTTCTTTCCTGCCGTGTAATGTTATCCGTGAGAATTTTTGCCTGGTCCCATTTTGGTAGATGGCCTCTTTCGTCGACATGGTTAACTGTTGCACTACTAACCATGTGGTGTCTTACATCTGCTCGGTGTTCTTTTAAGAGGCCATCTACCAAAATGGGACCAGGCAAAAATTCTCATGGATAACATTACAGGGCAGGAAAGAAAGGCGATGGAGTCCGTTTTTATCAACATTCATGATAACATTAATAAGAGGACTGGGGATTTAATATGGGCTAAAGCAGCAGCACACTTTGTCGTCACGAATAATAAACACAGAGCCCCTGATCCAGACGGACATTTCAGCCACGTGAACAACAGGCGGATAATTGGTCCATCCGCTGTGATAGCCCGTCACACCGACAGATGAGGTCGAGTGGGGGACCAACCTGACACTTTGCCACGTTCCTTCTTTTGCCATATATATTGACCAACTTGACTTCAAACTATGTTCCTCTGAAGAAGCCACTCAGGCGAAACTAGTCAGGAATAAAAGTATTTCCCTCAGCCCGTGTTCCCTTTACCTCCTATCCACATTATTATTATTATTATTATTATTATTATGATTATTATTATTATGATTATTATGATTATTATCATTATCATTATTATTATTATTATTATTATTATTATTACTATTATTATTATTATTATTATCATTATTATTATTATTATAAAAGAGTGCCTAAAAGACGGACAGTAAGGAATCATGATGATAGGATCAGGCCGTCTTCTGAGGATGGCTTATTACATTTCAAGATTACACGGGTAGAAGTCTTCGAGACTGAAGAATATAACGGGATAGAAGACCATGATCATGATGATGGGACATAGCCTATCGAAATTAGCATCTGTGACCTCCCCGTCCGCGGGTGATAAAACCCCCTTCCCACCTTTTTCTCCACTCACGCCTATTAGTAACTCCGCCCTATTTACCCACGTAATCTTGAATTGTAATCGTCTTACCCTTTAGACAGCCATGAGTTAGATCAGGAACAACTGTCGGTTATGACAGATCAGCATTCCGACGCCTTTCACATTTTCCTCCATAGTGATAGTTTGATTTTTTTATACATACAAATACAAGATAAATGTTTTCTTAAAACCATTTGCACCACATGCGTATTGGTATCCAATAAAGAAATTCACGATAAAGACTATGCATGTGTATTACATAAAATGTTGATTACATATATTTGATACGTTGGCAATATTTCAATAGGAACCAGCAAGACGTCTCGTATCTATGGCAACTGTAACGCTTGTAAACAAACAAGTGTAGCTTTTGAAACCATGGTAATAGTTTCTACCCAATAATTATGAATTCAGATTTTAAGATACATTGGTTTTAGGTTATTCAAGTAATTTTACGTACATTGATCTTATATTAGTCTGTAGTGTATTTTCTAATCATAGGAAGACGAATGAGCGCTGCTTTGTAATAACTGATCTTCCTCTTCAAATCTAATTTTCTTACCCTTCCAAGCATTAACAGTTTTAGTTATTTTACCAATATGTCTGTAGAATATACATGGGTGATTCAAATGGATGATGGTGATTAATGTAAAGATAGAACTGCTTAAACAAGTAAAATTTATAGTTTATTATCCTGCATTTTTGCAAAAGGTCTCATAGATTGCATATTAAAATTATGTAAATTTAAGAAGGAAAATATAGATGACAGTATTAGTTTTAGTAACTAATGTTTTATCAAAACTCGAAATAGCACCACAGTACACCTAACATTGTATGAGGGATAGGGTAGTGTGGGGGTATATTGTACTATTAGTGGAAAGATATTACTGAAAAATCAGATATAAATCTTGAAGATGAGACTGTTGGTCAGAAATATTCCTCAAGGAATGGGCTACCTACGACACACAACTAAATTTATCAATACGAAACTAGGGACCTTTTATGGCTATTTAACAAAAAATTTCATTGTGTACGTATCACCCCCATGGTGGGGGTGATCCGTACATACTATGGGGGTGTTCCATACATGCTATTTTGACCCCCCAAAAAACATTACAAATTATAATAAATTAGATATTGTTGTCTGAAATTAAACAAACACATCATCTAAAATGTTCTATTAATGAACGAGCAACAGAGAAGGAGCTTTTTTGACCTTGTCTTGGCGATCAGTATTACATATCCATTGTATCCCTGCAATACCAATAAGAAGTTTTATGAATGATATTTTGCTGTGTGAATTAAACAAGTGTGCGTCCAATATTTTTTATTTAAGAAAACACTGGAAAAATAAAGTCAGTTTTGTAAGTTTATCACTCCTAGGCCAACCTCATTTCATGTTAAATGAATACAATGGAACATTTAGCTTTACCATATTTGAAAGTCGTTGAGTACGCCCTTGCTGGGGCATCAACACACCTTTGCAGGATTCTCTGGACACCTTTGCTGTGTCCTCTACTAGAGGGAAAGAAAACTTGTCTGGAATACCAAACTTAGACTTGATCCGGAGAAAACTTACATTATAGCTGGTGTCGTCCTCGATAGAGAGGATTTTACCAAAATAATGCACCTTTTCCCCAGCATTTTGACCTTCCTCTAGTTTCAGCTCTACCAAAATGTTTGTATGCTACACCCCCTCCTAGCCATACTGCCTTCAAACCAGTATCACAGCAACAATGTTGGATAAAACCTAGATTTATCTTCATATATTACGTACATCTGCCTAATATTCATATTTAATACCTTACCAACCTGATCAGGCTGCATTCAAGATTAGGAAACAATATGATATGAATGTCTCAAGTTAAATTGGATGCCACAAAAATAGAAAAATCTTATCTCCAAACCATACACGGCGCACTAGGAGGAATGAAAGCAGCCATCATACTTACTGACGTCACTTCCTCTCTCAGTGTTTCCAACAGAGCTCTTCTATAAATTCTCTAATTTTAATGGAGCTTGTACAGTCCACCCCCATGTACACTAATCCCCCACATTACCCTACATTCAATCCAAAAGGATTGTCCTCTTTCAGAAAGTGAAAGCGCAATAAAGTGCTTGCAAGATGTGCTGTAGAGTCAGTACCAGTGACTTCAAAACATGTTTACATTTGGCTCTGAACTCCTCCTTTGTCAAACCTGTGTACCTGAGGTCCCCCCCCCCTCTATCCCTTTCTGTTGAAAGAAATATTTCGGACATTTGGTTTGTTTGTCATATCCCTTCTGTACTGGGTGACATTTCTCCTTTTCATCTGGCTGTTATTGGGTTATTTTATTTATCTCGGTGAGAAGTCTCATGGAAATGAAGTAGACTATTTTAACTCATAGATGATAATGTGCTTCAATCTTTAGAGACAATATTGCACCAAAGTGGTGTGGTCATACAGGTAGTAAAGTAGATTGTCGAGGTGGGTGGTAGAGATTAAAAATAATCAGCAATCTTTTATTGAGTGCAAATTTGTCTCCAGTCATAAGAGAATGTTGTGTGACTTGTCTGTAAGAGAGTCACTAAAGTCCTTAAAATATTGGCTGCATAAAACTTTTGCTGCCCTCACCTCACACGTAATCATACAACACAGACAACAAACAAAAGTTTCTTCTGGGAAAGACCTATGGGACTATCCAAGGATTGTTGCTAGCTGCTTTGAGGCTGCTGAAATCTGGTTAGAGTATTTTAGGATTACAATTAATTGATAAATTCTATTCCAGCCTCCTAAAAAGAAAGGTGATAAAGGGAAGGGTAAGAGAGGTGCCAAGAAAACAGGAAGTGGGCGGGCACAAGTTGTTATAGATGGAGTTCCCATAACGAACATGACTAAAGAACAGCTTGAAGGACATGTAATAAGGTAACATTTATTTCTTCACAGTGTTGATATAATGTTGCAATGATGAGTCATGTATATGAAATGATATCCTTATAATTATTGGTGATGTAAATTTGCACTACACATTATTATGAAATTAGTATATAATACTTGATTTTAGGTTACGGAATGAATTAGAACGAGAAAGGGAAGAAAGAAATTATGTGCAATGTGAATTAGAAAGAGTACAGCGTTTGTGGCAGGTTTCTGGGGAAAATCTTGACAACCTCAGGTCACAGCTAAGGTAATACAAAGAAATTAACCAGGTCCATCTGGTTTGAACTTTGAGCATATTTATGGTACACTGGTACACATTAGGAACAAATTATATTTTAATATGACATATTGCTCTATAATCATCCGGTGTATATAATTGCCATAAATGAGTAAAAAAAATTCATATTCCAAGGTACAAGGATGCAGAAATTGCAGAAGCTGAAGAGAAACATCAGCAAGAGATACAAGTTTATGAGCAGAAGATGAAACACCTTATGTTCACCCAGGAAAATAATCTTGCAACTCTGCAGGTAAATTCAATAGAAAAGTGGAAGGTATGCATGCAAGGGTGATGGAATGATTTGGGCATGGATTGAAGTAAATCCGAAAGGTGATGGGAAGCCAGTGTCTCTAGAAACCTTCTTTCACTGAATTTAAGATTTACACCAATAAAGTGTGACTTGATCTTAGATATTTAGATTTGATTGCCTTAGTGCATCATTTTCATTTTTGTATAATATTTGTATTTTGGCATTGACTGTCTTTGGATTCTCTCTTAGTAGTTATTTCATTTGTTGGAATTTGCTATGTCAGAATATTCATTGATACAGATGGTAACTTTTTGTAGTGGTGGTGGTGGAGCAGTTGGCTCAGGCACTGACATGCCACAATGCTATCTTCAAATTATTGCCATATCAGAGATTTCAAACCATCTCAAGCCATGGTGAGAATATTGTTCATCCTCATTCATACCAAAGGCTACCCTATCTATTCTTGTAACACACTATCTATTCTTGTAACACCTATCATATTTCTCATATATTTCATCTCAAAATACACTCAGACTTCCTCTCTGCCTCCTTACATTCCAAGTTTCTGCTTCATAGAGTGTTGAGGGTATAATCACTCCTTCATGCAATCTTCCCTTTGCATTTATCCCCAAACATTGAATTCTCATAACACATTTCATTCCACCCATACATTTACTCACCTCCTTTACTGTATAATTGACCTCCAATTCCACTCTGCTGAGTGCCGCATGCAACCCAAAATACTTAAAACTCTTCACCTCCTCCAGCCTCTCATCCTTCCTGCTCACATCCAACCTGTGGGCATCAGTTTGCTGTTGTCCACATTTATTTTCAACTTTCATCTCTCACACCCCCATCTAAACTCTGTTGCTAACTGCTTTTAGTTTTTCAAGGGGAAATTATTTTTTCAGTAAAAACCTTCTCATAGATGCACCCAAAGGGTTAGAGCTGGTGCTTTTTTTTCCCCAAATATCTGATGATTCTGAAATTCATTTAACAGGTTGAAAGTCAGCAAGCTTTACTAAATTTGAACAAGGATTCCATTAGAGAAGAAGAAGTTATCATACAAGAGAGGGAGGATCTGCGAGCACAGATGAGAGAAATGGAAAGCAATTATTTAACAGTAATTGCAAATACAAAAATGGTACCAAATTCTTTTATTTCAGAATATCACTGTAATTCTCATGCATTTCTATATTTCCTCATGGGAAACTATTCACAATTAAATTTATGCATATTGTGTTTTAGAGCTGCCTAGTGTAGGCCTTATGGTCTCTTGCAGTCTCCTTTATTCTTATGTTCTTATGTAGAGTCACAGTCGATCATTAGATGCATTGCGCAAAGACTTTGAATCTGAAGCTGAGAAGATGGCAAAGAAATATGAAAAGCGAGTTAAGGAATTGCAGACCCAGCTGGACTTAAAACGTAAAACAGAACTTGTTGCCCAGGAAGAAAGGAAAAATAGTTTTCTTGCAAAGCTAATGGACAATCATGAAAAAACATTTGAAGAGATGAAGAAATTTTACACGGATGTAACAACCACAAATTTGAAAGTTATCAATGAATTAAAGGTAAGTGAAGAACTGTTTACTTATAGTAAAACATTAGAATCTGAATTATATTATAAATATCAATTTATAAAAACTAACATATATTGTCATTTTTGTATTAGTATGGGAGGGGAGCAGCTGCTAGGTTGTCAGCTCTTCTTATGCTGAAGTTGATAATAAGAAATTTTAGGTCCAGTGCAAAAACCAACTGTCCACCCTAAAGGATGCACATCCAGATATTAGAGAATTTTTAATGAGTTTTGAAAGCAGATGGCAGAGAGATGATTCTGATATCCATCTTGCAAGACAGCCAGGGCAACATAACACATCCCTGACAAAGTCTCACCTTTACCTCGAACCACTCACTCTCTCCATTTCTAATCCTGACACATGCTCTACTACTCTTGTAAAAACTCCTGACAGCTCCTAAAAGCTTTCCTCCTATCCCATATATCTGCAAAACCTCCCACAGTGCCTTCCTGTCTACCCTGTCATAAATCTTTTCCAAATCCATAAAAGCCCAAAAAACATCCTTACCATTTCCTTTAGTTTTCTCACATATCTGTCTTACCACAAAAATCTGATCTACGTAACCTCTACCTGTCCTAAATCCACACTGTTCCTCACCAATTATTCCCTCTGTTCCTCTCCTAATTCTCTCAATCAAGATCCCCCCATATGCCTTCCCAACTACACTCAACAAGCTAATACCTCTGAAACTACTACACTCACACTTGTCCCCCTTTCCCTTGTAGAGTGGAACTATACAGGCACTCCTCCAGTCCTCCGGCACTCTACCTTCTCTCCAACAAACATTCCTGGCTGTTCAACTTATACATGGATGGGGTGGTAAGAGAGGTAAATGCAAGGGTGGTGGGTCAGGGATTGGAGATGTTTAAAGAAAATGGAGAAAAGTGGGAGGTGAGCCAACTGTTGTTTGCAGATGAAACTGCGCTTGGAGCAGGATCAGAGGAGGGATTGAGGAAGTTGGTGACAGAGTTTGAGAGAGTGTGTGAAAGAAGAAAGTTGAAGATAAATGTGGGTAAGAGTAAGGTGATAAGATGTACAAGGGGTGAAAGTGGCAGCAGACTGGAAGTGAGTATTAAAGGAGAGGAACTGGAGGAAGTGGATAGTTTTAGATACTTGGGTGCGAATGTGGCAGGAAAGGGAGGAGTGGAGGTGGAGGTAGAATGTAGATTGAGAGAAGCGAGTAAATGTCTTGGTGGATTAAAAAGTGTAATGAGAAATAGACATTTGGGAATGGATGCTAAGAGGAGATTGTATTTACCCAGTTGTATTATACGGGAAAGGAGCTATGCTCGTGATGACCGGTCTTTGTATCTTTCAGCATCAAGTTTTTTCTTAAAATCTTGAATAGTGTTTGCACACATTGTTTCTTTGTCTAATTTGTTCCAGGTATCTATCACTCTGTGTGAAGCTATTTTTTTTTTTTTTCAGATCTCTTCTGTTATTATCTTTTTGAGTTTCTTTTTGTGTCCTCTTGTTTTTCCATTGTCCCATTTCAATAAATCATTCTTATCCAAGATTTCCATTCCTTTCATAATTCTATAGATAGTTAGTAGGTCTCCTCTTTCCTTTCTTTGTTCCAGAGTTGGTAATGCTAATTTGGACAGTCTTTGTTCATATGTCATTTTGGAAAGAGTTGGCACCAGTTTTGTTGTTGCTCTTTGTATTCTTTCTAATTTTTTTATATTCTTTATGGTACTGGGTGTCCATAGGGTTGCTACGTACTTGAGTTTTGGTCTTATTAGTGTAGTTAAATTTTTTTATCATTTCCTCGTCAAAATAGGCCACTTTTATTGACCTCAATAAATTGTAGGTTTCTCCAACTATTTTATTAATATGCTTATCCAGTGTCAAGTCTTTGCTAATCATCACTCCAAGGTCTTTTTCTGAGTTTACTTTTTTGATCTCTTCTTCACCAATTTTATAATCTCTCGATATTCTGTTTTTCCTTTTTCCAAATTCCATTATACTACATTTCTTGATATTGAACTTCACTTCCCACTTTTGAGTCCATTTCCAGATCTTGTCCAAGTCTTGTTGTAATGAGTTGCAATCCTCCTTAGTTTTTACTTTAGTATTTTTGCATCGTCTGCAAAGAAATTCATATAACACTCTACTCCTTCATCCATGTCATTTATGTGTATGGCAAACATGATCAGGGCCAATACTGATCCCTGTGGGACACCACTTTTCATTTCTTCCTAATTTGAGAATTTATCTCTAATTACTACCCTCATTTTCCTCCTAGTCAGGAAATCTTTCATCCATTCCAATGATTTTCCTCTGATGCCACCTATTGATTCTATCTTCCTTATTAGTTTATTGTGTGGTACCTTATCAAATGTCTTTTGTAGGTCCAGAAAGGCACAGTCTGCCCAACCATCTCTCTCTCGTATTATGTCTGTTAATCTTGAGTAGAAGCAGATCAAGTTTGTTGTACATGATCTTCCTTGTCTGAATCCAAATTGATTTAGATTCAGTATAGTTTTTTCTTCCAAATGTTTAACCCATCTATTTTTGACGACCTTTTCACAAATTTTTGCTACTGTGCTTGTCAGGGAAACCGGTCTGTAATTTGATGGGTCTTCCCTTGTAAATCAGTACAATGTTTGCATTCTTCCAGTCCTGTGGCACTTTTCCTTCTTTAAGTGAGAACTCAATTATATTGTATATTTTATCTATTAATTCCTCCATGCATTTTTTCAGTATCCAATTTGCAATTCTGTCTGGACCATGTGATTTTCTGACATCAAGGTTTTTGATTTGGTTGCTGATTTCCTTCTGGGTTACAATTATTTCTTTCATTGAGGGGGATATCTCTTTCTCTATTTCCTCACAGTTAGGTGAGTTTTCTATTGTGAATACTGATTTGAAGTTGTTCATAATTTCAGCCATTTCAAGTTCTTCTGTATATTCATATTTACCTTGGCACAGCTTTTCTATTTCTTGTTTGTTCTTCAGTTTGCCATTTACACACCTGTAAAATAGTTTGGGTTCTTCGTTGCATTTTTCTATTATTTTTTTTTTTCATAGTTTCTCTCTTCATGAGAAAGAAAAGAAAGCAATGGGTACAAATAGAATTGAATGAGGTTGTTGTACATAGTGAAAGCTTGCAGCATTACCTATATGTATTACGAAAGAGTAAAGTGACCTATGGAAAAAAATGATCATATGTAGATACAGTCATAATGAGGATGAGACTGGGGTATGAATATTTCTGGCAGATAATTGGAAGAAATGGGGAGAGCTGTCAGCTATGTCAGGAGAGAAATATGTACACATTAGAACACTATATTTTGGAATGTGAACTTATACAACCTTATAGAAACAACTCTCTAACATCAGTTAAAGAACCGGTATGTTGGATATTGAATAATGATGTAGTAAAGAAGATTTTTAGATGCTATAAAAAAAATTGCACCACAATTGTAATGCTCTTTTAGCAACAATATACTATGTAAAACATAAATAACTGTGGTTGAGGGTGAAGAACAGTATACTGCCTACATCCTTTTGATGTAAATTATCAATAAATTTTCCAATTCAATTCAATTCTACCCCCTCACCTCATCATGAGGTGCTACCTTAGGGTGCTGACACTTGGTCTCTGGACTGAGCCCAAGTTCTCTCTCTATCAGCTTCAACTATATTTCTTATACCTTTTCATTGGTGGAATGCTGACAATTGGTGACTGCTCCCCTCCTTCTACTACTTTCAGCTAGTGACATAGGAACAGTCCTGCACCAATACAATACAGACAAAAGTCCAAAGTTGCTTTCTAGAGGGATCTGTGGGAGGGCCCAAGGACCATAATCAGTCATTACTAATTACATTAATAAAACTTGGTGAGACATAAATTGTTGATGAACATGAAAGTTGTAATTCACTCCATGGAAGGAGAGACGATGAAACAACTTAAAGAGAATGTGGTCCACTCCAGATTGGAATATACATGAGTGGTGTGATCCCCACACTAATAGGATATAAATAAGATCAAGAGAGTACAAAAAACTACAACCAAAATGGTCCCCAGCCTAGCAGACATACCATATAAGGAAAGATAAAAAAAAAAGGACCTTCCCCAGATAGGGGATAGAGCTCTGACATGATTTTTGTGTTCAGAACAGTGGAAGGAGTGAGTAAAGCTGTCAGTGAAGATCTTTTTGGTATGGAAATGTAACAAGAGGTCATGGGAAAAAAGTGAAAACAGACAAGGTGCATGTAGAATGTCAAGAAACATAGCTTTTCATACAGGTGTATCAGCTTTTCTGAGAACTTATAAATGGAATATTATCTAATACAATATAAAAAAACATGTCATATCTGCGCATTTGTGCCAGAAGTGACTCAAGGGGACATGTCCCCTCTGGCCCCTGATTGGCTGAGAAAGTGGTGACATCATGGCAATGGAGATAATTGATTGACCAAGAGCGGTGACATCACAGCAATGGTGATGACTGATTGGCTGAGAGCCAGTAGGGCTGGGCGCCAAAGGTGCCTGCAAGCAAAGCAAGCTCGCCCAAAGGTCTGAGCCCCCGCATTGAATTTGATCTAAATCAGACCAGAAACCAGAAATCCCTCAAAGGGACATGTCCCTTCTGGCCCCCGATTGGCTGAGAAAGTGGTGATGTGACGGCAACAGAGACGACTTATTGACCGAGAGCGGTGATGTGATGGCAACAGAGACGGCTAATTGACTGAGAGTGGTGATGTCATAGCAATGGAGATGACTGATTGGCTGCGAGTGAAGCGAACTCACCTGGAAGTCTAAGCCCCCGCATAGTGGGATAGGGCACAGCCCATTGCTCATTAAATAAGAAATAATTAAATTGAAAGCCAAGTTTGACACGAAAAGACAGGATTTTTTCTTTTCTTTTTAACCCCTTTGATACGATGATGCCTACATAGGCGTCATGAGGAGCAAGTGGGTACGTGAGGATGCCGATGTCGGCGTCTTGATTATATATATTGTAGTTGTACCTGTGTGACCCCCATACTCTGTAAACTGGCTTCATCATATTTTCTATGGTTATCAAAATTCACGAGTGAAAGAGAGCGAGCAATACAGCGGTAACTTTATTTTTTATAATGCGAGTATTATGACGCAACATCGCATGTCTGGCAGCTAATGCTGCCCGCGCGATTTTGGCCCGGAGTGAAGGGGTTAAGACTGAAAATGGTATGTTGTAGATGGATCAGATGAAGGGGGCCTTGGGTAAAAGAGGAATGTATGTTGAGCAGGATAAGGAAAGGGCAAGAGATAGGTGTGAGTGGAGTGTGGATGTGAATGAATGATAAACTGACAAGGCTTTTTTTTTTTTTTTTTCCAAAATGGGATAGATGTATGGGATGAAGGGAGCCTTGGGTAGAAGAGGAATATCTATTCTGTAGAGGAAGGAGAGGGCAAAAGATAGATGTGAGTGAATTATGGTTGTGAATGGATGATAAACTGACATAGCCTGAAGGGATTTCTCCTTGTCTTCTCTATTTTCTTATGAAGAGATGAGGAAGGAGAGTCACCATATAAATGAAGAGGTGGGGGTAAACCAGCTTTGGCTGTTGGGCCCTGCTGTGGACGTGCTGTGTGGATTGCTTCTGACCCAGGCAATGGGTGGGGGATGGGGATGGCCCTTCATCCACAAGGAGTGAAGAGATTTTTTTTAAAAGGTAAACAAATAGTTATTGGAATGGGTGAAGGGTGGGTGCATGCCTTGGCTGGCTGTCTTCCATGTGAGGGGGAAGAAGCCTTTTGATATACAGTGTTACGAATCTTGTTCACACGACTTGTAATCCATAGTAAGAGTGAATGAATGAGTTCCCAAGACCCCATGTCTTTGGGATATCTCAAAGAAAAATTACAAGGCCTTCTGACTTGTAACACATAGTAAGAGTGAATGAATGAATGAGTTCCCAAGACCCTATGTCTTTGGGGTGGCTCACTTGCAGGTCGCCACTTGATTTTGCTGTATCATGAAAATCAAGAAAAATGAAATGCACAGATAACATTTAACACTATACAGTAAAGTTAATAGGATTGCATGATTGATTATACTGAAATACAAATGAGTAATAAGTTGCAAAACAGAAGATTCCCATTTGTAAAACTTTTAATGGGGGTGAAAGAGAAATTAATTAATTACCAACAAAAACACTGTCTAGGCTTCCCACGTCACTGCCATAGACATCACATAACACCTAAATGAAATTCTAGCTGAGTTAATTATCTTATGAATAATACAGGGGGAGTACAGAGGACTTACATTAGTCGACAATCCTCCTGAGGCGACATAACCTCTACATGGCACTTTGTATCCTAAACTAAAATTCTGACACGCCTGAAGGTGCCCTGATTCCTTCTACAAAAATCCTCTGATTGACCCATAAGATTAGCATCTATGGAGATTGAACCTGATTGGTCAAGTTAGCTGAAACGTTCTGCGCCACTCTAGGCTGGGAGGGACTGTTACGCACAACGAAGAACAAATGCAAAATTGTATCAAAACCTCTCCCCCTACGTGTTCTCTGTAATTGGACACTCACATAATCGCAAGTGACGCCTTATCCAAAGTAATAAATCTATTTCAACCTTACATATATGGGAATATATGTGACAACAGGGGAACAGTAAAGTAACTGAAAGATTCAGCCAGTGAGCTTGACACCACTTATACACTTCTCGTTAAAAAAATCCATCATTCACTCCAAGAATTTTCCCTTGAGCATTTATATTTTTTCATCTACTATTTTATATGGGATGCTGTATCAAATGCGTCTTTTAAATCAAAGTAAATGCATTCTGACCATCTGTTTATCTCTGTATTACCAAGTCAGAAGATTTAATGACATTCTTTCTGAATGGAACCTGACTTTATTATCCAATATTAGTTGATTATTTTCCAAGTACTTCCCTAATGTCTTTTTTGATACCTTTTAATACCATGAAGTGCTAAGATAAGAGGGAAACAAAGGGTAGTAGATGGGAGTGGAATGGGTAAGAATGAGTGTGTACCTTGACTGGCTACCTCCCTTATAAAGGGTAAGAAACCTTGGTATATAGATAGCTAGAATACATTTTTTGAGCATGTATGTGAGCTCTAGTCTCTTGTAATTGGTTGTCTTTCTGCCTTGAACATTCTGCCACAAGTATGATTCCAATATTAATTTTTTTTTCATTTGGTAGGTAGTCTTCCTGCCGATAATGAGTTCATATATAAGTCAGTGATACTTTTGCTCATTTCGTCTGCATATGCATGTAGTACTCATCCTTATATCCTGTTTGACCTTGTACATTTTTCTTCAGTCAAATTTGCACAGTTCATTTTTAATTGCATATGGGAATGTTATTTGACAGGCTAAACTTGCTCCATTCACCACTTCCTTTATACTGGGGACCCAGTACTTCACATAGTAGCTCAACAACACTGCCATCTGGTGTCTGTTCACTGAACCACACAAATCAAATATGACTGCCCTCAGCCAAATGACAACAATGAACACTCCAACAATGCTCAGTCTTATCTCTTTTTTTTTCAAAGTACTTATAAGCCAAGGAAACCTATTGACTAGAGAGGACTGCTTGCAAATGCTGGGCCAAGGCCCCCTTTTAATAAGGCATTTAGCAAGTTGCTCCGAGGTTTCGACCCAAGAAACAGGGTTAATCTCACCATGCGACAACATATCCTTCAGCATTGCAATGTCAATGTGAAGATGATGATCCTCCACACTATGAGAAGAATTCAAGGCCTCCACCAAACTTTTGTTGTCAACCAAGCAGTGTACACCTAAGGTCTGGCACTTGACAATGTCCCTGATAATCCATCCAAGATAGGAAGCAGCCTCAGTGCATTCAATAAGTGCCAGGGCCTCGGCAGATAATGTGGATTTCACCACTTGGCGCAATTTCCTCTATAGCCAATAAATCGGGCATCTTTTTCCTTCCCCATCCATGAGAAAAATCACAAATCCTTCCTGGGAGCCACCATCAGATAGGTTCCCAAAGGAAGCATCTGAGAAGCACTCAATTATACAGTCCTCTACAGCTGACAGCTTCCTAAACAGCAAGCAAAAATGGTCATCCACAATTTGGTTGACAATCTTATTAAGTCTCACAGTGTCAGCCACTGTGGCATTTTTACAATCTCCTCTCAGTTCGCACACATCAAAAGCAATGCCAGGTCTCATTTGTGTAGTTATCCAGCTCAGTTGACCTAACAAAGCACTGAATTCTTTCTTCTCATTGTCCAACAGCTCACTGGACTTAGCTGCCAACTTGTGACATCCCAAACTCAGTGGTGCAAGCAGACTGGCATAGTTATACTGGCCAACCATTATACCTTCAGGTGTAGTGCCCACTTCCAAACTTATGCATTTACCTAGTTGTATTATACAGGAAGGGAGCTATGCTCATGGTGACCCGTTTTTCTGTCTTTCAGCATCAAGTTTTTTCTTAAAATCTTGAATAGTGTTTGCACACACTGTTTCTTTGTCTAATTTGTTCCAAGTATCTATCACTGTGTGGGAAGCTTTTTTTTTTTTTTTTCAGATCTCATCTGTAATTATCTTTTTTGAGTTTCTTTTCGTGTCCTCTTGTTTTTCCATTGTCCCATTTCAATAAATCATTCTTATCTAAGACTTCCATTCCCTTCATAATTCTATAGATAGTTAGTAGATCTCCTCTTTCCCTTCTTTGTTCTAGAGTTGGTAACTCTAATTTGGACAGTCTTTGTTCATATGTCATTTTGGAAAGAGGTGGTGCCAGTTTTGTTGTTGCTCTTTGTATTTTTTCTAATTCTTTTATAATCTTTTTGGTACTGGGTGTCCATAATGTTGCTGCATACTCAAATTTTGGTCTTATTAGTGTAGTTAAAAAAATGTTGATCATTTTCTCATCCAAATAGACAAATGCCACTTTTATTGGCCTCAAACTGTAGGTTTTTCCAACTATTTTATTACTATGCTCGTCCAGTGTCATGTCTTTGCTGATCATCACTCCAAGGTTTTTTTCATAGTTCACTTTTTTTGCCTCTTCTTCACCAATTTTATAATCTTTCAATATTCTGTTTTTACTTTTTCCAAATTCCATTATACTACATTTCTTGATATTGAATTTCACTTCCCACTTTCGAGTCCATTTCCAGATCTTGATATACAGGTACTTCAAGGTAGATGATACCATGCTCCCAATATAGAACTCTCCTTGAAGAACATTAGTAACCTTCTCCTGGAACACTCCAGTGCCCATCCAGAGAAAATCATCCACATATATTCATACGATACCATGAAGTTCACCACCAAAATACCAAGAAAACAAGGATGGTTTGAGTGGACACATCTCAGCTGACAGAGACAGTAGCTGACTCTTGACATGCAAGTACCACACACTTGCTGTGTCACATAGACTGAACACTGTCTTTTTCGGTCTTCAAAGTTGACCACTCTAATATTCTGGGGGGGGGGGGGGGGATGCAAATAAACCTCTCACTGTATGTAGTTGCCCTGAAGGTAAGCTGACTTCACATCCAGGCTGTGACACTCCCAACCAAACACAGAAGCCATTGCCAGAGCCAATCAGATAGATTCGTTAGAACAGGCTGGGGAATACTTCCTAAAGCTGGATGTGTCCTTCTCAAAACCCCTTGCTACGAGGTGTGCCTTGATTATAGGGCTTCCATCTTTCACCTTTTCTGTGATAACCCACTGCATAGATATAAAATCCTGTCCTCTGTCTTCCACCTCCTCATAAACGTAATTCTTTTTGCCAATTTTGTACATTCATCTCCTTTGCTTTTATCACTTCTTCATTTGAGTAAAATGCAAACTTCTCCACTTCATCAGGGACCACTTCTAATTCTACAACTTCCGAAAAATCCATGCACTCTATACTCCCATCAGAATCCTTTTGGAAGTTGAACCAATTTTTAATATTTTCCTTTAGCTTTACCTCCTCTGCTCACTATTCTTGTAGACATGTGTTCACCAGTTTTTTCATTCAGTCCTCAGATCCTTTGCCCCACTAGCAGTTTAAATGGTTTTGTTTCTCTTTGAGAGTTGTCTGGCAATTCAGAATTGCTTACAATATAATTTTGTCTTTGTTGTACCTCCTGTACCTCGCCAGTATCATATACTTTCTCAGTGTTTTCAGATGTTGGTGCAGATGAAGTAAACCCCTCTGAATCCTCATCCACCTCCTCCTGATCACGTATACCCTCTATATTCCTCAGTGCCTCCTGAGTGCCAATGGATGATCCACCACAAGTCTGAGGACAATCTGTTTGAGACCTCAGGGGAAGTTTTGATAATCAGCAAATATGGACTCTGATGTAAACATCCCTATGATGAACCAGAACCTGCTTGCCATCCCTGCCTAAAACTATGCCCGGTCCATGCCATCACTGATCATCATTAAGCTTAAAGTACACCTCATCACCATTGCAAAGGTCACTTATCCCTGTTGTGTGATGCAAGGCTCTCTTGATCCTTTCACTAGATTCGTTTTTGAGTTACTCTCTTTGAGCAGTGTATAGCATTCAAGTTTTGTCACTCAATATCCGAGCCAGAAACTGACTCTAAAGCAGGCAAGGAGCTACTGGTGACAGATGGCACTGCAGGATTGAAACCAAATACTAATTGGGTTGAGCTAAAGCCGGAATTATTCACCAATGCATTATGAGCTGACACCACCCATGCCAAGGCTATGTTGATATCAAACTTCATATCCTCAAACACTTTTAGCACTGTGTCACCAATTATAGCATTCAATCATTCACATGTGCCATTGCTCCACAGACTTTCTGTAGTAGTGATTAAAATCTTAATACCAAACAGATTGCAAAGTTTTCTCAAGTCACTATTATTAAATTTAAGTCCATTGTCAGAGAGAATTTTCCTTGGAGCACTAAATAATGAAATCCAATTTCTGAAGATGCTGCCAACCACTGTCTTAGCAGACTTGTTGGTGATGGCTGATGCCACACAATATCTTGTAGCAAGATTATTATAATAAGAGACAGATGTTGTTATACCTGTTCCAGATCTATTGCAATTACTTCATTAAATTTCTCTGCCATCTGCACACTGACAACTGGTCTAGGTTTTGGGTATTTATACACACACTTCACAATTTTCAGTAACATTTCTAACCTGTTTCTCCATGTCTCTCTCCAACATTTCAGCTTTTCACAGCATTCTTATCAATCTCTCTACATCAAGATGGCAAAATGTATGGTGAAGTTTTAAAGCAGTTTTATTGCTATCTGTTGAAGCCAGTAACACATAATGGATCCCTGGTTCTAGTCACAAGAACAGTGGTAACATTTAGTGACCTGATGATGCAATCTTCAACTTCAATTTATTCATAACCTTCAGTGAAACCTTACAAAAATCAAGAACAATTTTTTCCTTTTTTCATTGACTGCTTACTATCAAAAGTGGAAGATTGCACTCAACAACATTGGTTGACAGCTCTGATCTCACATCTCCAATCTAACATGAAAGTACATGCTTAATGGATTAATAGGCTACACCATCATGAAACATAAATGTACAGCTGGTTTTTTCTTCTCTCACCATGGCCAACTCTTCATCCCACAGGTTGTTCAAGTAATTATCCAACCACTGCTGATTGCTAACTGTAGTTGAACAACCAGTAACTAATACCACAATTTCAAGACTTCCTTGACCAAATGCATAATCTTAGTCTGTTTGACATTTTTATCACTGGCATATTCAACAAATACTGGCATTTGTATCGTGTGTTCCTTACTATTAGCTCCAGTATCTTGTTCATTGATACCCCTAAATGACACCTCATTCTTGTATGAATGTGGACAATATCGAGCCCAATGGTAATGTGAATCACATATCACACATCGTGAAGCTTGGCTATCACGGTCCAGGGGATTGAGTCTTCGATTAGTCCCTTGGTCACTCAAGTCAACTTGTGTCGACATAACTGCTCCTCTTCCTCTTCTTTGAAATCTGTGATGATCTATGTGGTTGCTGTCCATAGATGGCATAGTAGACCTCTTTATTATTGCCATAAAAGACAGGCTCAGCTTTAATGCATGAGGGACACTCTGCACCTATGTTCACATCTGACTCCTGAGTTGAGTGTATGCTCAATTGCTGACCAAGGACACATTTTAAAGTAGATTTCATATTAGTATAGTTGATTTTGGAGATCTCTGATATCACATCTTGAGTCTCACGCTCAGCCAAGTTGCTTGAAACAAGAAGCATAAAAGCCATCACAGAGTCTGGTAGTGTCATTCCTTCCTGTGTAAACTTAAAGTATTTATGTTCAAATTCACTCACATATTCATTAATATTCTTTTTATTTCTTCTGAAATTATATAAATTATGAAATGCTGCAAATTGACATTGACCTTTATCAGGTAAGAGCAATGTGTCTAGTTTCTCAATAATGCTCTTTACACCATTTTCACTCTTCAGAACTGTTAATTCAATTTCAGAAGGTGCCATTCTAGCTTGGCCAATTAAGGATAGGTATATGGTTAGTGCCTGTTTATCCTTATCTATATCAGTTAACTCACACCATATGTTTATATCCTTTTTCCAATTTTCATATTTAGAATCATTATCAAACTTACGAGGGCACTTAGAAGAGGCCATAACTACAGTCTACTACCATTGACAGACTAAACTTGCTCCATTCATCATTTCCGTAATACTGGAATCCAGCACTTTACATAGTAGCTCAACAACACTGCCACCTGGTGTCTGTTCACTGAATCACACAAATCCAATATTGCTGCCCTCAGCCAAATGACAACAATGAACACTCCAACATTATTTTTTCCATCTGTGGCTGTGGAAAACACTGTACCAAGAATAAAGTAATTAAATTATGTTACTATAGCAAAACAGAACAAAATAGAACCCCTACAGTAAGTTAACATTCCTGTAACTGGACAGAGGGGGAGTTTGTCAATTAATTGGAGCTGCCTTGCTATGGATGTGCAGGGATAACCTGTCATCCAGGAGGAGCCAAGAAAAAAGGGAGGGAGTGGTGGTGAATGATAGTGGAGTATGTGGGGATGAAATGGGTGGGAATGGATTTATTCCTTTAGCTTTGGTTACCACCCATGTAAGGTGGGAAAAGCCCTTGGTGTATGTATGTATGTTCTAAATTTTTCTGCATATGATTTCATTATGGAGTAAAAAGTCTCCTGTCAGCATGCTATATCATTGTAAGTCCATTGGAGATACTTTGTAAATGTACTGAACTGTACTTTTTTTTTTTTTTTTCCATTAAGACCAAAGTTGCTGAGCAAAAGGAACGAGAACACAAACTGGAAATTGAGATGAAAGAAGCAGTCAAAGTGAAGTCCAAACTGGAGGGGGAGGTGACATCATTAACCAAGGATCTGACAGACATGCAAAGGACTGTACAGAGATCCCAGAGAGACAGGCAGAGTTTCATGGTGAGTAGCTCCAAGCCCAATCAATTGTTGGTAATCATTCAAGAAATACTCACCTAAAACTCACCATCCCACTCCAACAAAGTGGGAAGTAAGAATTTGAATTGTTATTTTCCTACATAATGAGACTCATGAAAGTGGGTTTAATGGATAAGGATTTGCATTTACTGAAGTACTGAGTTAAGGGAGGGTGCATTAATTAATTTCATTTGCGTGTCATGCAGTGTCTAAAAAAGGGAGGCATATTGATGGTGGACTGGCTGGTGAGGTTCTTTAATGTTTGCCTAAAAAAGGGTAGAGTGCCAGAGGACTAGAGGAGTGCCTGTACAGTTCTGCTTTACAAGGGAAAAGGGTACAAGTGTGAGTGTAGTAGTTTCAGAGGGACCAGTTTGTTGAGTGTAGTTGGGAAGGCTTATGGGAGGGTTTTAATTGAGAGGATTAGGAGAGGAACAGAGGGAGTAATTGGTGAGGAACAGTGTGGGTTTAGGAAAGGTAGGGGTTGTGTGGATCAGATTTTTGTAGTAAGACAGATATGTGAGAAAACTTTAGGGAAAGGTAAGGATTTTTTTGGGGGGCCTTTATGGATTTGAAAAAGGCTTATGACAGGGTAGACTGGAGGGCACTGTGGGGTATTGCAGATATATGGGATAGGAGAAAGGATGCTAAGAGCAGTCAAGAGTTTTTATGAGTAGTACAGACTGTGTTAGAATTAGAAATCGAGAGAGCAAGTGGTTTGAGATAAAGGTAGGACTTCACAAGGGGTGTGTCATGTCACCATGGCTGTTCAACTTATACATGGATGGGGTGGTGTGAGAAATAAATGCAAAGTTAATGGGCCAGGGATTGGAGATGGTTAAAGAAAATTGAGAAAAATGGGAGATAAGCCAGTTGTTGTTTGCTGACAATACTGCACTTGTAGTAGGATCAGAGGAGGGATTGAGGAGGTTAATGATGGAGTTTGAGAAAGTGTGTGTAAGAAGTTGAAGATAAACAAGGGGAGAGGATGGGAGCAAATTGGGAGTGATTATTAAGGGAGAGAGGCTGGAGGAAGTGACTAGTTTTAGATATTTGGGGGCAAATATAGTGGGAGAGGGAGGAGTGGAGGTGGAGGTAGAATGTAGATTAATAGAAGCAAGTAAATGCCTTGGGGGATTAAAAAGTGTAATGAGAAATAGACATTTGGGAATGGATGCAAAGAGGAGATTCTATGAAGGGGTGATTGTGCCAACAACATTACATGGGACAGAAACCTGGAACATAAGAGAAGAAGAGTTTAAATATGTTTGAGATGAAATGCCTGAGAAGTATGGTAGGGGTTACTAGGCTAGATAGAATGAGAAACAAGGAGGTGAAGAGGAGAATGGGGATGGAAAAGGAGTTGAGAGATAGGGTTGATGAAAGAGTATTGGGATGGTTTGGACACATGGAAAAATGAGTGAAAAAAGATTAGTAAAAGAAGTGTGGAAGGCAGAGGTGGATGGAGTGAACATGAGGTGACCAAGGATGAGATGGATGAGGTAAAAGGGGAATTGGGAAAGAGAGGGATGTCTATTGAGGAAGGCAGGGAGAAGACAGAAGATAGGGGTGAGTGGAGAATGGTTGTGTATGGATGATGCTGTGATACATGGAAGGGAGTGGGTGGGGGATGGGGTGTGAGGGAATGGGTGTAAATTATATTTTGACACAGCCTGAAGGGATATCTCCTCGTCTTCTCTTTTTCTGCATGAGGGGACTGAGAGGGGAGTTCCCCAATTAAATGAAGCCACCTTGCTGTGGATGTGCTGTGTCTTGCTGCATTGCTTCTGACCCAGGGCAGTGGGCGAGATGCAGGGATGACCCATCATCCAGGAGGAGCCAAGAAAAGAGGGAGGGATGGGCAGTGAATGGGAGTGGAGTATGTAGGGATGAAATGAGTGGGAGTGGATTTATGCCTTTGACTTTGGCTACCTCCCTTGTAAGAAAAAAAAATGGTATATGTATGTATGTATTACTTTTTTCAGTTTTGTGCCCCAAAATATTTTTCTGCTCCATTGGCCTTGCCCATGCTAAACTTCAGGTAATATGTGTTAGTCTATTTTATTTATATTTGTTTTATTGTTCCTATTTCCTGGCATTAATTTATTATATTTTCCTTGATTGTGTATTCATAAAGCATTTTATTAGATACACTGTGGTGCACCATAGTATACAGTAAGTGATGGCTATACGGGGCTGGAAAAAATAATTCTAACACTAGTGTATTTATTTATTATATGCAGTTGTAATACCATTGACATTTAACATTAGTTGAGTCATATATGCAGTTCTGACAAAGCTATGTAAACACGTGAACAACAATACATGCAAATTTGAAAGGAAATCACTATTATCTACAGGTAGTCGTCGACCTATGCTACTTACGACTCGACTGATCGACTTTACGACCGCCTGGTCGGCAGGCATCACTCTCACTTGCCAGATGGTAGAAAAGTATAGTGTACTACAGTTTCCGCGCCCCAGCAGCAGGATCCCACGGTCTCGCTACTCAGTCTTTGTGAGTAGCGAGTACCGGTACAGTGTGATTTCCTCCATATCCGTGTCATTTAAAATTTCCTCAAAATACCCCGAAGATGTCTACCAAGAGGAAAATATCGTTGTCTATTCAGCCAGCCAAGAAGGAAAGAAAGGCCATTGATCTGGACACAAAATCTTTAGTGATTAAACAGCACGAAGGAGGAAAGAATGTTAATGTGATCGCACGTGACATGAAGTTATCACACTCTACTGTGTCAACAATTTTGAAAGACAAAGAAAGAATTTGTGAAGCTGTGAAAGGATCTGCGCCCATGCGATCAACAGTGATAACGAAACAACGTACCGGGCCCATCCATGAAATGGAGAAATTACTGCACATTTGGATGGAAGATCAAATTAAAAAACGGACACCGTTAGCCTTTTTACTGTGCAGACAAAGGCTAAAAGTCTATTCCAGACTTTGAAGGAACGCGCCGGAGAAGACTACAGTATTTTTTTTTTTTTCCCAAGGACTGGCTGTTTCAAGAGATTTAAGAAAAGATTCAAACTGCATAACGTTCGAGTGACTGGAGAAGCAGCGATGGCATATGAGGAAGCTCGCAAGTTTATCGACACTTTATGAAACGACCAAATCATCCCCCCCCCCCCCCATTACGCGCGCTACCCCTACTGATGATGATGACGCCGACGATCCACAGCCAAAGCACCTGTGACGCAAGCAATTAATAAAGTTGTATTTCGGTATGTTTAAAAAAAAAAAAAAAAATCACACCTGTACTTTATGTTTTGTATGTTTTGCACACAACGATCTGCGTCAAAATATCATCAACACATAAACGCCCCCTACCCCCATCCCTCTCTTCCTTGCATAACAGTATTATCCATACACAGTCATTCTTCACTCATACCTATCTCCTGCCTTCTCCCTCCCTTGCTCAACAGACATTCCTCTCTTGCTCAATACCCCCTTCACCCCATCCACCGGTGTGGAAGTTGCCCGCATCCCACGTCTGCGATACCACACTGAAGAAATAACGGAAAGGGAAGAGAGATGATCATAATAAATGTAGATAAAATTAACCATAAACGGTACAAAGATCAATACTTATAATGGCCTTCAATCAATCACAATTTCCAACCTACCTTTTCGTAGGTTATTTGGTGTATGAAATAGAGAAATATTATCCACATTATTGTTTAAACTGCCGACGCTTTGGACACAATGATGACGTCGCGTAGATAGTTTATGTGTACACAGTACACTGCTCGGCCCCCGCACATGTTACCCCATGCTCAAACTCAGCCAAATCTATGAAGTACAAACAAAATCACCTAACATCATCCTCAGATTGCACAGTGTACCATTATGAAAAGGGAGTTCCACTGTGCCAGAGAGTTAAAACGGATTAGCTCTTTAGGAGCCCGAAAACGAGTACAATCCAGGATGATCAAACCAGAAACCACGTGTCCGGAAGAACTACAAATCGCCAGACGATCCCCCTCCCTAGTTGTTCCACTCAAGCAACTACACAAAGAGAGGCCACCCTCATAGTACAGAAAAAATATATATGAATACTTGTGATTGAACCAATATGTGGAATAGAAGATAAGGCAAGACAGCGGCCCGATATTGTCTAAAAATGATAGAAGCAATGGTAAAATACAATCCATAACAACCAAATCTACAAATAATTTCTATCACATGTTTTATGTTATTATTATTTTTTCTCCGTATTCTCGAGTGGCTTTGTAAAAAAAAAATGGAAACTAAGAAAAGCACAGCTATGAATTTTTTTGTAAATTATCACTTCTTATTTGAGAAGAATGCGTACAAAAATTTACTTCTAAAGCCAAGGTCGCTTTATACATGATCTTAAAAAAACCGGTTGCACTTCACAAGATGCAGAGTTGTACACGATGATATACAGTCATTAATCATGCAATTAATGGAATTGAATGGAGTAAAGAAATCTTGGTGAAAAAAATCTATCGTCACGATCTTCGCCAACAGGAAACATGTTGCACCTGTTTGGCCCAAGTCAATCAATGAACAGGTTCAGTGTTACTGTCTGGAGAGAGGGAGTGAAGGACAATATAGTATTTGGTGCTCTGCGTCTTCCATGTGACGGTTGCATCTTGGGCAAATGCTGTCTGTTGCAGTTTGGTCAAATCCGTGTCGGTATTGTTTTATTACAGGGGGTCACCAAACTACAGCCCGCGGGGGCAGTTCATCCGGCCCGCCACCTCATTGTACATATTTTGTGTATTAGTAGATAAATGTTTGTCTTTATTTTTGTGTATTCACTGTATTGTATTGAAAAAAAAAATTATGCTGCCTGCGCTCATTATTTTCTCAATTATCTGTCCCGCTGTGAAAACAAAAACAAAAACGGTGACTAGTGGGAGGTGGTGACCTGAATGTGGGATACCAATAAAAATCTTGTCTGTCATGGGGCTGATTTTTCTGATGTGTTGATTTCTTGGTTGGGGAGGATTGGAGTATAGAATTTGGCAAACTGTTAAGAAATATTTGTTTTGTGATATGTGTGTATTTTACCCGTCTGGGGTATTGGCTGCATGTTATGGTGGCAAAATAACATCCAGTTGATACTTTAGGGTCTATATGGGGCGCCCCTACGGACCAGAGCCACACACCATTTTGTCTGTGATAGAGGAAAACTCTGTTCATAGAGAAATTATGACACTTTTATACTACGGCTGTCCCTCCGTTATGCTGTCCCCCAATCCCTTGTTACTACCCTGTACCATTTCTCTGAATATTCATTTCCTTTTTTCGCCTACCCTGTGGTGGGGGAAGAGAATGCTATCACCAAGTCTTTCCACTTGAATCGTAAGAGGCGACAAAAAACGGGACGGGGGATGGGATTAGAAGTCCTGCTACCTGTAGCCCCAAAGGGGACATTCCTATAAAAAAAAATAAAGACATAAGAGGGTCTGGGAGTTTTCCAACCAGTACTCTAAGGTTTGGTTCTTTTAATGCGCGTGGATGTGGTACAGATGAGAGTAAAAGGGAAGAGATAGGCAGTATGTTTGTGAGAAGAAAGATGGATGTGCTGGCTTTGAAACTTAAATGAAAGGGAAGGGCGAGTGTGAGTTTGGGAATGTAGCTGGAAGGTACTCAGGAGTGAAGAGGGGACGAGGGAGAGAAGGGGTGGTTATACTAGTAAGTGAAGAGATAAGTAAGCATGTAGTGGAGTGGAAGGAGGTTTCATCAAGATTGATGTGGATGAAGGTGGAGCTGGGAAGGGAGATGTGGGTTTTTGTAAGTACGTATGGGCCTGGTAATGAGAAGAGCGTAGAGGAAAGGGAGGCTTTATGGGTAGATATAAATGAGTGCATAGAGGGATTAGGGAGAAATGTCAATGTAGTTGTATTGGGAGACCTTAATGCTAGTGTAGGAAACGAACCAATAGACGGAGTGATTGGGAAGTATGGAGTTCCAGGTAAAAATCGTAGTGGAGAATTGACGGTGGAGATGTGTCTTGAGAGTTGATGATAGCAAATACAGTGTTTAGGAAGAAAGTCAAGCATAAGTACACATGGGTGAGGGTGGTGGATGGAGGGGTGGCAGATAGAGCCTTAATGGACAATATAGTGGTGACCAGGAGAAGGTGGGGGAATATGAGATCATTTTCTGGTGGAAAGTAAATTGGTGGAGAAAGAGGAAAAGGGCAGAAGGTAGGGAGGTACTTACAGTGAACTGCTTAAATGAGAAAGAAAAGGAGAAGGAGTATAAAAAGCTGAGAGAGGAGTGGGAGAGAGTGAAGGATAGAGTAGAACTAGGGGTGGAGGAGGAATGGGGATGGTTCAAGAAGGGAGTCAAAAGGTGTGCAAAGATGGTGTGTGGAACAAGGATGGCGGGAGGAAATAGAAGGAAAGGTAGTGAGTGGTGGGATGAGGAAGCAAAGAAGGGTGTAGAAGAGAAGAAGCAGGCATTCATAGATTGGCCACAAATTAGGACGAGGGAATCGTATGAGAGGTACAAAGTAAAGAGAAGAGAAGTTTAGCATAAGATAAAGGAAGCAAAGAGGAGAGCAGACGTGAAATGGGGTAAGAGTATAACAGAACACTTTGAAAGTAATAAAAATATGTTTTGGAAAGAAATTGAAAGAAGAAGAGGAGGCGAATCAAATAGAGAAGAGAAGGTAAAAGGTGCAGATGGAGAGATGATAATGGAAGAGAAGGCAGTGAGAGGAAGGTGGGCAGAGTATTTTAGGGAGTTGCTAAATGTGAAGGAGGATAGGGAGGGAAAGGTAGTTGCAGTGGGAAGTGCTAAGAAAATGAGAGTGATGAGTGAGGAAAATGGAGGAGAAATTGGGAAAGATGAAGTGAAAGCAGCTGTTAAGATGATGAGAGCAGGTAAGGCACCTGGGTTGGATGGATGCCATGCAGAATGTCTGAAGAAAGGAGGTACAGTTATAGTGGACTGGCTGGTGAGGTTATTTAATGTTGCTGGAGAGAGGGTAGAGTGCCGGAGGACTGGAGGAGTGCCTGTATAGTTCCACTTTACAAGGGAAAGGGGGACAAGTGTGAGTGAAGTAGTTACAGAGGGATCAGCTTTGTTGAGTGTAGTTGGGAAGGCTTATGGGAGGGTCTTGATTGAGAGGATTCGGAGAGAAACAGTGGGAGTAATTGGTGAGGAACAATGTGGTTTTAGGACAGGTAGGGGTTGTGTAGATCAGATTTTTGTGGTAAGACAGATATGTGAGAAAACTATAGGAAAAGGTAAGGATGTTTTTTGGGCTTTTATGGATTTGAAAAAGGCTTATGGCAGGGTAGACAGGAAGGCACTGTGGAAGGTACTGCAGATATATGGGATAGGAGGAAAGGTGTTAAGAGCAGTCAAGAGTTTTTACGAGAGTAGTAGAGCTTGTGTTAGGATTAGAAATGGAGAGAGTAAATGGTTTGAGGTAAAGGTGGGACTTCGTCAGGGATGTGTTATGTCACCCTGGCTGTTCGATCTATACATGGATGGGGTGGTGCGAGAAGTGAATGCAAAGGTAGTGGGTCAGGTTGGAGATGGTTAAAGGAAATGGAGAAAAGTGGGAAATAAGCCAGCTGTTGTTTGCTGACGACACTGCACTTGTAGCAGGATCAGAGGAGGGATTGAAGACGTTGGTGCCAGAGTTTGAGAAGGTGTGTGAAAGAAGGAAGCTGAAGATAAATGCGGGCAAAAGTAAAGTGATGAGATATACAAGGGGAGAGAGTGACAGTAAGCTGGAAGTGAGCATTAAGCGTGAGAGACTGGAGGAAGTGGATAGTTTTAGATACTTGGGTGCGAATGTGGTGGGAAAGGGAGGAGTGGGGGTGGAGGTAGAATGTAGATTGAGAGAAGCGAGTAAATGCCTTGGTGGATTAAAAAGTGTAATGAGAAATAGACATTTGGGAATGGATGCTAAGAGGAGTGATTGTGCCAACAGCACTGTACGGGGCAGAAACATGGAACATAAAAGAGGAAGAGAGAAGGAGTTTGAATGTATTTGAGATGAAATGTCTGAAGTATGATAGGGGTTACTAGGCTAGATAAAGTGAGGAATGAGGATGTGAGGAGGAGAACAGGGGTGGAAAGGGAGCTGGGAGATAGGGTTGATGAAAGAGTATTGGGATGGTTTGGACACATGGAAAGAATGAGTGAAGAAAGATTAGTAAAAGAGGTGTGGAAGGCAGAGGTGGAAGGAGTGAATATGAGGGGGCGTCCTAGGATGAGATGGATGGATGCGGTGAAAGGGGCATTACAAAAGAGAGGAATGTCTGTTGAGGAAGGACGGGAGAGGACAGAAGATAGGGGTGAATGGAGAAGGGTTTTGTATGGATGATGCTGTGATGCATGAGGGGGAGTGGGTGGGGGATGGGGGTGAGGAAGTCTGTACGAGTAAAAATTTGACGCAGCCCGAAGAGATCTCCCCGTCTTCTCCTTTTCTGCATGAGGGGACGGAGAGGGCGGGTCGGTGAACTTATGAAGCGGCCTTGCTGTGGATGTGCTGTGTCTTGCGACACTGCTTCTGACCCAGAGCAGTGGACAGGGTGCAGGGACGACCAGTCATCCAGGAGGTGCCAAGAGAAGAGGGAGGGAGGAGGGTGGAGGGGAGTGGGATATGTAGGGAATGGAATGACTGGGAGTGGTTTCTATGCCTTTTTCTTTTTGGCTACCCCCCCCCCCCGCCGTGTAAGGGGGAAAAAGCCTTTGGTATATGCATGTATGTGTATTTTACCTAGTTGTATTATATGGGAAGGGAACTATGCTCGTGGTGTGTGCTTTTGTATGAATACATTGTGGGGTGTTAAGTGCAGGTTATTGTAAATGTCTGAGTAAAATACTGAAATAGTTGTTTTTATGTTGTGTTTGGTGCGATGTAATTATATAATGTGATGGGAGGGGCGTAGACTTACTTGCATCTTACCTGTGGTTGCAGACGAGCCAGGCCCAAGTCAAGGTCCTCAAGAGTGAGAAGGACAGCCTCGAGTGGGAGATGGAGGTTCTTCGCCAGAAGGCCAGCAAGGTAAGCTGAGACCTACCTCAGGAGTCTAGCTTGTTCTTGTAACCCATACAGTGTATACCAGTGTATTTCAGTCTTTTTCACTCCATTGCCCCCTTCATTTTTTCTCCCAATTCCCACCTCGCCAATAAATGTTGGGAAAAAATACAAATACAAAATACAATAAAATGTTGATGAAGGGAAGCCCTTTGCTTTATCACAAAGTTGATAATTATGATTATCTTATAATTCTTCTCCCAGAACAGAATCATGGTTTATTCATACTTATATTTCTCACATTATATAGAAATGTATAAATTTTAGCAACCGGCCATGGTCCCTAGGTTGAGAACCACTGGTATATACTCTTGAAGATATGTATGAAGGATCTACATGGGAACATGTCAAAGAACACAGGGATTAAAGAGAAGGGTGCGTATGGTCATGTGCCGTCACGGCGTTTAGTTGATTGATAGTTTGGTTTGGGGGTTTATCAATCAATCAGTTGTCTCAGGTCTCTCTCGCAGGAGACTTACAACTTTGAGGTAATCAGCAACAGCTATCGATTTAGCCCATAAGTCATTCAAGGAAGAGATTTTGTGTTGTTGTCTGGGTGGAAGTGTAGGATAGGTTGTTTATAACCACAATAGCCACAAAAGTCTATAGTCTTTTGTGGTTATTGCATCAGAGGTACTTGGCTTCTTTGGCCAGACATATTCTATGTTGGTATTATGTTGAAGCTTGATAGTGTCTTGAACACAGTCGTGCTTGTGAGGGTCTTGATTGTCGTGTGGGGGCTGGTTTCTGTGGAGCTGATGTAAGTTTGAATAAGTAATGGAGTTTGATGGAGTAAGAAGAAGAAAAAGAAAATAAGAGGAAAAAGAAGAATAAGAAGCAAAAAGAGGAAGAAGAATAGAGAAGTAAACCTAAGAAGAAAATGGAGGAAGTAAAGAGTAAAAAAAAAAGAGAAGAATAGTAATAACGGCGAGAGTAGCAAAAGAACAAGGGCAAGATAGACAAATGATGAACATCACATAGTACCAGTACTATTAGTAGTAATAATAGCGTAGTTGTAATAGCAGCAGCAGCAGTAGTAGTAGTGGTAGTAGTAGTAGTAGTAATAGTAGTAGTAGTAGTAGTAGTAGTAGCCATTAATAGTGGCTGTGGTGATAGTAGTAGTAGTCGTAGTAGCACTCGTAGTAGTGATGGTTATAGCGATAGAAGTAGTAATCGAAGTCGTAGTAGTAGTAATAGTGGCAGAAGAATGCGTAAAAATAATAACAGAACTTAAAGAATAAAAAACGAGTAGCGATAATGACAAGAACAGAAAGGACAAGAAATGTGGAAGACCAGCAACAAAACGGCGAAGAAAAAATAAATCGCATGCAGGTGGACCCCCTAGTGGAGGAGGAAGAGGTGGCCAGAGGCGGAGGATTGCGGGCAAAGGTGGGGAGGGTGGGGGAGGTGCTTTCTCGAAGGCATCTTGTGCCAAAGTTGTGCCTGTAACGTGCCTCTGCGCATGGCCGACCCTAACACTCTGTTTGAGCTGGTTTTCCTTGAACAGTATATGTTATGTACACATTCAGAGCATTTACCCTCTTGTCCCATCTGTTGAATTTTAGAGGCTTTATTCTGGCTAATATCAAGCGATTTATTCCGCGGATGCGGGAATTACTGGCATAAATGGGTTGAGGTGTTACCAGGGGTGAGAGGCGACTACGGGTATGGTCATTTGTCAATACATATCTGGATGTATGTATCATTACGTAGATTAATCAAATTATTTGACTTGTATGTGTACATATGCAAAGCAACGCACACAAACACGCACTACACACACAAAGTTACTGTGTGTGTGATTGTCTTTACATGGTTGCATCTACGAATTAGGCTTCCTGCCAATGCTTTCGTATGTAACACAGAGTGAACCCGCTGAATTATTTTTACGTTTATTTTTTCCGTCGTTTTCTTTTATATATCCGTCTAGGTAGATTACAGATCGACCCTTTACCTTTCCTTACTCACATTGAGGGTGCATCTCGAGGGCCGTCACTCGATCCCCGGACGAAAATTGTAAGCTCGACAATGAGATTTGTGGATTCGACCGGTGGATGTCGCCGACATTGTAAATGCTGTTAAGTGTGTGTGTATGTGTATTTACTTAGTTCTATTTCACGGAAAAGGGAGCTATGCTCGTGGTGTCCCGTCTCCATATCTCGTTTAATCTAAACTGTATTTACCTAGTTGTATTTACCTAGTTGTATTTTACGGGAAGGGGAGCTATGCTCGTGGGGTCCCGTCTTCATATCTCATTTTATCTAAACTATTTTTAAATTCATGTATTGTTTTTGCACACACCACTTTCTCATCTAACTTGTTCCAACTGTTTATTACTCTGTGAGGAAAGCTGTTCTTTTTCAAGTCTCTTCTATAGCTGTCTTTTTTTATTTTCTTTCCGTGTCCTCTTGTATTTCTGTCATCCCATTTTATCAGATTCTCTCTATCAGTAATTTCTATGCCTTTCATGATTCTGTAAATAGCTATCAAATCTCCTCTCTCTCTTCTTTGCTCTAGTGTCTGTAGTTCAAGTTTTTGTAGTCTCTCTTCATATGATAGTTTTGAGAGTGTTGGTGCCAGTTTTGTAATTGCTCTTTGTATTCTTTCAAGTTTTTTTATACATCTTTTTGTACTTGGTGACCATATCGTTGCTGCATATTCCAATCTTGGTCTTATCAGGGTGATTAGGATTTTCTTCACCATTTCTACATCCAGATATGTAAATGCAACTTTGATTGTTCTTATTAAATTATAAGTTTCTCCAAAAATCTTATTTATATGTTTCTCAGGTGACATATTATTCATAACAATGACTCCCAGGTCCTTCTCGTTTTCTACTTTTTTATTCCTTCTCCCAATTTATATGCTCCTGTTATTGTTTTTGCTTTTTCCAAATTCCATTATACTACACTTTTTTGTATTGAACTCCATCTCCCACTTCCTACTCCATTCCTGCACTATATTTAGGTCTCTCTGTAGTGATTCACAATCTTCTTCAGTTTTCACTCTTTTCAGTAGTTTTGCATCATCTGCAAAAAAGCTCATATAGCTTTCAATTCCTTCATCCATATCATTAATATATATAGCAAACATTATTGTGGCCAGAACTGTTCCCTGCGGAACACCGCTTATTACTTCATCCCATTTTGAATGCTGGTTTCTTATCACTACTCTCATTTTTCTTTCTTGCAAAAAGTCTTCCATCCAATTTAGTAGTTTTCCCTGTATTCCTCCTTCAGTTTCTAATTTCTTAAGCAACTTCTTATGTGGTACTTTTTCAAAAGCTTTCTTTAGGTCTAGAAATGCACAGTCCGCCCATCCATCTCTTTCTTGTATTATATCTATTAGCCTTGAATAGAAACATATTAAATTGGTGACGCATGATCGTCCTTGTCTGAATCCAAATTGCCTTGGATTTAACACTTTGTTTTTTTCTAAATATTTTACCCATCTACTTTTGATAATTCTTTCACAAATTTTTGCTATTGTACTTGTTAGAGAGACTGGTCTATAGTTTGTAGGTTCTTCTTTATTTCCTCCTTTATATATAGGTACTATATTTGCTTTTTTCCAATCTTCTGGAACTTTTCCTTTTTTCAAGGAACTGTTTATTATGCTATGTATTTTGTCTGCCAGTTCATTCCTGCATTCTTTCAGAATCCAGTTTGCTATATCATCTGGTCCATGCGATTTTCTGACATCAAGATTACTCAAGTGTGTCAATATTTCATTCTTTGTTACTTCTATTTCTTCCATAGGGGGGACTTTCTCTTTCCATTCAATCTCTTCAGGTTGTATGTTCTCCCTTGTAAACACTGATTTAAAATGTTTGTTCATAATTTCCGCCATTTCCATTTCCTCAGTGTATTCAACTCCCTCTTGTGTGTATTTACCTAGTTGTATTTACCTAGTTGTATTTTACGGGAAGGGGAGCTATGCTCGTGGGGTCCCGTCTTCATTTCTCATTTTATCTAAACAATTTTTAAATTCATGTATTGTTTTTGCACACACCACTTTCTCATCTAACTTGTTCCAACTGTCTATTACTCTGTGTGGAAAGCTGTTCTTTTTCAAATCTCTTCTATAGCTGTCTTTTTTTATTTTCTTTCCGTGTCCTCTTGTATTTCTGTCATCCCATTTTATCAGATTCTCTCTATCAGTAATTTCTATGCCTTTCATGATTCTGTAAATAGCTATCAAATCTCCTCTCTCTCTTCTTTGCTCTAGTGTCTGTAGTTCAAGTTTTTGTAGTCTCTCTTCATATGATAGTTTTGAGAGTGTTGGGGCCAGTTTTGTAATTGCTCTTTGTATTCTTTCAAGTTTTTTTATACATTTTTTTGTACTTGGTGACCATATTGTTGCTGCATATTCTAATCTTGGTCTTATCAGGGTGATTAGGATTTTCCTCACCATTTCTTCATCCAGGTATGTAAATGCCACTTTGATTGTTCTTATTAAATTATAAGTTTCTCCAAAAATCTTATTTATATGTTTCTCAGGTGACATATTATTCATAACAATGACTCCCAGGTCCTTCTCATTTTCTACTTTTTTTATTCCTTCTTCTCCCAAATTATATGATCCTGTTATTCTGTTTTTGCTTTTTCCAAATTCCATTATACTACACTTTTTTGTATTGAACTCCATCTCCCACTTCCTACACCATTCCTGTACTTTATTTAGATCTCTCTGTAGTGATTCACAATCTTCTTCAGTTTTCACTCTTTTCAGTAGTTTTGCATCGTCTGCAAAGAAGCTCATATAGCTTTCAATTCCTTCATCCATATCATTAATATATATAGCAAACATTATTGGGGCCAGGACTGTCCCCTGCGGGACACCGCTTATTACTTCATTCCATTTTGAGTGCTGGTTTCTTATCACTACTCTCATTTTTCTTTCTTGCAAAAAGTCTTCCATCCAATTTAGTAATTTACCTTGTATTCCTCCTTCAGATTCTAGTTTCTTAAGCAACTTCTTATGTGGTACTTTGTCAAAAGCTTTTTTTAGGTCTAGAAATGCACAATCAGCCCATCCATCTCTTTCTTGTATTATATCTATTAGCCTTGAATGGAAACATATTAAATTGGTGACGCATGATCGTCCTTGTCTGAATCCAAATTGCCTTGGATTTAGTACGTTGTTTTTTTCCAAGTATATTACCCATCTATTTTTGATAATTCTTTCACAAATTTTTGCTATTGTACTTGTTAGAGAGACTGGTCTATAGTTGGTAGGTTCTTCTTTATTTCCTCCTTTATATATAGGTACTATATTTGCTTTTTTCCAATCTTCTGGAACTTTTCCTTCTTTCAAGGAACTGTTTATTATGCTATGTATTTTGTCTGCCAGTTCATTCCTGCATTCTTTCAGAATCCAGTTTGCTATTTCATCTGGTCCATGTGATTTTCTGACATCAAGATTACTCAATTGTATCAATATTTAATTCTTTGATACTTCTATTTTTTCTATAGGGGGGACTTTCTCTTTCCATTCAATCTCTTCAGGTTGTATGTTCTCCCTTGTAAACACTGATTTAAAATGTTTGTTCATAATTTCCGCCATTTCCATTTCCTCAGTGTATTCAACTCCCCCTTGTCTTAATTTCTCCAAGTCCTGTTTGTTTTTCAGTTTATTGTTTACAAATCTGTAGAATAGTTTTGGTTGATCTTTACATTTTTCTATGACGTCTTTTTCATATTTTCTCTTTTCCTCTCTGCACGTTTTTTCATATTCATTTCTATAACTGGTATATATTTTCCATTTTTCTGGTTTTCTGTCTTTTTTCCATCTGGTCCAGGCTTTGTCTCTTTTGTCTTTTAACTCCCTACAACTTTTGTTGTGTACCAGCATTTTACATATTCTTTTTCTTGTTTTTGTCTTGGGACATAATTTTCCACTCCTTTTTTGTAAATTTTTGTCAAAATATTCCATTTCTTTTCCACTGATGTTTCTTCTTTGTATATTTCTTCCCAGTTTTCTTGTTGAAAGAATTCTCTTATTTTATCAAAGTTTGTTTTTTCATACATCATTCTTCCTTTTCTATATTGTTCATTTCTTTTGATATATTTTTCTTCATTAAGTTCCAGTTCAATCAATATGTGGTCACTTTTACCTATTGGTGTTTTATATTCAATCTTGTCCACTATTCTAGGTTCAGATGTAATTAATAAGTCTAGTCTCGATGGTTCTTCTTCATTTCTATACCTAGTGTTCTCCTGTATCCATTGTGTCATTGTGTGGTCAATAATCATCTCAAGTAGAGTGTTTCCCCATGAGTCGTCTCCACCCTTTACTGTCATTTCTTCCCAGCAGATTTCTTTGCAATTAAAGTCGCCCATCATAACTATTCTTCCTCCATCTTCCATTATTTTATTTAATGTTATCTTTGTGTCCTCTAACATACTTTTATGTTCACTCTCCTCCCATGAGGCTGTTTTTGGAGGCACATAATTGATCACAAATTTTCTGCTCTTCTTATCTCTGTCTTCTACTTCTATCATAATCATCTCTACTGTATTCTTTCCATATATGACACCTTTCACGTTTATATCCTTCTTAGTCAGGAACATAACTCCACCCCCTTGCTTTTTCTCTCTGTTTCTAATCCAATAATTGTATGCATCATGTCCTACACTGTTGGGTGGTAGTGGGCCTTTTAATTTTGTTTCTACAATTCCCATTATGTCCGGTTCTTTTTCCTTCAAATAATCATTCAGCTCATTCAATCCTGTTATTAATCCATCTATATTTGTGTAAGACACTCTTAGTTTTCTGCCACTTCCATTGTGTTCTCTGTTTCCCTTATGTTTTTCTTTTGTATGTCGAACTTCCTTAGTTTCATGTTCACTACTCTCCAATAGTATCTCTCTTTCTCTGACTCCGTTCTGTTCTCGTTTTTTGCCTTAGCTTCCAGTCTTTTCTGCTTTTCTTCCTCTCTTTCCTCTTTATTCATTTCTCTTTTTATCCATATCTTTTTGTATTGTTCACTTGTTGCTAGTTTCCCTGTTTTGGATAAGATATTCTCTGCCGTTGTTTGTGACTTGAATTTAATCTTAATTGGTCTGGTCTTGTCTGTGCTATACTTTCCGAGTCTAAATTTCTCTTCGATTTGTTTCATAATTTCTGGTTCATCTTCCTGAACTGATTCTAGTAATTGGCTTACTTTTTCATTTTCCTCTTTGATTCTTGTGGTTCTATCTGTGTTGTGTTTCTCTTCCATTCCTAATATAATTATACATTTCTTCTTGTCTGCTAAATCTCTTACTATATTCTCCTTTTGTCTCATCACTTTAATAACTGAGTCTTCAGTATGTTCTTTCAATTGCTGTTTGACTATGTCAGTGAATGAAACCTTATTTCCTTCTTGGGTTTTCTTCCAATTTTTACTTTCTTTAGCTATTGTCTCTCTGTTTTCTTTACTATTCTTCTTCAATTCCTCATTCTCCACCTTTACATCTCTTAACTGTCTTTTTAGGTCTTCTATTTCATCAGTTAAGTTTTTATTCGCCTTTTCTAGTTCTTCCAATCTTTCAACCCTTTGTAAAATGGTGTTCATATGACCTAACCTACTCTCCAAGTCCTCGATCACCTTATCAACCTTCTTCTCTAGTCTTGTCAGTCGGGGGGGGGGGGTTTGTGTCCCCCCCACTCTCTTTAAATCCCTTGAAAATATTCTCATCACTTTCTACTGTATTGTTCCTATCTATACTTCTAATCTTTACATTCTTATTAGACATTCCGTCGTCCTCCAGCTCGTCTTGCGGTCGCTTGTTTACTTTTCGGCGGTCTGTTAGGGCCAAGTCCTCTACTTCCTCATTACCTTCCATTTCCCCAGCAATCCCTCCCCTTCTCCTCTTTCCTTACTTTCCCACTACCCCACGAGCAATTTCCCCCCACCCTGTAAATACAAAAAGGCACTTCTCTTTGCGTTGGGATCCACAATCTGCACTTTTCTTCAGAACGTTCTTCAAGCCGTCCGTTCGTTGAAAGTGTGTGTGTGTGTGTGTGTGTGTGTGTGTGCGTGGAAAATTATTAGCTTAGTGAACGCTGATCATCTAATTCGTCTTGCGCAGATCGAGAAGGAGAGGGACGATCTGTACAACAACTTCGTCGCAGTGGTCGGGGAAGTGCAGCAACGCAGCGAACTCCGCAATGTCGTTCTGGAGAAGAGACTCAACGAGGTAAAGGAGGAATATATATATTTTTTCTTTAGTAGTAGTAGTAATGAAGGCATTTTTTATTATGAAGTTGAGAGAGTAAGGTAATATATATATATATATATATATATATATATATATATATATATATATATATATATATATATATTGTAACTGATATTTCATGAGGCAAAGAATTCTTTGTGTAATTCTTATTTCCTAAGGTAAAGAAAAACCTAATCGAGTGTTATGTAGAAACAAGGTCAAAATACTAAAGGAGAAGAAATCAAGAACCACTGACCAAGAGTCGTGCCTCTGCAGGCTGCGTCTTCATCCCCTGTAATATCTTCTTGTAGAGCTGCTCTCAAAACTCCTCCCTGTAAAACTTTAACTCTTAATCAATAATCTGCCCGAGCGCAGGTGTCGGAGACCCTGGAGAAGCGAGAGGCGGTGTTGTCAGAGGTGTTGTCTGCCACCAATCTGGACCCATCGTCACTGCGTCAGGTCACCCGACAACTTGAGGTGAGGTTCGAACGTTCATTCTGCCTGCCGCCAGGCGATTTCATTCACTTGAAAGACAAACTCCGCGCTTTCCGTGTAGTAGCCTATCTTCACAGACTCGTCGACAGCTGGGATTGTTTTTGTGTATTTCTAAACGATGTCGTCAAGAGATTTCATTCACCTCCCCCCTCCCCATGAGCCTCGATACTGGCTTATTTATTCATATTGGTTAATACCGGTTGGTTTGATTCAAACAAGGGTGGGTGTTAAGGGTTAAGTTAAAATAATCTTTTCATTTCGGGTATGCATCTTTATAGATCTTATTTTGGCCAATTACAGACGGTTTTATTTTAATTTTTTAGTTTTTTTTTCTTGACATCATGATGCTGACGTCACCGCTTCCCGTTATGTTTTCTGTGACGTCATTTTCGTTTTCTTCTCCTGTGACTATCATGTCATGGCATTGTTCGAATCATTTCCGTTTTTTATGTGTGGCAGATTGATAACTTCCTGTTGTAAATACTGATATTGTTTTTAGTGGGATTGATTTTTGTCCATTATATTTTTTTCCTCTCTGAAGATTGACGTCATTCTAATATCTTCCGATTTTCTTTTGCATGGCATCATGCTGCTTACCTGCAATGGTCAACTTCAATCAACTCCTGCAACCGTCTTCTCTGTTGACATCCTCCACGACCTCTAAAAATTATATATATATATATATATATATATATATATATATATATAATATATATATACATATATATACATATATATAATATATATACATATATATATAATATATACTGTATATATCATATATATATATATAATATATATATATATAATATATATATATATATATATATACATACATATATCGAATTTGAAACTAACGATTCAAATTCACTTTTGTAACCGTCACTCTATTGACAATAACATCCTCCTCGACTTCAAAATTCTGCAATCAATGATTCAAAATCAAATTTGCGCCATACGATGCTGACCGCCCCTTCCTTTAACGCCTTTGTGGAAACAAATTATTACAACCATATAAATCTGTTTATTGCAATGAACGTTTCCAAATGCAATGGACACATTCACTACGATTCTGCAACGAACGGTTTCTAATGTAACGATCATTACAACCGTTGCGCCTTGTACGTCATTCCCTTATCGTTCCACGTTAGCGTGGAACGTCTCCCAACGTCATTATTATCGAAATGTTGCTTAAATAATAATAACGACAACAAATGAACTGTACTATGGTGTACCGCCACCACAGTCGATCGTGGATGAGAAGAACAAATTGGTGAAAGGGTTGAAGGAGGAAGTGGCAACTCTTCGGAGGATGTACTCCGACCTGCTTCTTCAGGAGCAGTCCGCCCCGGCCAAGGGCGGTGGCGCGGCCACCAAAGCAAACAAGAGCGACTCACTCGCTGGATAGTCTGGGAGGCGGTCGTCTACGCTTCCGCCTTTCCTACACAAACAAACACACGCACACATATAGGTCGGTCATACGAGCTTTGAGCTCTCTTACGGGAGGGAAATGGCTGTCGATCACGAGTCCAGCACGTGATCCAAAGACCAAGGTGAATACACACACACACACACACACGGCTCAGTGGTGTAGGAATACCGCGCTCGATCGATGTAATTCAGCAATCCAAGTTCGAGCCTCGCCCAAGGGTGAAAATTTCAACATCGCTGCATTGCGACTGGCACTCCAACTCTTGTGAGCAAAGAGTTGAGTGTGGGTGTAAGGTTAAAGCATTAACCATATACTGGGCCACATATGAGCTTTCATCCGGGAGGGTAATGGCCGTTGATTACGAATCCAACACGTCATCCAAGACCATGGTGAATCATACACGCGCATGCGCACACACACACACACACACACACACACACACACACACACACGACTCGGTGGCGCAGTAGGTAGAGGCTCAGACTCACAGCACGGTGGTACCGGGGGTACTGGGTTCGAATCCTGCCCAGGGCTGAAATTAATTCAGTATCGCTGCGCCTCGAGTCGTTACTCAAACTCTCGTGGGCGGGGAGTTGGGTGTGTGTGTGAGTGTAAGGTCGTAGCATTACCCATAGATCGGTCATACGAGCTCTGAGCTCTCTTCCGGGAGGGAAATAGCTGTCGATCACGAGTCCAACACGTGATCCAAAGACCAAGGTGAATACACACACACACACACATACACCACACACACACACACACAGGACCCTTGAGAGGAAAAAAAAATGTGCTGGTGTGAGACCTTTTCTAGTCCCCCCCCCCTTTCGGAAAGGAGGGCCCAGAAAAAGTCTAGATTGCAATGATTAATTTGTTAAACAAATATTTAATTCAGATAATTCATAATTTGAACAGTGTTTCGTACATCGATAGATCCGTCACTAAGGACGCGCGTGTATGAATTCCCTTCACGAGGACTGTCGTCTCGAGGCGATGGAACTAAATAAAAGCAAGTGCACCGTCCCCTGTGAGCCAGTTTGCACTTGGTTGCAAACTCGCAGCAGCAGCGGCGGCGGCAGCTTTAGCTCTAAATTAGGCCCTGACTTGGTTCTGATATAGGTTTTTTGGTTTTAATAAATTTATTACGCCCGTGGGGGCAAACAATAGTACATCTATCACAGCATTGTGTTAGAGGACATGTCATATATTACACACATTCTTTAAATGGAGACATAATACAATAATCATTCAGGATCCCCCGAAATGGTGATGGCGAGATAGTGGCACTATGTAAATGTTACATACAATCATCATGCCCCGTCTCCGGGGAATATTGTCTGTCACTATGGGTCACTGGAGACAATAATACCAAGGGTGTTCGTGTTAGGACGGTTACACAGCCCGCACGGTGATCACCGTGGCATCTGATATAGGGTGGACAGCAGAAATTATCTCTTGCCTAGCAGCAGTGTTAAGGGTGCGCTGAGCGATATTTGGGAGCGTCCCTAGGTTGTGGTTATAGACAGCCGCTAATGACTTATCATTTACCTTGGAAAATCCGTCTGAATCCAGTGATACAAACCTGAGGTTGTCACAAATTAGGAAACAACCGTTTAAGACAAGTACTAACCACAGTCATTATTTCTATTTCTATTGGAGATAAATTTATATTAGAGAAGTACTGCCACAGACTGATTTAGAGGCCGATACGTCACACATAATTGCCTATTTCAATTTTGAACTTTGATATTCATGGGCCCCCAAACTCTAAGGCCGGCCACACACGTGCAGTTTAAACTGACAGTTACAATTATTCAGTTATAACTGTCAGTTGAATCTGCACGTGTGTGTGTATCTCAGTAATACTGAGATACCCACACACATGCAGTTTCAACT
>NC_134780.1:18542758-18562758 GCF_046742065.1 Oratosquilla oratoria | reverse complement strand
AAAGAACCGGACATAATGGGAATTGTAGAAACGAAATTAAAAGGTCCACTACCACCCAACAGTGTAGGACATGATGCATATAATTATTGGATTAGAAACAGAGAGACAAAACAAGGGGGTGGAGTTATGTTCCTGACTACGAAGGATATAAATGTGAGGTGTGTCACATATGGAAAGAATACAATAGAGATGATAATGATCGAAGTGGAAGACAGAGATAAGAAGAGCAGAAAGTTTGTGATAAATTATGTGCCTCCAAAAACAGCCTCGTGGGAAGAGAGTGAACATAAAAGTATGTTAGAAGACACAAAGATAACATTAAATAAGATAATGGAAGATGGAGGAAGAATAGTTATGATGGGCGACTTTAATTGCAAAGAAGTCTGCTGGGAAGAGATGACAGTAAAGGGTGGAGACGGCTCATGGGGAAATGTTCTACTCGAGATGATTATTGACCAAACAATGACACAGTGGATACAGGAGAACACGAGATATAGAAATGAAGAGGAACCATCGAGACTAGACCTAATAATCACATCTGAACCTAGAATAGTGGAAAAGATTGAATACAAAACACCAATAAGTAAAAGTGACCATATACTGATTGAACTGGAACTAAATGAGGAAAAATACATGAAAAGAAATGAACAATATAGAAAAGGAAGAATGATGTATGAAAAAACAAACTTTGATAAAATAAGAGAATTCTTTCAAAAAGAAAACTGGGAAGGAATATACAAAGAAGAAACAACAGTGGAAGAGAAATGGAATATTTTGACAAAAAAAAAAAAAAAAAAAAAAAAGGAGTGGAAAAGTATGTCCCAAGACAAAAACAAGAAAAAGAATATGTAAAGTGCTGGTACAACAAAAGTTGTAGGGAGTTAAAAGACAAAAGAGATCAAGCTTGGACCAAATGAAGAAAGACAAAAGACCTGAAGAATGGAAAATATATACCTGTTATAGAAATGAATATGTACAAGTGTGCAGAGAGGAAAAGAGAAAATATGAAAAAGATGTCATAGAAAAATGTAAAGATCAACCAAAACTATTTTACAGATTTGTAAACAACAAACTGAAAAACAAACAAGATTTGGAGAAATTAAGATAAGGAGGACTTGAATACACAGAGTAAATAGAAATGGGGGAAATTATGAACAAACATTTTAAATCAGTGTTTACAAGGGCGAACATACAACCGGAAGAGATCGAATGGAAAGAGAAAATCCCACCTATGAAAGAAATAGAAGTAACAAAGAATGAAATAATGAAACACTTGAGTAAGCTTGATGTCAGAAAATCGCATGGACCAAATGAAATAGCAAACTGGATTCTGAAAGAATGCAGGAATGGACTTGCAGACAAAATACATAGCATAATAAACAGTTCCTTGAAAGAAGGAAAAGTTCCAGAAGATTGGAAAAAAGCAAATATAGTACCTATATATAAAGGGGGAAATATAGAAGACCCTACAAACTATAGACCAGTCTCTCTAACAAGTACAATAGCAAAAATTTGTGAAAGAATTATCAAAAGTAGATGGGTAAAATATTTAGAAAAAAACAATGTGCTAAATCCAAGGCAATTTGGATTCAGACAAGGACGATCATGCGTCACCAATGTAATATGTTTCTATTCAAGGCGAATACATATAATACAAGAAAGAGATGGATGGGCTGATTGTGAATTTCTAGACCTAAAAAAAGCTTTTGACAAAGTACCACATAAGAAGTTGATTAAGAAATTAGAAACCGAAGGAGGAATACAGGGCAAACTGCTTAAATGGATGGAAGACTTTTTGCAAGAAAGAAAAATGAGAGTAGTGATAAGAGACAAACACTCAAATTGGGATGACGTAATAAGTGGTGTTCCACAAGGAACAGTTTTGGCCCCAATAATGTTTGCTATATATATTAATGATATGGATGAAGAAATTGAAAGTTATATGAGCTTCTTTGCAGATGATGCAAAACTATTAAAAAAAGTGAACACGGAGGAAGATTGTGAATCACTACAGAGTGATCTAGATAAAGTCTGGGAATGGAGTAGGAAGTGGGAGATGGAGTTCAATACTAAAAAGTGTAGTATAATGGAATTTGGAAAAAGCAAAAACAGAATAACAGGATCATATAAATTGGGAGAAGAAAGAATAAAAAAAACTTGAAAATGAGAAGGACCTGGGAGTCATTGTTATGAATAATATGTCACATGAGAAACATATAAATAAGATTTTTGGTGAAACTTATAATTTAATAAGAACAATCAAAGTGGCATTTACATACCTGGATGAAGAAATGGTGAAGAAAATACTAATCACTCTGATAAGACCAAGATTGGAATATGCAGCAACGATGTGGTCACCAAGTACAAAAAATGTATAAAAAAAAACTTGAAAGAATACAAAGAGCAATTACAAAATTGACACCAACACTCTCAAAACTATCATATGAAGAGAGACTAGCAAAACTTGAGCTACAGACACTAGAGCAAAGAAGAGAGAGAGGAGATTTGATAGCTATTTACAGAATCATGAAAGGCATAGAAATTATTGATAGAGAGGATCTAATAAAATGGAATGATAGAAATACAAGAGGACACGGAAAGAAAACCAAGAAAGACAGCTATAGAAGAGATCTGAAAAAGAACAGCTTTCCTTACAGAGTAATAGATAGTTGGAACAAGTTAGATGAGAAAGTAGTGTGTGTAAAAACAATACGTGAATTTAAAAATAGTTTAGATGAAACGAGATATGAAGACGGGACTCCACGAGCATAGATCCCCTTCCCGTAAAATACAACTAGGTAAATACACACACACACACATACACACACACACACACACACACACACACACACACACACACGCACACACACACACACACACACACACACACACACACACACACACACACACACACACACACACACACACACACACACACACACACACACACACACCCACACACACACACACACACACACACATATATATATATATATATATATATATATATATGTACACACACACACATATATATATATATATATATATATATATATATATATATATATATATATATATATATATATACATCATGCCAATGGTATGTATTTTCATTGATAATGAGCATATACTGATACCGACGACCTGGCGGTTTTCTGTTGGTGTCGTTGAAACCACAGGAAAATGCATGATGGTCAATGACAGAGCCACTGTTGCCGATATAAATGGTAGTGTTTCCTCATTCTTTCCGTAGCTGTTGGCAATTTAATTTTTATTCTTCCTGCTAACAGACGATTTTATTCATCTCCAGGGCACCCCTACTCAGTATCGAAGGGCGCTATAAGATACTGAAAGTTGACTGTCTCACAAAACCTTAAGGTTCGTCCCATGTGCAATCATTTTGTTAGCACATACTCAAAATATAACCCAATTATGCCCAGTTACACACACACACACACACACACACAATATATATATATATATATATATATACTGTATATATATATATATGTGTGTGTGTGTGTGTGTGTGTGTGTGTGTGTGTGTGTGTGTGTGTGTGTGTGTGTGTGTGTGTGTGTGTGTGTGTGTTTGTATATATACCGGTATATATACCCAGACATATGTTTAGGATATGGGTTATAAAAAGACCGTGTCTATGGGGTTCTGTCAGGGGCACCTTCGCCTTGCCATGTATAGAGACAAAAAGGCTTCAGAAAATTGATTGCGTCAAAGATATCTGATCTTAAAGGTGGAGGGGTTGGAGGGATGGGTGGGGACCAAGTAACTGGCAGGTCCCGGTGTGAGATGAAGTGATGTGGGGGGTGAGGACGGTGGAAGTCAGAGAGAGCAAGGCGAGCAAGAGGTCTTGGTACAGTAGACACTCGTGCCTACAACAACTGAGTTTGTACTTGTATGTCCTTTTATATATAGTGCAAACTTGGGCACAATTAAGAAAGAGAGTCATTACAGACAGGCAAAGACCTGAAGATTTTTTATTTCGTCACCGATAACTAGCCATTTAATCCATTGGGGACAATAACGCGTCCAAGTGATACGGTCGTAGTGGTGGCAAAGAAAATATTCAAGAAAGTAGGAATAGTAGAAGAAGTGATCAGCATTCATTTCTTGGAACTGATAGGAAAGAATCATAAGACTTTTGCGTGACTCTGGTTCTTAAAGGTGCCATTGAAGTCCCTGAAATAGTGACAATGCAAGACTCGTGCAGGCTTGTGCAACCCCATATACGGTTACTTTCTAGTAACACTATTGAGAAGCATGAAAAGGTAGATTGTCATGTACTGTACAATGTTCATTTGTCCTCGAATACACGTAGGAGTGCTGGGACACTGAAAGCTTACGAAGTTTGGGACTGGGCCATATCTTAAGTGAAAGTTGCTGAAAACAATCCACAGTTACAAGCAGAGAGAACACACATACATACAAACATACAAACACATACACACACACATAGATCGGTCATACGAGCTCTGAGCTCTCTTCCAGGAGGGAAATAGCTGTCGTTCACGAGTCCAGCACGTGATCCAAATACCAAGTGACTACACACACACACACACACACAAAGAGTGAAGGGTACAAGCAAGACCGAAATAATACAAAGGACAGCAATGAAACTGGTCCCCAACCTGACAGATAAACCATATGAGAGGCTAAAATCACTGAGTCTCCAACTTTGAGAGATCGAAAAGAAAAGGTGATATGATTACATAATTCAGGTCACTAAAGGGGATAAATTGCATTGATAGGAGAGATCTACTGATTAGTGATGGGAGGGATTTAAGAGGTCATGAGAACAAATTGAGAAAACTAAATGCCTAAAGGATGTGAAGACATGAATACCTGGGACAGCTTAGAAGGTGACAGCCCAAGCTGAAACAAGGCATGAATTAGAAAATAGACATGATAATCAATAGGGAAATAAGGACATTGCCCAAGTTAGAACCAGATATGAATTTGAAACGAGCTATGATAACTTGGAGAGTAAGAGGTAGTATCCCGCGAGCGTTGCTCCTTCCTGTATACTACAATTAGGTGAATACAATTAAATAAATACACACATACATACACACTCACATACACACATGCCAGAGAGGGGGAGAGATAGAAATACTTGCTTGCTCATGGTATTCATTCGAGATGACAACAATGACGTCCTTTAATCAGTTCCCAAGTGAAAGATGATGTGATGACACGCTCGTGACTCCATGAATGGGTACAGAGGCCGACCTCAGGGATAGCGGCCCCTACAGGCCGGGAGGTGGGTCTCCTTAGCAGGCAGGCTGTAGGGTCACACACTCTTGTCGCTAGTTCCTGCGCTGGCGACGCTCCTCGCGAACAGTCTTAGTTGTCGACAGGTTGGTGACATGTAAAACGCTAATCAATACAGTCAACTGGCATTGCCTCACAAGATGATCAAGTCGAATGTTACACTGTTTGAAGACAGTGTGTATATCTTCTTGTTGGTCATTTCTACTTTGACTTAGCTCCAAGATATATTTGCACTGAAATTCATTTTCAGCTCCTGACTCCATCCGTAAACCTTATTGATGTCTTTCTGTGGCAATTCAAAATCTTTGTTTTTCATTCTGTTCACGAACTTGGCGTCGTTTGCTAATAAGGTTGAATTACTGTCCATTCCATTCATCCTATGATTTACATACAAAAGGGATATCACAGGAGCAAGTACTGAGCCCTGTGGGACCCCATTAATCACTCATTTCCAGTCTGTTTTTTCATCTCTCACTACTGTTCCCATATATCTATCACTTGAAAAGTCTTTTACCAGTTTCAGTGTATTCCTCTTTAGGCCTCATACGTTTTCCAAATTCCATATCAGTCTTTTGTGCGGCATTGTCAAAATCCTTTTCCAAATCTAGGTAAACACAATCTACCCATCCTTCTCTCACGCAGTCTGTCTACCACTCTCTTAGTAGGTTCGATACATGAAAATTTCCTTTTCTAAGTCCAAATTGGTTGTCAACCAATATTGCTTTCTGCTCCAAATATTTCATCCATATATCTTTTACAATTTTTCACACATTTGGGTATTGTACTGGCCAAGGACGCATCTGTTATTTAGCTGCTCCTTGTTTCCTCCTTTGAATACTGGTACCACATTTGCAGATTTCCAATCCAATGGTACTTTACCCTCTTCCAATGAACATTCTATCAGTTGATGTACTTTACAATGGAGAAAAAACATCTAAGGATTTTAATCAGGGATAATCTATCATTAGATATTCATATAAAGAATATAACATGAGAGGCTTATAATTTGTTGAAGAACTTAAGAGTAACATTTCATTATAGGGAGTAGGATATGAAGATTATTAAAAGACTGACCCGTCCAAGACTGGAATATGCAGTAGTGGTGTGGTCACTACACCTAAAGAAAGGTATAAGAAAGTAAAATACAAAAAGCAGCAACCGAGAGGATTCCAAATCTAAATAACTAGACATAGAAAAATAACTAGGTCTTCCCACTTCGAATGAACAGAGAGATTATAAAGGCGACATAATAATGATATAAAGATCAGTGAAACGCATTGAGGAAATGGACAGACGATTTGCTAGTATGGTATGAGAGATCAACAAGAGGTAATAGAAAAAAAAAAGCAAACTAGTTTGAAAGATGTCAAGAAGTATATCTTTACACATAGATGAAAATGTAATCCAGGCCAACAACAAATACGAATCTAAGGTAAAATTTTATTAATGGAAACAAAGAGGAGGTACCTCATAGGCACTGCTCCAACCTCGTATACTACAACTAGGTAAATGCACCTAGGTAAACGCATGCACACGCACACACACACACACACACACACACACACACACACACACACACACACACACACACACACACACACACACACACACACACACACACACACACACACACACACACACACACACACACACACACACACACACACACACACACACACACACACACACACACACACACAAACACACATAAACACACACACACACACACACACACACACACACACACACACACACACACACACACACACACACACACACACACACACACACACACACACACACACACACAAGCACACACACACACACACACACACACACATATATGAATATATATATATATATATATATATATATATGTGTGTGTGTGTGTGTGTGTGTGTGTGTGTGTGTGTGTGTGTGTGTGTGTGTGTGTGTGTGTGTGTGTGTGTGTGTGTGTGTGTGTGTGTGTGTATGCATACATACATACATACATACATACATACATACATACATACATACATACATACATGCACACAAACAAACAAGCCCACACGCAGACATTTGAACAACAAACACATACATACATACATACACACATGTATACATATATACATACATGCATACATATATATATACACACAAAGAAACAAACAAACGCACAAACATACACACACACAAACACATATGTTGCAAGATGATTTAAAGCAAGAGTCAACCCTTTAGATGTCCACAGTACACACGCACGCAGGCAAGCCTATGGAGTGAGTGTGATCTCTAACGTCTCTAACCAACTATCAAGAAATTCTCCATTGTCTCGGATTTTCCTCCCAAGAGACATTCCATTTGTCTCCGGACCTGAACAGTGATCAGAGGCGTCAGCGTTTCAGTCAACGCCCGAACACCTGCTAGGACAATGGACATCGCCAACCGAGTCGACAAAACTTTTTGTCGATCAGCATATGACACCACTTGTAAATGTTGTACAAAATATGTATGCTGGCAACTCCTCGATTTTTCCTCGGAGGTTGCATGTATTCGTAAACGAGAGAAGACTGAAACATTAAGACTAAGAGAACATCGTTGCGTTTATTTCATCAAACCACCAACGACCAATGTAGATAACTAACTTCAAATCTACATTCTGGTGGCAGCGAGGAGATACAAATCCACTCTACAACATTACTCCGAAGCAACAATTCTGCGACTTCGGCTGCAGTTTAGCGGATTCCACGTGCTGAGAAAATACATCAGAGATCTACACTCCTGTCGAACATAGCCACTTCCCAACTCTACGATCTTCGCTGAACTCAAGTACTACGAGGCACAGTCCCTCTTCGCCAAAGCATCCAGCACTATACTACGAAGCAACCGATCTTCGCTGCTTTGCTTCACTGCATCGTCCAGCACTATGAGGAAATTCCTCTTCGCCAAAGCATCCAGCATCCTATTACGAAGCAACCGATCTTCGCTGCATTCCTTCACTGCATCGTCCAGCACTACGAAGAAATCCCCCTCCGAGGCATTGTCCAGCATCCAAAACGCCCGCCGCCTCCACGCCAACACCGAGTTGGACGACCTCCTACTCCACCATCGCATCTAGCTTCGCACGTCGCTGCACCAACAGCCAACGCCCCTCGCCCAGCATCTAGCTTCGCTCGATTGAACACTTCAACGCCGAACATACCATCTTTTTTTTTTCTTTTCTTTTTTAAATCTTATCTTGTAATCGAATATTTTGTGTGTAAGAATATATATGTATATATATATATTATATATACATATATATTATAAATATGTACATATATATATATATATATATATATATATATATATATATATATATATTCATTTCCTTTTTTCGCCTACCCTGTGGTGGGGGAAGAGAATGCTACCACCAAGTCTTTCCACTTGAGTCGTAAGAGGCGACAAAAAACGGGACGGGGGATGGGATTAGAAGTCCTACTACCTGTAGCCCCAAAAGGGTACATTCCTAAAAAAAAAGAAGTAAAGGCATAAGAGGGTCTGGGAGCTTTCCAACCAGTACTCTAAGGTTTGGTTCTTTTAATGTGCGTGGATGTGGTACTGATGAGAGTAAAAGGGAAGAGACAGGCAGTATGTTTGTGAGAAGAAAGATGGATGTGCTAGCTTTGAGTGAAAGTAAAATGAAAGGAAAGAGCAACTGTGAGTTTGGGAGTGTAGCTGGGAGGTACTCAGGAGTGAAGAGGGGACGAGGGAGAGAAGGGGTGGCTATACTAGTAAGTGAAGAGATAAGTAAGCGGGTAGTGGAGTGGAAGGAGGTGTCATCAAGGTTGATGTGGATGAAGGTGGAGCTGGGAAGGGAGATGTGGGTTTTTGTACGTACGTATGGACCTGGTAGTGAGAAGAGCGTAGAGGAAAGGGAGGCTTTTTGGGTAGATATAAATGAGTGCATAGAGGGATTAGGGAGAAATGTCAATGTAGTTGTATTGGGAGACCTTAATGCTAGGGTAGGAAATGAACCAATTGACGGAATGATTGGGAAGTATGGAGTTCCAGGTAAAAATCATAGTGGAGAATTGATGGTGGAGATGTGTCTTGAAAGAGAGTTGATGATAGCAAATACAGTGTTTAGGAAGAAAGTCAAGCATAAGTACACATGGGAGAGGGTGGTGGATGGAAGGGTGGTAGATAGAGCCTTAATGGACTATATAGTGGTGACCAGGAGTATGGTAGGAAGAGTTAAGGATGTACATGTTCTAAGGGGAGAGAGTGGGGGAATATGAGATAATTTTCTGGTGGAAGGTAAATTGAGAGTGGAGAAAGAGGAAAAGGGCAGAAGGTAGGGAGGTACTTACAGTGAACTGCTTAAATGAGAAAAAAAAAGGAGAATGAGTATAAGAAGAAGTTGAAAGAGGAGTGGGAGGGAGTAAAGGATAGAGTAGAGCTAGGAGTGGGGGAGGAATGGCGATGGTTCAAGAATGGAGTCATAAGGTGTGCAAAGATGGTGTGTGGAACAAGGAGGGCGGAAGGAAACAGAAGGAAGGGTAGTGAGTGGTGGGATGAGGAAGCAAAGAAATGTGTAGAAGAGAAGAAGCAGGCATTCATAGATTGGTTACAAATTAGGACAAGGTAATTGCATGAGAGGTACAAAGTAAAGAGAAGGGAAGTTAAGCATAAGATAAAGGAAGCAAAGAGGAGAGCAGATGTGAAATGGGGTAAGAGTATGACAGAAAATTTTGAAAGTAATAAAAAGATGTTTTGGAAGAAAATTAAAAGAGAAAGAGGAGGCGAATCAAGTAGAGAAGAAAAGGTAAGAGGTGCAGATGGAGAGATGATAATGGAAGAGAAGGCAGTGAGAGGAATGTGGGCAGAGTATTTAGGGAGTTGCTAAATGTGAAGGAGGATAGGGAGGGAAGGTAGTTGCAGTGGGAAGCGCTAAGAAAATGAGAGTGATGAGTGAGGAAAATGGAGGAGAAATAGGGAAAGATGAAGTGAAAGCAGCTGTTAAGATGATGAGAGCAGGTAAGGCACCTGGTCTGTATGAATGCCATGCAGAATGTCTGAAGAAAGGAGGTACAATTATGGTGGACTGGCTGGTGAGGTTATTTAATGTTTGTTGGAGAGAGGGTAGAGTGCCAGAGGACTGGAGGAGTGCCTGTATAGTTCCACTTTACAAGGGCAAGGGGGACAAGTGAGAGTGTAGTAGTTACAGAGGGATCAGCTTGTTGAGTGTAGTTGGAAAGGCTTATGGGAGGGTCTTGATTGAGAGGATTAGGAGAGGAACAGAGGGAGTAATTGGTGAGGAACAGAGGGAGTAATTGGTGAGGAACAATGTGGTTTTAGGACAAGTAGGGGTTGTGTAGATCAGATCTTTGTGGTAAGACAGATATGTGAGATAGCTATAGGAAAAGGTAAGGATGTTTTTTGAGCTTTTATGGATCTGGAAAAGGCTTACGACAGGGTAGACAGGAAGACACTGTGGGAGGTACTGCAGATATATCGGATAGGAGGAAAGGTGTTAAGAGCAGTCAAGAGTTTTTACGAGAGTAGTAGAGCTTGTGTTAGGATTAGAAATAGAGAGAGTGAATGGTTTGAGGTAAAGGTGGGACTTTGTCAGGGATGTGATATGTCGCCCTGGCTGTTCAATCTTTACGTGGATGGGGTGGTGCAAGAGGTGAATGCAAGGGTAGTGGGTCAGGGGTTGGAGATGATTAAAGAAAATGGAGAAAAGTGGGAGGTGAGCCAGTTGTTGTTTGCTGACGACACTGCACTTGTAGCAGGATCAGAGGAGGGATTGAGGAAGTTAGTGTCAAGAGTTTGAGAAGGTGTGTGAAAGAAGGAAGCTGAAGATAAATGTGGGCATAAGTAAGGTGATGAGATGTACAAGGGGAGAGAGTGACAGCAAGCTGGAAGTGATCATTAAGCGTGAGAGACTGGAGGAAGTGGATAGTTTTAGATACTTGGGTGCGAATGTGGTAGGAAAGGGAGGAGTTGGGGTGGAGGTAGAATGTAGATCAAGAGAAGCGAGTAAATGCCTTGGTGGATTGAAAAGTGTAATGAGAAATAGACATCTGGGAATGGATGCTAGGAGGAGGTTATATGAAGGAATGGTTGTGCCAACAGCACTGTACGAGGCAGAAACATGGAACATGAGAGAGGAAGAGAGAAGGAGTTTGAATGTGTTTGAGATGAGGTGTCTGAGAAGTATGATAGGGGTTACTAGGCTGGATAGAGTGAGAAATGAGGAGGTGAGGAGGAGAACACGGATGGGAAGGGAGCTGGGAGATAGGGTTGATGAAAGAGTATTAGGATGGTATGAACACATGGAAAGAATGCGTGAAGAAAGATTAATAAAAGAAGAGTGGAGGGAGTGAATATGAGGGGGCGTCTCAGGATGAGATGGATGGGGTGAAAGGGGCATTACAAAAGAGAGGAATGTCTGTGGAGGAAGGACGGGAGAGGACAGAAGATAGGGGTGAATGGAGAAGGGTTGTGAATAGATGATGTTGTGATGCATGAGGGGGGGGATGGGGGGTGAGGAAGTATGTATCATAAGAAAAAAAAAATTGACGCAGCCCGAAGGGATTTCTCCCCGTCTTCTCCTTTTCTGCATGAGGGGATGGAGAGGGGGGTCGCCGAATTTATGAAACGGCCTTGCTGTGGATGTGCTGCGTCTTGCGACACTGCTTCTGACCCAGGGCAGTGGACAGGATGCAGGGATGACCCGTCATCCAGGAGGTGCCAAGATAAGAGGAAGGAAGGATGGTGGAGGGGAGTGGAATATATAGGAAATGGAATGGGTGGTAGTGGTTTCTATGCCTTTTTCTTTTTGGCTACCCCCTGTGTAGGGGGGAAAATCCTTTGATATATGTATATATATATATATATATATATATACATATATATATATGTATATATATATATATATATTCTAACTCACCAGCCAATACACTCATTATCACCTAGGAGCCAGACAATCCCTGCCCTTTTTATTATCAGTTAGTCCATTAATGTGCCCAAACCCCTCTCTGACTCGGCATACCGACCCTGTAAACGAAGCCACTCTACGCTCAATTCCAATACACCAAACATGTCCCCTCCTTCTGATAACAACTCCTCAGGAAATTCACCTGATATTCAAAACCTTATATCCGTAGTCAAGGATGAGACAACATTACCTCTAACGGTAAGAACATTCCTGTGCACCATTTCCTCTCTGAGGTTGAATCAGAGATAACACGAAGAAATATCACAGACGACAAGACAAAATTCTCCATACTAACACCCGTGTGCTGGATATTTTGTCCAATAACCAGCACACGGGAGAGAAAAATTAAAACAGCGTGGTTTACAATATTCCATGTGGTGGATGTGATCCAGCTTATTTCGGAGAAACTTCACGAGGAATTGCAAAAAGATTATACGAACGCAAAAACGACATGTAACGCGACAGAACATCTAATTCGTAAGTAATACACGCTACACAACACGGCCATATGCCTAATTGGAACAGCATCAAAATCTTACACACCGTTATGAATAAGACGACAAGAAAAACTATCGAAGCTGCATATATCAACACTTTTAGTTCAGGATGAATCACAATGGCAAAAGCCGACAAGACTGTGAGAATAAACACCTTGTGAGATCGAAACCTTTATTGGTACTACGTTTCGCTTGTTACAGCTTTTTCAAGTACAGACATGACACACACTCTGAGCACATATAAGCCAACAGGGAAGGAACTGGGAGAGGTTATCAGGAAGGGGTGGGTGGTAGGTGGAGGGGATGTGATGTGCTGGATGTGATAAAGTATACATCGGCGAGACCTCCCGTGACCTGAAGACCCGGATCCGGGAGCATCGCTACGATTCCCGGAACAACATCACCACCAACGCCTGTGTTATCCACCGGAACACCAACGACCACCTGATGGATTGGGATAACGCAGAACTTCTGTTTAGTGAACCAGACAGGATGAGGAGAAAATGCCTCGAAGCGGCCGCCATTCAAAGCTTCAAAACCATTGAGCAGAACAGAGGCATGTTTAACATCGCCCCTCCTATCATCCATCTGTTACCCGCATTAAATAAATGTATGAAATGTCCCCCTTAGTCCACTTCAACAAACTGTCCGAAATGTCCTCCTTTGTCTCCACCAAGTCCCACCCGTCCCCCTCCTCCCCCTCCACCTACCACCCACCCCTCCTTGATAACCTCTCCCAGTTCCTTCCCTGTTGGCTTATATGTGCTCAGAGTGTGTGTCATTTCCATTGCATCGTGTGTGCATCATGGCGGCCATGGAAGTACTACCGAGTACAAAGAGCATTTTTTCCGACAGCGAAGAAGATGAAGAACCTAGACTCCAGGGCACCCTCCACCGCAGTAAGCGCCCACGAGGAGCTGCCTCTGACGCAAGGTCACAAACATACTGGGATCTACCACAAAGTATGGAAGAAGAGTCCTCCCCACCTATGGAACACCACCCACAGCCGGACGGCCCAATAGCCGACCAGCCCCCTACCCTCCCCTCAGCTACGGACGCTACCAACAACGTCGACGGAGAGGGGAGAGGACCGGCACGTCATTCGTACGCGACCGTCACCGCTTCCTCTGGACAGGGAGAATGGCGAGTTGTCAACAACCGTCGTCAACGTCCTCAGAAGCCCCGCCTCGACCCGGGCCCCACCAAATATCCGGTCCTCATCAAGCCTACTGAGGACCCTTCCCAATTCCTCAAGATGGGATCCTGGCGACAGGCACAGCTTGTAAAGGATGCAGTAGGACCTGTTGATGGCATCCGCCGAACACCATCCGGAGAATGGCTTATCAGCTGTACATCGGAGAAGCAGCAGGGCCAGCTCCTACGGACGGCGACCCTGAAATCAGTCTGGCAGCCACCCATGAAGATCATGACCAGAATACCCAGAACCATCGTAGTGGGAGTTGTGAAAGGTGTCCCCATCGACGACGATGCAGAGAAGCTTCTTAAGGCAGACTTGGAGGCCCAGGAACTACCCGTAGATTCAGTCCAGCGTCTCACTACAAGAGATGGCGTTGCAACCGGGTCAGTGAGAGTAGCCTTCCAAACGAACATCCTCCCCTCCACAGTGACACTTGGGTACACCCTTCACCAGGTGGTTCCCTATGTCGCCCCCGTACGTAGATGCACCAGGTGCCAGCTACTGGGACATACCAGGAAGGAGTGTCGACGCAAGGCTCCCCGGTGTGCTCGATGTGGTAAGGGTCACGCCACGCAAGACTGTAAGGAAAGTCAACTATTCTGCGTCAACTGCTGTGGCAAACACTCTGCAGCGTACCCCAACTGTCCGGAAGTAGCCATCCGGAAAATAGCGCATGAAGTGAAAAACCAGCGCTACACCCCCTTCGCAGAGGCTTTGGTCATCGCCAGGGAACGTTGGGAATCCCGTTTAAAGGATGAATGGGCGAAAGAGAGAGACTTCGCTGCTCCCCCCAAGAATTCAAAACCCCCGAAAAAGGAGGCAAATCTAAGGCTTCCCACCCCAACCACCGTCTCCTTGGACGTTTCATCTCCCACCGAAGTCGGCAAGACCACCGAAGAAACTCAGACCCAGGAAGAGGAAATCCAAGGCTTCCAAAACTAAAAACAAAGAGGCAGAACCATCCACAATGCCTACCCACCCCAGGGAAGAGGATGAGGGCATCCCCCTAGATGATGGGGACAGCACCACTAGGCATACAAAAAGCAGCGAGACCACACACGAGCACACCTCGTCACCCTCCCCACCCCCACCCAACGACACACCCGCAGCCAGCACCATGAATTACCTCGTGGCCACCGTTGAGTCCCTACAACGGGACCTGGCACGGTCCAACCCACAAGCAGCCAAGCTATTAGATGGGATCTTCGTGATCCTAAAATCCATCTCAGAGATCACCAATAATGGAGGTAATTAAAATTATGCAATGGAACTGCAGGGCGATTAACACCGCCCGAGACCTCCTAGTGCAGCACCTTGCAGGAAGCTCCTATCAGGTACTTGCACTACAATGGCTCCACACCTCTCCCCACCAGTTGCCAACCCTACCAGGGTATCACTACCCTCCATTCTTTGCAACCGATGACTCCGGCAAGGTTCGAATCGCCACGTACGTCTCCATAGGACTGACCGCCCGTCCTGGATCACTTCCAGGCTCTCCCCTGGAAGAAGGCTACGGGGTAGGTATCCTCCGTTTCTTTACAAGATGGCCGGTCAGTACACATACTCAACTTTACAACCCAACCACGTCGCTTAAATTCGAGTGGCTGGGAACCCTCCCGGACAATTGGATCGTGGTAGGTGACTTCAACAGAAGGGACGCCCTTTGGGAGGACGGATACCCCCGCTCCTCACCAGAATTATGCTCCCAACTAGACGCGGCTGACATCGTCCTTCTTAACGATGGGAGACACACTAGGGTACCTGACTGCCCAGAACATGGTACCTCAGCCTTAGATCTCTCTTTCGCATCCCCAAACATTGCGGGGATTACGGAATGGGCGGTCCAGGACGACCCTTTGTCCTCCGACCACCTCCCCATCACCGTCACCTTACACCTCACCCCCACTACCCACCCCCCGCCATCTCAAGCAACTTTCAACCTGGGAAAAGCGGACTGGACGACCTTTCAAGCCCACCTAGCCGACGCCCACCTCAAACTCGAGCTCACCCGCCCGATAGAGGAATTAAACACCCTCTTCACGGACATTGTGCTCGAGGCGGCCCGGCTAGCCATCCCAGTGACTGGCGGTAAGCACGGAAGACGCGGCCATCCATGGTGGACGGAGAACTGCAAGGAGGCTGTTGAAAAGAAAAAACTGGCCTATCAGCGGTACAGGAGGGAGGGCTCGGAGTCCGCCCATATCGCAATGAAACAGACCAAAGCTCTGTGCAAGAAGACCATTGCTCAAGCAAAACTGGACTACTGGAAAAACGTCAAGAAGGACAAGCTGGACCTCACCGAAGCATGGAAGAGGTTCAAGGAAATTAAGAGTCACTACAGCCCCCCCGATGATGACCTCAAGGCTCCCGATGGGAGGGTGTTGCGCACAGCCGAGGATAAGGCAGAGGGGCTCCTCCACCACTTTGCCAGCGCGAGCTCCTCAGCTAGCCTCCCCGCTGAGAAGCGCAACTTCCGGGCAGCCCATGATGACCTTGTGGACCTCTCCCCCCCCCCAAGGGGGAGCACACGGACCTCTCGCTCTTCGAGCTGAAGTGGGCTCTCAGGGCCATTAAGGCCACCAAGAAATCCCCAGGTGCAGACAAAATTGTGTACCCACTTATGAGAAACATCCCACCCGCCCTCCAGCAATCCTTGTTGGCGATCTACAACAAATGCTGGAGAGAAGGCTTGGTACCACTGGCATGGAAACATGCAATTGTGGTCCCCATTCCCAAGGCGGGAAAACAGAGGAACCTGGTGGAAAACCACCGGCCCGTGGCCCTCACCTCCCACGTCGGAAAGGTCTACGAACGTATCATCCTGAACCGCCTAAGCCACCATGTGGACTCAAACAAGTGCCTCCCGAAGCTTCAAGCAGGGTTCAGGAGGGGTAGAAGCGTAACGGATCACGTCGTGAAGCTCACCGAACACATCCGGAGATCCTGGACATCTCCAAGGCTTTTGACACCGTTTGGCACACAAAGCTCCTATTGAAGCTGAAGTCCATAGGGGTCTCCCCGGCAATCTTCAACTTCGTGAAGTCGTTTCTCGCCGGCAGAACAATTGCGGTTCGGTGGAAAGGGATCATCAGTTCGCAAGCCAAAATCGACATGGGGGTCCCCCAGGGCTCCGTCGTCGCCCCCCTACTCTTCACCCTGCTACTAGCGGGGGTGGGAGAGGGGGTGAGACATGACACCATAGTCACTGCCTACGCGGACGACATAGCCCTCTGGAGGAAGTCCAGGTACCGACGGCCAAAGAAGAACTCTGCAAACCATCGGGCGGAGGTAAGGGTATTTCAAGAGCAAGTGGACGTGGTCGTAAACCATCTCATGGACCTTGGATTCACCCTCTCCGGGACCAAAACTGTATACATGCCGGTGCACAGCAAGGGTTATAACGCAGGTCAGTATCCGGACTGGAATCAAATCACGGTCTGCGGTACTGCTGTGAAACCCGCTGCCTCCGTCCGCTACCTGGGGGTCACCTTCCAGCGGGACGGCCTTTGGAACGAGCACCTGAGACTAGCCTGTCTCAGTGCCAGACGGGCGCTCAATCTCGTCAGTCATCCGTCGGGAGAAATGGGGCCAACGCAGGGAAACTCTGATTCCCATCATTCAGAGCCTCGTGCGTTCCCGCCTTCTCTTCGGCGCCCCCGCTCTCCACGACCTCCCTCCGACGGCCGTGCAAAGAATGGCTCGGGTAGAGTGCCAAGCGCTCCGCCTAGGGCTAGGACTAGCAAAGTCGGTTCCCCAGGCCCAAATCTACAATGAAGCCGGCCTACTACCACTCAGGCATTGCCTGAAGAAGGGTGCCTGTACATACCTATTCAGCTAAGCAAGGGTACCTAACTCCACAGATGAAGAGATGGATGAGAGCTGGAACTCAGCCTCCACCCCCGTTCCCGTTCACGGCCTTCCCTTTACAGTAAGGGACATCTGCAAGAAGGCCAAAATCCAACCTGGCCAACGCCGGAGGATTGCCCAGTGCCAGGTGGACCCCTTCCCTCCGTGGGCCCTCACCCCTCCTGAGGTGGAGCTTAACCTTCCCGGGCTTAGCCGTCGAGACGACCCACACACGCTTGCAGCGCGAGCAAGGGAGCAGATTGCGCTCAAATACCGTGACGACCTGCTGATATATACAGACGGATCAGTGTTCGAAGATGGACGCTCAGGAGCAGGCATCTACCTGTACAACACAAAGGAAGCTCACCCAGTGAAACTACCCCCCACCACCATCCTCACGGCTGAGCTCGTCGCCATCAGAGAGGCAGTGCAAATTGTACTCGCCCTTCCCCACCCACCACCGCAGGTAACGGTGCTATCAGACTCGAAATCTAGTCTAATAGCTATCCAGAACGGCAGCTGTGCGTCACGTCCCGCCATCCTTAACGACGTCCTGTGCCTTCTAACGGAGGCCGGCAGGGCAGGAGTCCACTTCCGATTCCAATGGGTCCCCTCGCACGTGGGCCTCCTTGGCAACGAGATGGCAGACAAAACTGCCAAAACAGGTGCCACATTGCCTAACAGCAAAGTCACCTCAATCCAACCCTCTGCACATGACTTCTTTTGCAAAATTGACCGCGCTGCCTGGGACATCTGGAAATTGGAGTACCACTCTACTGCTGTTGAACGTGGATGGCTCCTTAAGACCTGCCTTGGACCGACCCCCCCTACCTTCTCCTCTCTACCCCCGTACATTGCGGCAAAACAGTCAGCAGGATACGGGTGAATCACTGGCGGACCAAATATACCACTTCCCGCTGCACCTGTGGCGCGGAAGTATCTTTCAAGCACTGCCTCTTCTTGTGCCCCGAATTGGAAGCCCACTTCTGGCCCCTAAGGTCAAACTTCAATGACCCTGCCACAGCCCTCGAACGCCTCATTGCGGACTCCTCCTCCAAAGTCGACCTCCTCGTCCTTGCAGCCAACCTCGTCTGCTCCTCCCCAGTCGGGGGACTGCTGTAAACACCCCCGACCACCCCCACATGCACCCGCATGCCCACAAGCGAAAATCAAAACTCTTACCCAATTACACAACTTCTCAAATCACCCCAACACTTCCCTAACATCTCCAAATACACTATTTGAAGCCACCCAGAAACTACAAGCCAGTCCCTAAATCGGCTAGCTCCGCTGGGACTAAAATCACAAAACTAGAACTAGAACATATGTCTGTACTTGAAAAAGCTGTACCAAGCGAAACGTAGTACCAATAAAGGTTTCGATCTCACAAGGTGTTTATTCTCACACTTTTAGTTCAACCAATCATAGAGAAGGATTTGTAAACTTAGCACACGTAACAGCAAGATTGATCATCAAGGGGGTACATACAACAAAATCTATCCCAAGGCGACCTGTGAGATGACCCGCTTAGTATATAAACAATGTATCTCAATTTGCCTGTACCTGAAGGCGGAGGAAGTATACGAGGAATAATGGAAGAATTTTACTGCCTTAACGTTTCGACCCTTAGGGTCTTGATCACAAAGCTTAACAATTAAGTACAACATGGACATTTTATACACAGTCATGTCATCTCACAGGGTGCCTAGGAAAGGTCGTTGTGCTCGGAACATTTGTCCGTTTGTTTTCTTCGACTACCAATAAACTTGTAGCTCTTGCCAAGCATATAAAACCTTCTCTATGGTTGATGTTATTATTAGCATTAATATATGCTGCTTCTATTGTTTTTCTTAATTTCTTCGTTGAACCTTTATTTATTACAATTGTATTGTCCCAGTCCGGAAGGGGGTCAGTGTATCTATGTATCTTATTATGCAATTAAAAAGCCTGTGGGTTCTTACATCATTTTTGTGTTCATGTAACATTTTTTCTAATCCACGACCTGTTTCCCCAAAATATGAAGATGGGCAATTTTTACAAGGTATTTTGTATACAATACTATTTTCATTGGTATGGTTATTATAATTACGTGTAACTAAATGTCCCACTTTGCTACCTGATGTTCTAGCTATCTTAATACTTGCTTTTAAGAGGACTTTGTCTAGGATTTAATTAATGTTGGAATTTGGGACTGATATATCGTGTT
>NC_134780.1:18467758-18537758 GCF_046742065.1 Oratosquilla oratoria | reverse complement strand
CACTGCTTCTGACCCAGGGCGGTGGGCAGGGTTCAGGGATGACCCGTCATCCAGGAGGTGCTCAGATGAGAGGAAGGGTGGGAGGGGTGTGGAGTGTATTTGGGGATGAAATGGGTGGGAGTGTTTTTATGCCTTTCCTTTTGTGGCTACCTCCCTTGGAAGGGGGAAAAAGCCTTGGTATATGTATGTATGTATTGTTATTATTGCTATTATTATTGTTATTATTGTTATTATTATCATCATTATCATTATTGTTATTATTACTATCATTATTATCATTATTATTATTATTATTATTATTATTATTATTATATTATTATAATTATTATTATTACTATTATCATTATTATAATTTCAATTATTACTATTACTATTATTATTATTACTATTACTATTATTATTATTATTATTATTATTATTATTATTATCATTATTATTATTATCATTATCATTATTATCATCGTTATTATTATCATTATTACTATTATCATTATTATCATTATCATTATTATTGTTATTATATTATTATTATTATTATCATTATTATTATTACTATTATTATTATTATTATTATTATTATTATTATTATTATTATTATTATTATTATTATTATTATTATTATTATTATTATTATTATTATTATTATTATTATTATTATTATTATTATTATTATTATTATTATTATTATTATTATTATTATTATTATTATTATTATTATTATTATTATTATTGTTGTTGGATGGTATCTCAACATATGAGTTGTGGTAGTACGTGGTCGTAGTTGAGCGGTGTTCGGAGGCTTTAGAATAAAAAGCAGCGGAGCAACGTGTAGCTCTGTCTCTCTCTGTGGTCTTTCTCTTCTTTATTTGGTGACAGGAGGTGTTTATATACATGGCTCGTGGTTAGGTTGCCGACGAGATAATATTTATTTACAAGATGCAGTTTTAGCAAATATTAGAGATCAGGATAGGTTTTAACTACCTCATACATTGCATATACATATTTACAAATGACATACAGTTGTCCGAGGTTGGACAGGATAGACATATCCCGTAGGAAAGGGATTTAAATATAATGTGTATCAAATGCTTGGCTTGGTGGCAATCCTTTAGGGTTGGTGAGGCGTCCAACTGCGCGTGAGGTGTCCGCCTGGACAATAGCGACCTGACCCGTAGTGACCAGGTGCGTGAAGACGTCAGGTCGAGTACCAGGCTACTCTGTCTGCACCGAAGCATCCGTGTCGTGCCGATAGTATAAGCAGAGGTGGTAGATGAATGTCTAGGAGATTTTGGTGGTAGATTACGTCTTCTAGGAGGTCTAGATGCTAACAGTTGCTCGGCATACGCTACCAGTGTCCGTCCTCGCGACACCATGAGCTTGAGATCCACATAGGCTTGGTGCACGAACTGTTAAGGAGATAGAAGAAGGAGGGGTGTGCCTAGGTGAAGGGGTTGACCTTCCCTGAGTGGCAAAGGTGATCTGCACAGCTAGAAGGGAGATACTTGGTTATGGCATGATAAGATGAACATGAATGATAAATATTGGTTTTGGAAATAGATGCTTGGATTTGTTGGGGCTAAAGAAACTTATACAATTCTATTTCTGAGGCTATAGCGAGGTGTCGGGATCGGTGGAGTGGTAAAGGTGTTTTTGTCTAGAGTCTCGGTCGTGTGTGTTGGTTGTAGTATGGGCGGGGATGGAATGTCATCCATGTCGAGACCTCTAGGAACTAGTTTGATATGATCTAAATGTAGGATAGCCTCTGTGAGTTCGCGTAAGTGGAGAGCTTTGATCTTATTGTGCGGAAGTATGTCGGTGACCCGAAATGGACCATGGAATTTGGGTGCAAGTTTTGATGTGGGTTGGTGGTTGGTGTGGTATATTATGTCACCTACAGAAACATTGCAATCTCTGGAGTGAGCGTTCTTCAACCTAAGCATATCTGCTTTTGAGAGAGTCAGTGACTCATGTATTCTCTTGAAAAGAGTGTTGAAATTATTGAGAGTTACCTTGACAAAATCATTGAAATCATACACAGGGGGGGGGGGTTTCTGAAGTGAGTAGGTCGTATGGCATTTTCTTATCAGATCCAAACAAAACAAAATGGGGTGATTCCGAGATTGATCTATTGATTGCGCTGTTGATGCAGGCTTGTATCATGGGTATGTGTTCGTCCCAAGATGCGTGTATGTCTGTGGCAAGGTGTCTGAGAATATTAAGTATCTTCCGATTTTGACGTTCAACGAGTCCATTTGAGCTGGGGTGGTATGGTGTGGTGTTACACTTTGTAATGTTGAACTGTTGGCAGATATTTGTGAGGATGTCGTTATTAAATTCCGTGCCGTTGTCTGAGATTAGTGTTTTCGGTGTGGTGTATGGGCAGATGACGTTATTGATTATTGTCTGAGCTACACTTTTTGCTGTCTTGTCCGCTAAAGGAGAGAGGATGCAGAACCGAGAGAAATGATCGATGCATACGAAAAGGTACTGGTTTCCATTGAGAGTGATTGGAAGTTTGAGTAAGTCAATGGCAATGGTTTCAAAGGGTTTGGAAGGTGTTGGGTAATTGTGTATTGGTACTTGCCCGCTAATGTGACCTTTATGAGTTATGCATGAGTGGCATGCGTCTATGTATGTGTGTATGTCTTTACGCATGGTGGGCCAAAAGTACTTTAACCTAGCTTGCGAGAGGCACTTGTCCTTCCCGCAATGTCCTGCTAATGGAGAATCATGTAGTATTTTGAGAACTTCTGGAACAAGACTTGTGGGAACTACTAATTGTGTAACCATGCGGTTTGGTTCACATTTGTTTGTGAGCAGTGTTGTGTGGTAGAGAACCTGGTCTATGAGAGAGTAGTTGTCTATGTTGGGAGGAAAATCGTCTGTGTTTGTAGTGTCACCTGAATTTAGATAGTGTATTATTCTTTTCCATAGGGGGTCTGTCGCTTGAGCGGCAATGATGCGGTCTCGCGTAATGTCAAGTGGCTCTGATGCTTGACGTATTGTTGCTACGTTTCTACTAAGGGCGTCGGCGACATAGTTTGCATGGCCCTGGACGTAGTGGAAGGTAGGCATAAAGTCCTGGATAGTAAGGAACCATCTGGCTAGTTTCCCAGTTAGGTTCTTGCCTTTGAAGAGGTTTAAAACGGGTTGATGATCTGTGTGTACATGTATTTCGTATCCTAGAATGATGTCTTTAAAATGTTTGAGGGCATATATGATTGCGAGCGCTTCCATTTCAGTGACAGAGTAGTTTTGTTCGTGCTTGTTTAATGCGCGACTGGCGTAAGCTATAGGTCTAAGTTTGGAGTCGTGTTGTTGCATTAGTACTGCGCCAAGGCCTTTGTATGAAGCATCTGTGCATAGTGTGAAGGGTTTAGAGAAGTTTGGGAATGCCAGAACCGGGGCTGTTGTGAGTGCTTGTTTGAGCTTGTGGAAAGCGGTGTTGTGTTCAGACGTCCAGTCAAAAGGAGTATCTTTCTTGAGAAGGGCTGTTAAAGGAGCTGCCATGTGAGCATAGCGTTCGATAAAACATCTGTAAAAAACCTGAAAGTCCTAGAAATGATTTCACGTGTTCTGTAGAGTTAGGGGTTGGAAAATCTAGAACAGCCTTAACCTTGTCTTGAGAAGTAATGACACCGTGTGAGTTTATGACGTGTCCTAGGAACCTTATTTCCTTTTTGAGGAAGGAGCACTTTTTGAGTTTAAGTTTTAGGCCTGCCGCGGCTAATCTTGAGAAGACAGTTTGAAGTGTGTTAAGGTGTTCCGTGAGTGACCGTGAGGCAATGATAATGTCGTCAAGGTATATGAAGACAGTCTTTCCAATCAAACCTTCTAAGACTTTGAACATAAGTCTTGTGAAAACAGAGGGAGCAGAGACGAGTCCCATGGCCAACCTTTTGAAGTGGTAATGGCCCGTATTGGTACTGAAGGCTGTTAGAGGTTTTGATTCATCATCTAGAGGTATTTGGAAATACCCTGACATAAGGTCGAGAGTAGAGAAGACCGTGTTGTGTTCGCCTATGGAGTAGATTGTGTCTTGGAGATGAGGAATAGGATGTCTTTCGGGAATGGTGAGTTTATTTAGCTCACGGAAATCAACAACAGGGCGAAAGGAGCCGTCGTGTTTTGGAACGACAAAGAGAGGAAAATTCCAGGGAGATAGGCTGTGTTCAATGATGCCTTGGTCGAGCATATCTGCAATTATGTTGTCGACAATGTTTCTTTTACTGTGAGGAAGACGGTAAGCGGGTATGTACCGTGGTTTTGCATTTTGTTGAAGTGGTATATGATGTTGTATGATGTCTGTGAGACCTAATGGTTCGCCTGGGAGTGCAATTGCGTGTCTGTACGTGTTCAAGAGTGTCAGGAGATCTTCTCGTGCTTCAGGGAAATCTACATCGTTAATGTGTGGTGCTTTGATGGTTTCCTGTGTGTTCTGTTCTCCGTTGGTGATGGCGCATACGTGTTGTGAGTTGTCATGCTCGATTACGTGTACTGGGGCGGAATACACTGGAAAATCACAAACGTTCGTTCCTTTGTTCATCTGAAGAGGGGCATTGGTATTATTTGCAACTATGATTGTTGTGTGTCCTTTGCTCGATGTGTGAGATAGGGCGGATAAGAGAGATACACCAGATACACGGCAAGTGTCTGTGATGCAAAGAACATCTGAGTCGGGAGCTTTGAAGATACGCACTTTGAGTTTTGTGTACTCGCGTGGATAGAGTGTTTTGTCAGTTATTACAACCGCGTGAGAATTCGTGAGAGAGATCTGTGAGACGGTAGTGTATTGTGGTGATATTTCCTGTATGTTAGTGAAAACATCGTGTTTCTTGTGGTCGCGAGTTGACTTTGACATGCGCGCTGACAGTGTACGTCTATTACGTCTGTGGTGTGAGCGGATGGGGTGGGCGTGTCCGTTACACCAGTGTGCGTGTCTGTTACAAGTGTCACCTTTTCTGTTTCGTCACTGTTTTGTTCAGTTGTTGCTGTTGTTGATGTTGCATGCTGTTGCTCGATCATATGCAAGTGTTTGACGCGCGTGTTTTCTGTGTGTGCATGCGTGTTAGCTGTCTTTAAAGCCGTTATGAAGTGATTATTGAAACCAATGCCGTTTTGAGCAGGATAGATGATGATGCGATTTCTTTGCATCCATGTCAAACCTATAAGAATATCTGCGGGAAACACTACGTCCGCTATGTATACTGTCGTTGTAATGGGAGGACAGTTGGCATGCAGGGAGATGTCTAGTTCGGTTTTTCCTATGATGGGAAAGGGAACTCCGTCTACATTTTGTAATGTGATATCCGTTGGTTCTATAACTGTTACTCTACGGTGTCGGAATCGGAATTGGTCGAAGGAAACCTTTGACATTAGATTAACTGGGGATCCTGTGTCCAGAAAGAGTAGTTGTGGAAGGTTGTTGACCGTGGCCTGAAATGTCATAGCAGACGGGGATGATCGAGTCAGCCATCGTGAGAATCGGTAGTTGGGGGTTTGATTCTGTCTCGTGAGGTCGTGTGTTTTGTTCACCGTGAGACGATAGTCATACCGTGTTTTGTTTGTTTGTGTTGTCGCTAGTCGGGTGTTGGGGAGACGCGTATGACGTGTAGGTTTGTGATTTCAAGACGCGACATTGTGTTGTGTCGTGAAAAGCTGGTCCGTGATATGAGCAGTAGCTAGTTGGTTGTCTGTAATAACACCTGTTTGTGCTATGTCCTACTATGTTGCAGATTTTGCAAAAGAATGGTCTCCTAGATTGTGAACGCTGTCGTGATCTTGTGCGTGATATTTGTCTACCTCTTGTGTGATGTTCGTGTGATATGGGTTTATCTCTAGTGTAATGTTCTTGTGAGATTTTTGCTACTGTGGGAGTGGGTGGGTATGTGAGTGTGTGTGTAAGGGGGATTTGTTGTTGTTGAATTTGTGATTTTGTCGCTGATGTGTCCGAAAATTTTCTAGAGAAGTCAACGAGTGTTGTGTCTGGATCAAAAGGAATGTTCTCTATTTTCTTTAGTGTTTCTGGGTGAAGTCGCGAGATCAGTTTTATGTAGCCAAATAATGAGAGTACGTGATCTAGGCTGATTGTGTTATTTTTAACCCAAGGTGAAGAAGTGAGTGCGTCTTTTAGTTCTTCCTTGAACTGACTCGCCTCCCTGACTGCTCTTTCTTTGGTGAGATAAGGGGGGTTGTTAAAGTTTGTTCCTAGTGTGTAGAAGGGAGAAAGGGAGCCTAACTGTTCATATGGGGCGAAGGATTTTTTGAACTCGTCAATGAAATTTTGGAAAGTCTGTGGTTGTTGGAACGCGTCGGATTGGATAATGTCGCTTGCAAGGGTATCGTTGAAATCGATGCGACTTTTAAGGACAGCGATTTTAGTAATTTCATCGTGCACCTGTGTGCGCTGTATTTCCGAACGGACGTCATCTAAGAGAGTGTGGGTGGCGATGTTTTTCCCGTTGAACTTAGGAAGAGTGTTGTCATGCTGCAGGAGTGTTAGTAGGTTTGTTGCAGAACGTTGCATGTGTGGTTGAGCGACGGTTGGGTCTGTGTTTTGATTCGGCGAGGACTGTGTGTTATTTTCGTTTTGTGCTGCCATTTTGGAACGAGTGTTGTAATGGTGTGAAACGTTGGACTGTGAATGGGTCATGCACACTTTCGTACAAAAAGAAAAAAAAATCACCGAAAAAAATTTAAGGCTTTGCAAAAAATATAAAAAAAAATCACTGGATAGCCTTCACTTAACCTCACTCACACAACAATTTAGAGCTACCTAGCCCCAATAAATACAGGCATCTACTTACAGTTCTGACGAGGTGAAGCGATGGTGAAGGGTTCACAAGAGGTGGAAGTTGAATAATTCGATGGAGTGTGGTGCGATGATGCAGATCTGGAAATATTGAAAGAATGAGAAGGGTGACAATGGGTTAGTCCGTGTGTGGAATTCTTCAGTTTTTGAAAGGTGTCGGCCCGACTTCCGGATGTGAGAGCGATACTTCCTTTGAAGGATGTTGTTGAGCTGGGTCACGGCGAGGGAGATGGGCTTTTGTCTCGTTGCCGGTTGCTGGGGTGGGTCGCTGGGATGACTTGTCCTGTGCGTTGGGCTGACTCACACAGCAAGAGAGATGGCTTGAGCTGTTGTCCGCTTCGCTGGATAGGTGGATCGCTGGGATAACTTGTCCTGTGCGTTGGCTAGCTCGTTCGCTTCGCTGGATAGGACTCACAGCGAAGGTTCGAGTTGATGGGCTTGCTGGCGTTGGGTAGGTTGCACAACGTTCCTGCTCCGGGATCTTGTGCTTGCTGATTTTGCTTGTTGATCCGACTTGCTGCTTCCAGATATGTTGGATCCCGCGCAGTTTACCAGATATGTTGAATCCCGCGCTGCCTCCAGATATGTTGGATGGTATCTCAACATATGAGTTGTGGTAGTACGTGGTCGTAGTTGAGCGGTGTTCGGAGGCTTTAGAATAAAAAGCAGCGGAGCAACGTGTAGCTCTGTCTCTCTCTGTGGTCTTTCTCTTCTTTATTTGGTGACAGGAGGTGTTTATATACATGGCTCGTGGTTAGGTTGCCGACGAGATAATATTTATTTACAAGATGCAGTTTTAGCAAATATTAGAGATCAGGATAGGTTTTAACTACCTTATACATTGCATATACATATTTACAAATGACATACAGTTGTCCGAGGTTGGACAGGATAGACATATCCCGTAGGAAAGGGATTTAAATATAATGTGTATCAAATGCTTGGCTTGGTGGCAATCCTTTAGGGTTGGTGAGGCGTCCAACTGCGCGTGAGGTGTCCGCCTGGACAATAGCGACCTGACCCGTAGTGACCAGGTGCGTGAAGACGTCAGGTCGAGTACCAGGCTACTCTGTCTGCACCAAAGCATCCGTGTCGTGCCGATAGTATAAGCAGAGGTGGTAGATGAATGTCTAGGAGATTTTGGTGGTAGATTACGTCTTCTAGGAGGTCTAGATGCTAACATTATTATTATTATTATTATTATTATTACTATTATCATTATCATTATTATTACTATCATTATTAGTAGTATTATTACTATTATTATTATTATTACTATTATCATTATTACTATTATCATTATTATCATTATCATTATTATTATGCTAGGGTAGGAAATGGTCCGACTGATGGAGTGGTTGGGAAATGTGGAGTTCCAGGAAAGAATCGTAGTGAAGAGTTGATGGTGGAAATGTGTCTAGAAAGAGAGTTGATGATAGCAAATACAGTGTTTCGGAAGAAAGTCAAGCATAAGTACACATAGGAGAGGGTGGTGGATGGAAGGGTGGTAGATAGAGCGTTGATAGATTATGTAGTGGTAAATAGGATTATGATAGGAAGAGTTAAGGATGTACATGTGCTAAGGGGAGAGGGTGGGGAAATATCAGATCATTTTTTGGTGGAAGGCAAGTTGAGAGTAGAGGATAGATGGAGAAAGAGGAAAGGGACAAAAGGTAGGGAGGTGCTTAGAGTGAACTCTTTAAATGAAAAGGAAAAGGAGAAGGAGTACAAGAAGAAGCTGAAGGGGGAGTGGGAGGGAGTGAAGGATAGAGTAGAGCTAGGTGTGGAGGAGGAATGGCGATGGTTCAAGGAGAGAGTCACAAAGTGTGCAAGGATGGTGTGTAGAACAAGAAGGACAGGAGGGAATAGAAGGAAGGGTAGTGAGTGGTGGGATGAGGAAACAAAGAAGGTTGTAGAAGAGAAGAAGCGAGCTTTCACAGATTGGTTACAAAATAGGACGAGGGAGTCATATGAGAGGTACAAAGAAAAGAAAAGAGAAGTAAAGCAAAAGGTAAAGGAGGCAAAGAGGAGAGCAGATGTGAAGTGGGGTAAGAGTATGACAGAAAATTTTGAAAGTAATAAAAAGATGTTTTGGGAAGAAATTAAGAGAGGAAGAGGAGGCGAATCAAGTAGAGAAGAAAAGGTAAAAGGTGCAGATGGAGAGATGATAATGGAAGAGAAGGCAGTAAGGGGAAGATGGGCAGAATATTTTAGGGAGTTGCTAAATGTGAAGGAGGCTAGGGAGGGAAAGATAGTTGCAGTGGGAAATGCTAAGAAAATGAGAGTGATGAGTGAGAAAAATGGAGGAGAAATAAGGAAGGATGAAGTGAAGGCAGTTGTTAAGATGATGAAAGCAGGAAAGGCACCTGGTCTGTATGGATGCCATGCAGAGTGTCTAAAAAAAGGAGGTACAGTGATGGTGGACTGGCTGGTGAGGGTAGAGTGCCGGAGGACTGGAGGAGTGCCTGTATAGTTCCATTTTACAAGGGAAAAAGGGACAAGTGTGAATGTAATAGTTTCAGAGGGATTAGCTTGTTAAGTGTAGTTGGGAAGGCTTATGGGAGGATCTTGATTGAGAGGATTAGGAGAGGAAGAGAGGGAGTAATTGGTGAGGAACAGTGTTGATTTAGGACGGGTAGAGGTAGTGTAGATCAGATCTTTGTGGTAAGAGAAATATGTGAGAAAGCTATAGGAAAGGGGAAGGATTTTTTGGGGGCTTTTATGGATCTGGAAAAGGCTTATGATAGGGTAGACAGAAAGGCACTGTGGGACGTTATGCAAATATATGGGATAGGAGGAAAGGTGTTAAGAGCAGTCAAGAGTTTTTATGAGAGTAGTAGAGCTTGTGTTAGGATTAGAAATGGAGAGAGTGAGTGGTTCGAGGTAAAGGTGGGACTTCGTCAAGGATGCGTTATGTCGCCCTGGCTGTTCAACTCATACATGGATGGGGTAGTGCGAGAGGTAAATGCAAGGGTAGTGGGTCAGGGATTGGAGATGGTTAAAGAAAATGGAGAAAAGTGGGAGGTGAGCCAGTTGTTGTTTGCGGACGACATTGCGCTTGTAGCAGGATCGGAGGAGGGATTGAGGAAGTTGGTGACAGAGTTTGGGAGAGTATGTGATAGAAGAAAGCTAAAGATAAATGTGGGTAAAAGTAAGGTGATGAGATGTACAAGGGGTTAAAGTGGCAATAGACTGGAAGTGAGCATTAAGGGAGAGCGACTGGAGGAAGTGGATAGTTTTAGATACTTGGGTGCAAATGTGGCAGGAAAAGGTGGTGTGAAGGTGGGGGTAGAATATAGATTGAGAGAAGCGAGTAAATGCCTTGGTGGATTAAAGAGTGTAATGAGGAAGAGACATTTGGGAATGAATGCTAAGAGGAGACTATATGAAAGAGTGATTGTGCCAACAGCACTGTATGGAGCAGAAACACGGAACATAAGAGAGGAAGAGAGAAGGAGTTTGAATGTGTTTGAGATGAGGTGTCTGAGAAGTATGATGGGGGTTACTAGGCTAGATAGAGTGAGAGATGAGGAGGTGAGGAGGAGAACAGGGGTGGAAAGGGAGCTGGGAGATAGGGTTGATGAAAGAGTATTAGGATGGTTTGGACACATGGAAAGAATGAGTGAAGAAAGACTAGTAAAAGAGGTATGGAAGGCAGATGTGGAGGGAGTGAACACGAGGGGACGTCCTTGGATGAGATGGATGGATGGGGTGAAGGGGGCTTTGGGAAAGAGGGGAATGTCTGTTGAGGAAGGACGGGAGAGGACAGAAGACAGGGGTGAATGGAGAATGGTTGTATATGGATGATGTTGTGATGCATGAGGTGGAATGGGCGGGTGGATGGGGGGTGAGGTAATATGTGTGAGCAAAATTTGACGCAGCCCGAAGGGATTTCTCCCCGTCTTCTCCTTTTATGTATGGGGGGACGGAGAGGGGGGTCGCCGATTTAATGAAGCGGCCTTGCTGTGGATGTGCTGTGTCATGCGACACTGCTTCTGACCCAGGGCAGTGGACAAGGTGCAGGGATGACCCGTCATCCAGGAGGTGCTAAGATAAGAGGGAGGGTGGAGGGGTGTGGAGTGTATTCAGGGATGGAATGGGTGGGAATGATTTTATGCCTTTTCCTTTTTGGCTACCTCCCTTGTAAGGGGGAAAGAGCCTTGGTATATGTATGTATGTACGTATGTATGTATTATTATTATTATTATTATTATTATTATTATTATTATTATTATTATTATTATTATTATTATTATTATTATTATTATTATTATTATTATTATTATTATTATTATTATTGTTATTATTATTACTATTATTATTGATATTATTATTATTATTATCATTATCACTACTATTCTTATTTTTATTATTATTTTTATTACTCATTTGCCCATTATATGAATAAATTAATACACGAGTAAATAAATAAATGAATGAATAAATAAGTAAATAGACAAAACATTAAATTGCTAAACAAACACAAACACCTGATTTAACAAAATTAGGTGAACTATAAATAAAACACAAATAGTAACACAACCGGATTAATAGTCAATTAAGCAATCATGCACTCTCATACCGTGTGAACGGAATTTAAGTATCTGGTCTACACGTGCGCGCACACACACACACACACACACACACACACACACACACACACACACACACACACACACACACACACACACACACACACACACACACACACACACACAAATGTACGCACACGCGCGCCTATACAAACATTGGGTGATAGCTTATACATACGTAGGCACTTACGACGTTGCTCAAGTGCACAATCACACGTCCATTTTTCAAAGGTACTGTTCCTATTCTTGAATAGAAATATATGAAAAAAAGGTAAAATAGAATTAGTAAACAATAAAGACGGATTAATAAAATGGTGAACATGTTGGTGGTGGTGGTGATTATGATGATTATGATGATGGCAATGATGATGTCGATGATGATGATGAGGATGATGATGATGATGATGATGATGATGATGATGATGATGATGATGATGATGATGATGATGATGATGAAAATGGTGATAATTATGGTAATGATGAAAATGGTGATGATGATGAAAATGGTGATAATTATGGTGATGATGATGGTGGTGGTGATGATGATGATGATGATGATGATGATGATGATGATGATGATGATGATGATGATGATGATGATGATGATGATGATGATGATGATGATGATGATGATGATGATGATGATGATGATGATGATGATGATAATGATTTTGACTAGATAGATAAATGATTGAATACATGACTAATTAAGATATATCAAGTAGGAACTATATAGGCTTTACTTGTTTAACACGTAATGTTTCTCCCTCCAAATTAGTCATCTTTTGGTATTTTTTCTTACAGAATTAAATAAAATAAAATAAAATAAGATGAAATAAAATAATACAAAAAAGTAGAATACATACATACATATACCAAGGCTTTTTCCCCCTTCCAAGGGAGGTAGCCAAAAAGGGAAAGGCATAAAAACACTCCCACCCATTTCATCCCTAAATAAAGTGGGGGGTGGGGTAGTATGTGTGAGTAAATTTTGACGCAGCCCGAAGGGATTTCTCCCCGTCCTCGCCTTATATGCAAAGGGGGACGGAGAGGGGGGGGTCGCCGATTAAATGAAGCGGCCTCGCTGTGGATGTACTGTGTCTTGCGACACTGCTTCTGACCCAGGGCGGTGGGCAGGGTGCAGGGATGACCCGTCATCCAGGAGGTGCTCAGATGAGAGGAAGGGTGGGAGGGGTGTGGAGTGTATTTAGGGATGAAAAAAAAAGTAGAATGAGATACGATAAAATAAAACATATATGAATAAACGGATAAATAAACAAACAAAAATTAATAGATTGAAAAATGTGTTGATGAATAACTGGGTACACCAATAAATAGATAGGCAAAACAATTTGTAAAATGGGAGCAGTGACAGAATTTTAGGGAGCAAATGTTCCTGATATACCCAGACACTCACAGGCATGCTTTTCAGACACGAAACAACCCCAAATAAAACCCAATACAAACATAAAAACAAAACAGAAACCAAATTTCAAAACAAGCAAACAAATAAACAGCCAAATGCGCGAAAAACAAAGCTCGTGGAACAAACAAACGAAACATGTGACGAGCATAAAACAAACTCAAAACAAGCACAAAACAAACATGATTCACTGGGAGCAGGAAGCATGACACAGGTGCATAAAGAAAACAAGTAAACTTAACCTGGCCCAGAGGGACTAGTACATCCCAAGGACTCCCTTCCTGAGTCACAAGGATTTACGGAAATCAGAGGTCAAAAGTCAGATATCTTGATAACATTAATAATGGTAACATTAACAATAATGATAACGACAAAGATAATAAAAACAATAACAATAGATGTGTAAGAGTCCTGACATGGTTAATATCTAATGACAACACAAAGGATTACAAAGGATTACAAAGGCGGAGCATGCCGACAGGAGACCTTTTGGTCCATATCTAGGTCGGATGTGAAAAAAACAACATAATAATAATAAAATAATAAATAAAAACTATAATAATGTAAATAACAAATAAAATACATAAATAAATGGATAGGTATAGTTAAATAATAAACGAACAGGTAAATAGTAAATAATAATAGATTAACATATAACTAATAATAAATGAAAATCAGACAGACAAATAATAACAAAACAAAAACAATATAAAATAAATTATAATCATTACAGCATCTTGCTTAGGTGTTTATCTAAATGATTCTAAAAGCTTCGAACTGAACTACATTGCACTACCTGTGCAGGAAGTTTATTCCATTCATTAACTACACGGTTGGCAAAGTTGTTTCTACCTACTTCCAAATTGAATCTATTTCCGGACAGTTTGAGACCATTGTTTCTTGTCTGATTCTCATTCAATGTGAAAATTTTGTCACTTTTGATGTTGTCAATTCCCTTTAGAATCTTAAAGACCTGTATCAAGTCACCTCTGAGTCTACGCTTTTTTATGGAAAACAGATTCATATGTTTTAGTCGATTTTCGTATGATTTATTTTTGATATTTGGAATCAGTTTTGTGGCTCGCCGTTGTACTTTTTCCAGTCTGTCAATGTCTTTAATGAGATTCGGTGACCATACGGAAACAGCATATTCCAAATGTGGACGAACTAACTATTTATATAGCTTGTTAATGAGTGATGGACTTTTGAAATCAAAAGATCGCGCAATCAGTCCTAGAATCTTATTTGCTTTCTCAGAGGCTGAAATACACTGCTTGGATGAATTTGAGATCGTTACTGATAATTACGCCGAGATCTTTTTCACTATCCACTTTTGTTAACGAATTTCTAAATAACTTGTAATCGTACTTCCTGTTATTTTTAACTATGTGCATTACCTTGCATTTACTTGTGTTAAATTTCATTAGCCACTTTTCAGACCATTGCTGTAATTTATCTAAATCTTCTTAAATATCTAATTGGTTTGAGTGATCATTTGCCACTCCGCACAGTTTTGTATCATCAGCAAATTTGGAAACAGTAGATTTTAGTCCATTTATATATACTATGAATAGAAGTGGCCCAAGAACGGAACCCTGAGGAACTCCACTTGTAACATTTTTCCATCTAGAAGTTTTTCCATTTAAAACAACTCTCTGTTTTCGACCATTCAATTACTAGTCCAACCTAATAGGCTACCACTTATTCCGTGTAAAGCTAATTCAGTAAGTAGTCTTTCGTGTGGGACGGTATCACAAGCTTTTGCAAAGTCTAGATATATTAAATCTATATTGTTTCTGATACTGTCAGTGTTTATGTTGCTGCCAACCATGTCTTCAATGACCATGAATCCTTTCGATATATTTCCTCAATATTTGGTATCAACCTGACAAGGTCAATAATGATCAATGTTCTTCCATATTGCTGATAAAAAAAATGTTGTGCATATATCCCTTTAATATACATAATTTAAAATGTCAGGGAGCCTAAAAAATCACTGGGCTCTAGTGAGTTAGTTCAGTTAGTTTCTAAACCATTAACGCCAAAGGTTCCTCTAAGCTGAATAGAATTGTTTTGTTTTCATCAGGGGAAATCCATTAAATGGTTAAAAACAATGTTAACCTATCAAGGTACACTGGCCAGTAATGGTTTCCTTTTGAGCATTACTGGACGGTTTTAATCAGCTCATGACTCCTCTGGACGACTTCTATTTCTTTCTGGAGTAATACGTCCCTGATGGCAAAAGACGGACACGGCGTAGGCAAAGTCGAACAGTGCAGGTCTGTCTCCACGGGGCCCGTTGGCGAGACGACGAATTTTTTTTGTTTTTGGCTAAACATAACACCCAGTTGGGATTTGTTCCTGAAGTTTCTCTCCGCCAACCTCCTCCTCCTCCTCCTTCGGGGAATCGCACGCCCGCAGTCGGCTGGTACATACTGTACGGTTACTTGCCGATATTCGGCTTCCCCCTTCAAAGTTCGATAACAGTAACAACATCCTCCTCGTCTTTTTGCGATACCGGAATTTCATGGATAAGAAAATAATTGTAAGACAAACAATGGAAACGTATATCAAGTGTTGCCCCGAGGATATTCTATTTGTTTTAAGTTTGCTTCAAGAGTGGGAACATCATTTGCATAGGACTCTGCATTTCAAACAGTGCCTTTGTCGCGCACCACATCCGACGAAGATGCCTTACCTAAATAAATTGCGCCTTGTGTGTTCTAGTTCCTACAACTACTGTGTCTGAGTCCTGTCTAACGTGCCTTGATATGCACGGAGCTTATTGCATTTATGGGATGTGTGTCTTAGCACACTGTCTGATGTACAGTCACTAAAAACGATATTGGTAAGAAATCGTACGGAAATGGACGTAAATGCTAAACTCTGACACATTGTTCAAAAGACTTGGAAATTGTTGATACGTCTGTGTATCAATTTGCAATTGTTTCTCATAGCTTTGTAGTTTATAAGTGTGCGTCTTCATTATAGCAGCATTCAGTGAAGACATCTAAAATATCAAAATGATATTTAGGTTTATATATTACACAAATGTTATATTACTTGGAAGAAACAACCTGTTAAATGCTAAGGAGCTGTGGAATGCTTTGTTAGAGCGCGAATGGCTGACCCTCTGGGAGGGCGAGGGTTGATAAAGGGAGTGACGGGTAGGGGTTCTCATGTAGACAGGAGAGCCTGTAGCGTTGTCTAGGCCGAAAACATGTTGTGGTGTGGTAATATCTACTGCGTATGCTCTGATGTATGTATGTATGTGCGTGTGTGTATGTGTATGTGGGGGGGGCGCAACTATATCACGATTACAGGAACATCGATTCTGTTGTTTTCATTCGTCTCCCACGAACACCTAAAACCACCAAACGATACTTTTTTGAGTGACAGTACCTACTGATGTGCTTTGGTCATAGTTTTCCAAAGTAAGTTTGGCATGAGCATGCTAGTGGTGTATTTGAAGAAGCATGCATGCTGTATATTTTGACTTGTACCTTCCTTCTGGTTGTGTCATATGTCATAATGAACTACACGCTCAGTATACCCTATTTACACCGTACAATTTGCACTTTTGTGTGCCGCAAGTATTATTGTTTTTGTTGTATCAAATCTAGGGGTACGGTGGTATCTACCTGTGATGTAGTTTTCTTACTTGTTTTATATACCCATTTTGCAAATACATGAGCACTGATGTTGGCAGTGGGTTTAACCAATAGATAAAAACTGACTTAAATGTTTAGGGTAGCTATTATGCATACACAACTATTGATTTTTGCATTGAATATGTTATATAGGTGATATATACTTGTGGCGTGATTTTCTTACGTGTTTTATCTACCTACTTGGCATATACGAACGATTTTGTCTATATCTAATACGTGAGGACTATCTACGATGCGACTGTTTAGTTTGTTTTTTGTACCAAGTTTGTATGTGACTGTGTCTGATCGTTGTGGCTTGTCTGAAAGGTGTTCTTTTGGGGTTGAAGGTCTCTCTCTCTCTCTCTCTCTCACACACACACACACACACACACACACACACACACACACACACACACACACACACACACACACACACACACACACACACACACACACACACACACACACACACACACACACACACACACACACACACACACACACACACTCGGTGGCGTGGTGGTAGAATTCCCGGCTGCCACTACGGCGGTCCGATTTTGAATCCCGCCCAAGGCTGAAATAATTTTAGTATAGCTGCGCTGCGAGTTGTTACTCCAACTCTTGTTGGCGGGGAGTCTGGTGTGTGTGTGCGTGTAAGGTCACAGCATTACCCATGGATCAGTCATACATGAGCTCTGAGCTCTCATTCAGGATGATAATAGCTGTCGATCACGAGTCCAACACGTGATCCAAGACCATGGTGAATCACACACACACACACACACGCGCACGTACACACAAAACACACACATCGTCACAAAACCTGTTTTATTTTTTCTTTCCTAAACTTGACGTGCAAACATGATCATCATATTTGTTTTTCTGTATTTTAGGTATCTTGCAGTAAAATTATTTTTTCATATGCGAGCTTACATCAGAACAACATTTGGAGGCTTCAGGAAAAGAGTTTTTGCTAAAAGACTTGTAAATTTATTAAAATCATTTCTGTTTACTTCTATGCCTCTTTGATTGGCAGAAACCGACTCTTTTCTTCTCTGTGCTATTTTATGTATATTTTTACCCAACGTATTAAACAAAGTTTGTATGCCCTTTTCTTTTTAACTGCAGGAACTGACATCAGTTTCTTTTATGTGAGTGTGGGTTGATCCTGCGATGACGACTAAGTATGCGAAGCCGTGCGCTCGTTTTCTTCAACCTGGGCTTCCCTCCGGGTGTATTTTTGTCACTTTTCCGTGTTTCACTCATTGTCTTTAATGAATCTTCCGATTGTTTGTTTACGCATACTTGTATTCATCTATCTCTCTTTTTTTTTATCAATTTATTAATCTAGTTATTTAGTTATTTATTTATTCACTTATTCATTTACTTGCTTATATATTCATTTGTTAATATCGTATTTATTTACTTATTCATGCATTTATTTTTATCTATTCATTTATTTATTTCATTATATATATTCATTTATTTATTTGTTTATTTATTTATCTATTTATTCATCTATCTATTTGTTTGTTTATAGATCTATTTATTTATTAATTCATCTATTTATTTGTCCTCACTGTGTTTTGATCCTGTTTCTCTCAGCTCGTTACGATCCATTGGTACTTTAAAAAAACACTTGGATGTGAGAGCATTTATCTGTACTGGTGACACTGTTCTTCTCTCTCTCTCTCTCTCTCTCTCTCTATATATATATATATATATATATATATATATATATAGATATATATATATATATATATATATATATATATATATATTTTTTTTTTTTTTTTTTTTTTTTTTTTTTTTTTTTTTTGTGACCATCAGGTTATCTTCTTCAGCTCTTTAGGGTTGATTCACACTATCGGTCCGGTCTCGTTCCGCTCCGGTTCTGAGGTATTCAGGGTTGATTCACACTATCGGTCCGGTCGCGCTTCGCTCTCGGTTCTGAGGTATTCACACTATCGGTCCCCTCTCGTTCCCGTCATCCCCCCTCCCTCGACCCCAGTAGAAGTTACCATCAGTTACGAAGGATGTGTGACTTTTCTGACGCCGAGTTGGCAATAATCGCTATTGCACTTGATGAAGAAGAAGGAAAACAAAATAGAAAAAGAAAGAAATTGTGGGTTCATCCTATGTTGCAAGATAGGAAGACTGAAGGAGAATTTCATACTCTGTATCCTCGTCTTATTGATGATGAGAGTAAATTCCACAGCTATTTCAGAATGAACAAAGGAACATTTGAGAAAATACTATCCAAAATTGAGGATGACCTGAAATGTACAAGAAGATGCTGCACTTCCTGACACTGATGTGCTTGCACCATACGTTATAGTGGGAGATGAGGCTTTCCCGCTGAAGAGAAATTTGATGAGGCCCTACCCAGGTTCACAGACTGAACATAAGGTAGAGAAGAGGATTTTTAATTATAGATTATCTAGAGCCAGGAGGATAGCTGAGTGCACATTTGGTATTCTAGTGCAAACCTTCAGAATATATTTAAGGAAACTTAAAGCTATGCCTTCTAACGCTAATGCGATCATTACAACAACATGCATACTTCACAATCTGATACACCCAAATGCTGTTGCATTACCAGATACTGTTGTCATGCCTCCATCAAACATAGTACGTCCAATGAGAGGAAGAGGGGGGAAATGCTACAAAGGAGGCTTTTGGCGTGAAAGAAACACTGAAAGATTATTTCAGCTCCCCAGCTGGTTCAATGCCTTGGCAAAAGGATGAAATATAAGTAGACAAACAAACTTGTGTAAGAATATTTGTTGAGTGAGCTAAGGAGATGCATTTCCGCAGTGGATAATAGGTTATTATACATATGGAATTTCTTTCTTCGGTTAATAATGTGTATTTTTTTTTCTCTCAGTACCTTGGCAATATGATAAGTATGCAAACATTATTGTATAGGAAAACTGTTTAGTGAGGATAGGAAATGCATTTCCACAGTGGACATTAGGCAATTGTATGGAATTTCTTATCTTCACAACCTTCGCCACGTTATCACTGTAGTGCAGCGAAGTCAGGTCATACAGCTCTGGTTTACCTTTTGACTAATTCTATTAGCATTTCATCTGAATCCACAAAATTAAAGTAAGTTTTGTAGGTTATATTTTATTCAGTTGGTGCTTATGTATATCCTCGCTGTACGCATTGTCATTGTATCAGTGATAAATAAAAAGAAAACGTATTTTTATCATTTTTCTAACATTCTCATAATCCCATTGTGGTGTTTCCTTTGGATTACCCATGGTTTGGTAGAACAGCAGGTAACACTACTTGCTTATATGAAGGCTGAATCTCGACTGGAGTGGACCAGGACCGTGGCAACTGAGTTCACACTGGCGCTCACGATCCAGTCACGCTCCGGTCTCGCTCCAGTAAAAATATCTTTTGACGGAACCGTGACCGGAGCGAAACCGGAGCGAGACTGGCGCGAGAGCGCCAGTGTGAATGCTTCCATTGAAATTAATGAGACAATATTGGACCGGACCGAGAGCGGAACGGGAGTGGAGCGCGACCGGACCGATAGTGTGAATCAAGCCTTAAGGTATTGTGTCAACTGATTACAAGCACGATCACCATTTGTCCATTTCATGAAATCTACCTGATGACTTTGTTGTGGTTGCCATGTGTGTGCTTTATGAAAGATTTACATTAAATCGTTACCTAGTTGTTTAACCAATTGACTGATCAATGAATTGATTGGTTAATTAATGATGATAATAATATAAACAAAATAATAGTAAAAACTGTTACCTCGAGCTTCACTGACTGGAAACCGTCATTCTCACAGTTGCTGGCAACGGTCCTTGTGCATTTCCATAAAACTGTTGTAATCGTAGTGTGGAACTGTTTGTTTCTCACCGGCTGAAAGAAGTGTGATGTTAGGATAGGTTTGGTTAGGTTAGGTAAGGATAAGTTAGGTTAGACTGCATTTGGTTAGGTTTGGTTAGAATAGGTTATGTTAAGAATATAAGAATGATGGAGACTGCAAGAGACCATAAGGCCTACACTAGGCAGTTCCATGCCTATTACCACCTGGCATCCCCATCCATAAAGTAATCTATCCGTTTCTTAAAACAACTGATATTTTCAGCGCTCATCACATGGTTACTAAGTCTGAATATTCAATTCGTTGACCACCCTATTAGTAAACTAATTCTTGCCTATTGCCTTCTCAAATATAAACTTGTCCAGTTTAAATCCATTACTGCAAGTCCTCCCCTGTTGTCTTAATTTTATTACCTTGTTTGCATCACCCTTGTTAAAGCCTTTGATTGTCTTAAACACCTCTATTAGATCGCCCTCTGCGTTTTTCCAAAGAGTGTAAGTTAAGGTGCCTAAGCCTCTCTTCGTAAGGCAAATTTCTGAGTCCATGTATCATTTTGGTCATACTCCTCTGTACTGATTCTAGAGAATTGATGTCCATTCTATAAGACGGAGACCAAAACTGTACCGCATAGTTAAGGATGGATCTAACTAACTCTATATAGAGTTTGATAATTACCTCTGCACTTTTGTTCGTAACCGTCCTAGGAATGAAACCTATTCTCTGTTAGCTTTATTCCTGGCGCTAATGCGCTGTTTCCTGGATTTAAGGTTAGGACTCACTAAAACTCCTAAGCCTCTCTCGCATTCAGTTTTCTCTAAAAAGGTGTTATCCAAGCTATATTTATTTTCGGGATTGTGTTGTCCTACGTTTAACACGCTGCTCTTTGAGATATTAAAGTTCATTTGCCATTACACCGACCATGTGGAAATTGTTTTTAGATCATCCTGCAGAATCTCGGCATCGTCTCCTGACCTAATTAGGCTTCCTATTTTAGTGTCGTCTGCAAACACACTAACATCACTATTGATCCCATTGTCCAAGACGTTTATGTACATAATGAACAATAAGGTACCAAAAACTGAGCCCTTGGGGACCCCGCTAGATATACTCCTCCACCTGGATTTTACACCATTTATGTTGACCCGCTGTTTTCAATCACTAATCCAAGCTCAAATCCATTCTAACACAAAGGATTACAAAGGCGGAGCATGCCGACAGGAGACCTTTTGGTCCATATCTAGGTCGGATGTGAAAAAAATCACAAAAATAATAATTGAATAAATAAAAACTATAATAATGTAAATAACAAAAATAAAATGCATATATAAATGCATAGGTATAGTTAAATAATAAACGAACAGGTAAATAGTAAATAATAATAAATTGACATACAACTAATAATAAATGAGAATCAAACAGACAAATGATAACAAAACAAAAACAAATAATGTAAAATAAATGATAATCATTACAGTATCTTGCTTAGGTGTTTATCTAAATGATTCTTAAAGCTTCTAACTGAACTACATTGCACTGCCTCCGCAGGAAGTTTATTCCATTCATTAACTACACGGTTGGCAAAGTTGTTTCTACCCACTTCCAAAATTGATCTATTTCCGGACAGTTTGAGACCATTGTTTCTTGTCTGATTCTCATTCAGTGTGAAAATTTGGTCACTTTTGATGTTGTCAGTTCCCTTTAGAATTTGAAAGACCCGTATCAAGTCACCTCTAAGTCTACGTTTTTTTTTTTTTTTTTTTTTGTTTTTTTAGGGAAAACAGATTCATATGTTTTAGTCGATTTTCGTATGTTTTATTTTTTATATTTGGAATCAGTTTTGTGGCTCGCCGTTGTACTTTTTCCAGTCTGTCAATGTCTTTAATGAGATTCGGTGACCATACGGAAACAGCATATTCCAAATGTGGACGAACTAACGATTTATATAGCTTGTTAATGAGTGATGGACTTTTGAAATCAAAAGATCGCGCAATCAGTCCCAGAATCTTATTTGCTTTCTCAGAGGCTGAAGTACACTGCTTAGATGATTTGAGATCGTTACTGATAATTACACCGAGATCTTTTTCTCTATTCACTTCTGTTAACGAATTTCCAAATAACTTGTAATCGTACTTCCTGTTATTTTTACCTATGTGCATTACCTTGCATTTACTTGTGTTAAATTTCATTAGCCACTTTTCAGACCATTGCTGTAATTTATTTAAATCTTCTTGAATATCTAATTGGTTTAAGTGATCATTTGCCATTCCGCACAGTTTTGTATCATCAGCAAATTTGAAAACAGTAGATTTTAGTCCATGGTCTATATCATTTATATATACTATGAATAGAAGTGGCCCAAGAACGGAACCTTGAGGAACTCAACTTGTAACATTTTTCCATCTAGAAGTTTTTCCATGTAAAACAACTCTCTGTTTTCGATCATTCAACCAATTACCAGTCCAACTTAATAGGCTCCCACTTAGTCCGTGTGAGGCTAATTTAGTAAATAGTCTTTCGTGTGGGACGGTATCAAAAGCTTTTGCAAAGTCTAGATATATTAAATCTATATTGTTTCTTTTGTCATAATTCGAGATAACTGTGTTGTAGAATTCGAGTTAGTCACGCAAGAACGTTTCCGTCTAAAACCATGCTGACTATCATTTATCAAACGGTTACTTTCTAAATGATGTTCGATAGCATTTCTGATGATAGTTTCCATTATTTTTCCTACGATTGAAGTCAAACTTACAGGCCTATAGTTATTTGGTTTCTTTTTGTCACCTTTTTTGAATATGGGAGTAACGTTAGCTAGCTTCCATTCTCTTGGGACATCTCTGGATATGATGGATTTCTCGAAAATAATTTCTAATGGAACAACAATCTCATTTTTTATTTCCTTTAAGGTTCTGGATGCCAACCGTCAGGCCCTGGTGTTTTATTAACTTTGAGTTTGTCTATACACCTTTAAATTTTTCTTTTGTTATATTTACCGTATTAAGTTTACCCTAGACCTTTCACATGTTTCAGTTTGGAGTTTACTTTGAGGTGTTTCGTTTACGAATACCGAGCTAAAATGATTGTTTAAAATATTACACATTCCTTCATTTGAATATTTAAGTTGACCGTCAGCAGATAATAGTGAACCAATGTGATTCCTAACAACCTTTTTATCTCTAATGTAACTATAGAATTCTTTGAGATTCTCTTTGGATTTATCAGCGATATTCATTTCGTAATGTTGTTTTCGTTTTTTTTTGTCTTTTTTAAATCTCTCTGTATTGATACATAACTTTCAAAGTCATTAGATGCACCCGAGTACTTATATTTCTTATAAGCCTGTCTCCTTTTAGCAAAAATTATTTCAATTTCTTTGTCGAGCCACTTTGGGCGAGCCTGATTTGGGGGACGTCTGTCCTTAAATGGAATGTATATATGAATCATCTTAGTGAGCGTATTTTGAAATATTTCCCACATCTGATCTACAGGTCTTTCGCTTAATTTTGCCTCCCAATCTGCAAGCTGAAGCTCCTGACGTAGTCCTATGAACTGAGCTTTACTGAAATCGGGTATTTTAGAAACACAAGTATCTATTCTAATTTTTTTAGGAGTTTGAATCTAAGTTGTGACCGCCATTTGCAACAGTTTCACCGACTTCTACATCAGTTACCATGCTTTCGCGGCTAGTGATCAATAGATCGAGTAAGTTTCCATATCTTTTGGGCTCTTTTACATGCTGAACTAAGTAGTTGTCACCAAGAAAAGCAATCAAGCGATTACCTATATGGCCATGTTCAAGGGTCATCCAGTCAATGTCTGTAAAATTGAAATCACCCATTATCAATAAATTCCGATTGCAGAAGCTAGACAGTTCTTGAAATAACAGTTTGTCGTTTGCTAATGATAATGTCTTTGGCCTATATATTACACCTACATTAATTTTTTGTCCTTTTGTTTGGGTTAACTCAACCCACAAACAATCATATGCATCCTGTTTCACTTTCTCTAAAACACAAGCATGGACATTTTTTTTAACTTACAACAGAACACCCCCACCTTTCTTGTGGCTTCTATCCTGATGGAAAGTGTTTAAATCCCGCAATATTTAACTCAGCTTCGAACTCTTTACCAGCTAACCATGTCTCGGTTATTCCTATCATATCGAGATTTTCGTTTTTGACATACGCCTGTATTTCTTGATTTTTTTTCCTAATACTACGAGCATTAAAGCACATGGTTTTAAGAAACTCGTGATTACTTCTTTTTTACACGTTTTGAGTTTCAATATCATGTCTTACATTATAAGAAAAATTTATTAACACCTTGCTCTATATTATTATTTGGTCCTTCATTGATATTCAATGCCTCATTAACATTTCTCCCATCAAATTAACATTTCCCCCATCACGGACATCTGGTCGCTCACGGTCATCCGATCTCTTCTGTACAGTTTGTCCCCCTACGTCACCGCGATTCACGCCGGCTTCCCGTCGTTCATTGACATTCTGTCCGGCATCCCTTCCTAAAATTATATTTTGTCCCCCATTGACATTATATCCTACCGTGATATTTTTTCCTCCACTATAATTACATCCCATCGTGATATTTTGTCTTCCACTGTTATTACATCCCATCGTGATATTTTGGCCTTCATTGACATTCTGTTCGGCATCCCTTCCTAAAATTATATTTTGTCCTCCACTGACATTATATCCTACCGTGATATTTTTTCCTCCAGTATCACTACATCCCATCGTGATATTTTGTCCTCCAATATCATTACATCCCATCGTGATCTTTTGTCCTCCACTATCATTACATTCCATCGTGATCTTTTGTCCTCCATTGTCATTACATCCCATCGTGACATTTTGTCCTTTGACATTACATCCTAATGTAATATTTCGTCCTCTACCGACATTATATCCTAAAATTGTATTTTGTCCTATACTGGCATATTCTTCTACATTAATGCTATACTCTATTCTGTTTTCCCAAGTACACTCTATTTCCCCTTCCCTTTGGGCTTCTACCCCAATAAAGGAACTAGTTCATTACAAACTCCCACAATGAGGTTTGTAAGAACATCTTTGCCTCTGCGGGTAAGGTGGATCCCATCACAAGCGTAAAGATCATGACGCCTGGAAAAGAGATACCAAGGATCAAGAAAGTGGTATCTCAATTGTGTGCACAATTGCGATATCCTATCATTGATCCCTATGGCTCTACTGTTCCAACATGAGCCTGCGTAGATCCTCGGGAGGATCCCACAGACTACGTGACGGCTCCCACGTTCCTTCATCTCCTGAAGGAGGACCCTGTAATTCCGAACAAGTTCCTCTGATCTCACCCTACCTACATCGTTACTTCCCGTATGAACAATCGTGACCGTATTCGTCCGCCCTTGCTCCCTGATGGACTGGGTACAATCGGCGATTCCACGGCCCGGTTGATATACAAGCTTGCAACATCGTCTAGCCTTCCGCTGCAGGATGTCGTCATAGCCTCGCACCATGGAGTCCCCCACCACCAAGAACTCCTGATTTTCAGCCACTTCATCCTCCAGCAGAACAAAACGATTGGCTAGAGCAGTGGTTCTTAACCTGTGGGGAATTCCCCACTGGTGGAGAATGGCGGAGTTGCCAAGTGGGGAATGACCGGTTGAACAGAAGAACAACTGCCTTTTTTTATCGATGTGTTTTTGTTTCTTATTGTTTGTTTCTGGTGTTTCTTGCTGTCACATTTCGTGAATCTGTTTCCACCCACAAATAATCGATAGTGCTTCAAAATTTAATACATTACATTCAAATGTTGATTTACTTTACAAATCACAACCATTTACAGACTGTTTTAATAACAAAAACAACCAATATATGAGGTATTGTAAGTCATGTTTGGGTAAAAAAGACAACACTGTATATTTACGTACTAAACACTGCCTGGGTTAAAATCGAATTTGTCAAAGACCGATGTTGTGGTGGGAAATGGAGAGTTGGCTCACTAAAAAGTGGGGAATTGGAGAAAAAAGGTTAAGAACCCCTGGGCTAGAGCAAGCAGTTGTTCCACAGAGCACACGTTTACCGAACGCGGGCTCGACAAACGGGACCCCGCGGAGCGCCACTCGCTCACGGCAGTGACAGAAGGGGAAGAAGTGGAACGCTCTTTGGGTTGTGGGGAGGGTTCACTCTTCTCACAGAGCGCACTCCTGAGAAGACGAATTTCCTCCTCACACATCCTGAGACGGTCCTCCAGGTTCACACAACCTTCACAAGCCATTTCGCTCCTCCTTTAGCAATACAAACGGCAAAGAGAAAATACAAATCAACAAAAGAAACCAAAGCGGTCTCTAATAAACTAAATACACAAAGCTTACTCTGCTTACCTTATACTATTTCTCCTACCTTTGGAGTACAGTAACAGAATACTGTTTTGAATTTAAATAGAACACTACACTTTATCTTATATCTGTAACTGTATAGCGCTATACGTATACAATTACAAAAACACAACACAATCACTTAACACTATTCGGAGATATAAATTTCACAGGTATTCGCTAGCTGGTGTCTGTGCAGAAAAACGAGCTCTCTAGCTGAGGTCACGAAGCAGACTGACTGTATGCCATGGGCTTCGATTTTATTTAGTAGTCGATTTTATTTAGTAGTCTCTGGTGGGGCACCTTGTCGAACGCTTTGTAAAGTCAAGTTAAATAATATCGTAACTATCATTGTTATCTAACGCCTTATATACTTTAGTGTAAAACGATAGAAGATTAGTCACACATGACTTACCCTTGGAGAAACCATGCTGTGTGTCACGAATCAAATTATGTCTCTCGATGTTTTATATGAGTCTATTAACTATTATTGATTCAAGTATTTCACCTATAACTGATGTCAAACTGATTGACTCGTAGTTTCATATAGACAATTTATCTCCCTTTTTGAAAAGAGGAACAATGTTGCCCGCCCCCAAGCAATAGGCACAAAACCAGTGTCTACCGACTTTTTAAATAGTGTTCGTATAATCTTTTTGCAATTCCTCGCGAAGTTTCTTCGAAATAAGCTGCATCACATCTCCCACATGGAATCTTGTAAACCACGCTGTTTTGATTTTTCTCTCACGGTTATTTTCTCTTCCTTGTGCTGGATATTTTGTCCAATAACCAGCACACGGGAGAGAAAAATGAAAACAGCGTGGTTTACAAGATTCCATGTGGTGGATGTGATGCAGCTTATTTCGGAGAAACTTCACGAGGAATTGCAAAAAGATTATACGAACACAAGAACGACATGCGACACCACAGAACATCTAATTCGTTAGTAATACACGCTACACAACACGGCCATATGCCTAATTGGAACAGCACCAAAATCTTACACACCGGTATGAAAAAGACGACAAGAAAAACTATCGAAGCTGCATATATCAACACTTTTAGTTCAACCAATCATAGAGAAGGATTTGTAAACTTAGCACACGTAACAGCAAGATTGATCATCAAGGGGGCACATACAGCGAACTCTATCCCAAGGCGACCTGTGAGATGACCCGCTTAGTATATAAACAATGTATCTCAATTTGCCTGTACCATTATCTCTCTGAAGAAGACTCTGTCGAAACGTTAGAGAATAAAGTACTTCTGCTCCTTCCTGGACTTTACCTACACCACTCTTTCCATACATTTGTCTTTTCTCTTGTCGATATATGTATGTATGTATATATATATATATATATATATATATATATATATATACATATATATATATATATATATATATATTATATACAACATATATGGGAAATGAAATGGGTGGGACTGATTTCTATGTTTTTTTTTCTTTTTGGCTACCCCCCGTGTAAGAGGGAAAAAGCTTTTGGTATGTACATATATACATACACATACATACATACACACACACACACACACATATATATACATACATAGCACACACAAAGAAAAACGACAAACGCACGCAAAAACACATACACACGCACATTCTGAATTAATTTCAGTATCACTGCGCTGCGAGTCGTTACTCTAACTCTCGTAGGCGGGGAGTTGGGTGTGTGTTTTTGCGTGTAAGGTCACAGCATTACCCATAGATCGGTCATATGAGCTCTGAACTCTCTTTCGGGAGGGAAATAGCTGTTGATCACGAGTCCAATACGTGATCTAAGACCATGGTGAATCAAAACAAATACACATACACGCACATGCACCGCCGGACCAATGCGCCATGGTTAGAATCTCCGCAATGAAGACAATGGACCCAATTCCACGTGGCCAGCCTTACCCACACTCACACGAGCACGTACACACTCGGCCTTTGCCAATTCACACACTCAAGGAATCTCCCCAACTACACATTCGCCCCCCCCCTTAGCGCGGCCAACTCCCCCTTGCCTTCCTGCTTTTATTTCGTTACAAAGTATCCCCTCATCTGACTTCTGTTGTTTTCTGGCGCGTCGCTTGGGAGTGATACTGGTTTGCAATCAAATGGATCTCTCACGTTTCATCTTTCATCATCAGTTCTGCTTTTCTTATAATTTCTTATTTATTTATTTATTTATTTATTTATTTATTTATTTATTTATTTATTTATTTATTTATTTATTTATTTATTTATTTATTTATTATTATTATTATTATTATTATTATTATTATTATTATTATTATTATTATTATTATTATTATTATTATTATTATTATTATTGTTATTATTATTATTATTATTATTATTATTATTATTATTATTATCATTATTATTATTACTATTATTATTATTATTATATTATTATAATTATTATTATTATTATAATTATTATTATTATTATTATCATCATCATTATTATTATCTATATATTAATACGTGTGCCACGCTTACGTCATCAGTCGTTACAAAGGATTAGGCAAAGCATGCCGACAGGAGACCTTTTGATCCATATCTAGGTCGGATGCAAAAAAAAAAAAAAAAAAAAAATCATATTAATAATAAATTAAAACTATAACAATGTAAATAACAATTAAAATACATAAATAAATGCATTGGTATAGTTGAATAACAAACAAACAGGTAAATAGTAAATGATAATAAATTGACATATAACTAATAATAAATGAAAATCAGACAGACAAATTATAACAAAACAAAAACAAATAATATAACATAAATTATAATCATTACAGCATCTTACTTAGGTATTTATCTAAATGATTCTTAAAGCTTCGAACTGAACTACATTGCACTACCTGTGCAGGAAGTTTATTCCATTCATTAACTACACGGTTGGCAAAGTTGTTTCTACCTACTTCCAAATTGAATCTATTTCCGGACAGTTTGAGACCATTGTTTCTTGTCTGATTCTCATTCAATGTGAAAATTTGGTCACTTTTGATGTTGTCAATTCCCTTTAAAATCTTAAAGACCTGTATCAAGTCACCTCTGAGTCTACGCTTTTTTAGGGAAAACAGATTCATGTGCTTAAGTCGATTTTCGTATGATTTATTTTTGATATTTGGAATCAGTTTTGTGGCTCGCCGTTGTACTTTTTCCAGTCTGTCAATGTCTTTAATGAGATTCGGTGACCATACGGAAACAGCATATTCCAAATGTGGACGAACTAACGATTTATATAGCTTGTTAATGAGTGATGGACTTTTGAAATCAAAAGATCGCGCAATCAATCCCAGAATCTTATTTGCTTTCTCAGAGGCTGAAATACACTGCTTGGATGATTTGAGGTCGTTACTGATAATTACGCCGAGATCTTTTTCACTATCCACTTTTGTTAACGAATTTCCAAATAACTTGTAATCGTACTTACTGTTATTTTTACCTATGTGCATTACTTGCATTTACTTGTGTTAAATTTCATTAGCCACTTTTCAGACCATTGCTGTAATTTATCTAAATCTTCTTGAATATCTAATTGGTTTGAGTGACCATTTGCCACTCCGCACAGTTTTGTATCATCAGCAAATTTGATTGGCTGATCTTCAGTTGTGACGTCATGTCTCTTCTTTCCTCTGATTGGCTGGTCCTCAGTCGTGACGTCATGTCTCTTCTTCTGGTTGGCTTGTCTTCAGTCGTGACGTCATGTGTCTTCTTCTGATTGGCTAGTCTCCAGTTGTGACGTCACGCGCTCCGCGCTGGGACCCCACGATTGGGTTCCTCGGGATCCGGAGGGCATGTCCCCTTGAATCATTTCTGTCGCCGTGGAATTTCTACGGGTCCTGCTATGATTGACCTAACGAGAGAGAGAGAGAGAGAGAGAGAGAGAGAGAGAGAGAGAGAGAGAGAGAGAGAGAGAGAGAGAGAGAGAGAGAGAGAGAGAGAGAGGGGGGGGGCGAGGGGAGAATTTGACGACAACGTCGGGGGACTTTGACGACTCCTTTTGGAGACTGAAGACTCCTTCGGGAGATTTTGAAGACTCCTTCGTAAATCCCGTGGAATTTCCACGGGTCCTGCTAGTTATCATTATTATTATTATTATTATTATTATTATCACTGCTATTCTTATTTTTATTGTTATTTTGATTACTCCTTTACCCATTATATGAATAAATTAATACACGAGTAAATAAATAAATGAATGAATAAATAAGTAAATAGACAAAACATTAAGTTGCTAAACAAATACAAACACCTGATTTCACAAAATTAGGTGAACTATATATAAAACACAAATAATTACACATAAAAAGACAATACATAAACGGAGAGGCACACAACTGGATTAATAGTCAATTAAGCAGTCATGCACTCTCATCCCGTGTGAACGGAATTTGTTAAGTATCTGGTCTACACGTGCGCGCACGGATACACACACACGCACATGCACGCACACGCGCGCCTACATAAACATTGGGTGATTGCTTATACATACGTAGGCACTTACGACGCCGCTCAAGTGCACAATCACACGTCCATTTTTCAAAGGTACTGGTCCTATTCCTGAATAGGAATATATAAAAAAGATAAAATGGTAAAATAGAATTAGCAAACAATAAAAACATTAATAAAATTATGAACATGATGGTTGTGGTGATTAAGATGATTATGATGATGATAATGATAATGGCGATGATGATGATTTGATTTGATAAATTTATTACGCCTAATGGCGGCAAGCAATTTACAAACTGAAGCAGTTACAGAGTGATGAATGTCGCGCAGGACATTGTGGAATCTAAATAAATCAATAGTCACCAAGATATGGAAATCTCATGAATTAATCCAAATTATTCTGTTAGAGATATTTGTAGATAAACATAGTACACATGTCAAACATATATACGATGTACAGTATACATGCACATACATAACACATATACAATACAATATACTATTTATATAATCCTTATGTAATTATGATACTACTTAATTACTTAATTATACGGTGCACCACCAAGATACAATACTAGTATGATATATGCACTGGAAATTTGCATAGTAAAATGATTTGCTCAGTGGCGGTAAACAAAATATAAACTTATGGAGTTACAGAAAGAAACGTGTTGCGTGGGACATAGTAGAATTCAAATTGATTAACAACCACCAAAATGTGGATATCTCATTAGTAGTACATCTAAATTTTCATTCTGTAAGAGATATTTACAAACATATATTAGATCTTGTCCCTGTGGTAGTAAGTCTTTCACTGTGGGACATGCGAGACAATAATGTTCGAGTGTGTTGGCGTTGGCGAGGTGATACAGCTTGCAGGCAGGCCCGGCCCGAGAGTTTTTGATGCCCTAGGCGAAGCTGAAAAATTATGCCCCTTGGGTCCTCTCCTTGAAAGTTCACCCAGGGCCAGTGGCTCGGGGACAATAATTTTTGGTTCAATTTTGTATCAATTATAGTTTATGGTAACAAAAAGAGCCATTTTATAGAAATATACTCTGTATTGTAATACATCAACCATCCAATACTAAGTTAAAAAAAAAAAAAAAAATTGTGCAACACATTGTTGGAAATGAAATTATGTAGGCTACGATAAAAAACTATTGGTTTCCATGACACACTTCAACAAAAATTACAATTCTACTTTCCTAGCTTTTAGACTGGCGAATTTTTCCACTAATTTAGCAAGATCCAAGTTAGAAGCTTCCTCATTCTCTATTGATATAGTAGCTAAACCAACAAGCCTTTGCTGCAGCATTGTTGAGTGCAAGTAAGTTTTAATTAGCTTCAGTTTAGAGAAGCTGCGTTCTCCACTTGCAACGGATACTGGCAAAGTTAATAATATTCTGAGGGCAATCACAACATTTGGTACACTATCTTGCAGTTTTTGCTCAAATATAAAGCAAAGTGCTGCTTGTGGGAGCATGGGTTTCGTCAAGCGCCTTGATACTGCCTTGAGCTCTGAGCATAGGTCTCTTGCATCAATGTCGTGATGCCCATTGTGTGTTAATGACTTTTCTAAATTTTTGGCAGTCATGAAGAATATCTGCGTTTGGTGCATTTTTTATTCCATGGATGTCATATAAGAAGCCAAATATTGCTTTGTAGGAATGTAGCTGGTGAAATCTTTCTTCTACTGACTGTATGGCCATGTCAAGAACGCTATAATAAAATTCTACTTTAAACGTTTGGCTGGGGTCTTCTAGTGATTCCTCATGTGCTTCATAATCAAATAGACGCTTCTTTCGCCGTTTTCGTGATTGTTTTGTTCTCAAATTGTGGCTCTATTTCCAAATCTTGAGCCACCTCTGTAGCATCAACCAGAACTTTTTGAAAACCATCATCACATCTACAGCTCAGAAGGTAGCTTTTTGTTGCTTCCAACTGTTTGGTAGCTGAATTTAGATCAGCATCTTTATCTTGAAGATGCTTGCTGGTAATATTGACTTCAAACAGGATGTTATACCATGTGACAAGTGAAACAACTAATTCATATTTGGAAACAGCATCAGCTAACTCCTTGGCTTCAACCCGGGTCGAACTTCTAGATGACCCTTTAAGGTTTGTGTCTTCATAAATTTCAAGTAAAGCATCATATATGTCAGCAAGATGATATCTGAGGGGTGAGCATCAATCCGACTTTCCCACCTGGTCTCACTTAAAGGTTTGATGGTTAAGTCTTTCATGATACTGACCAAAACCTGCCATCGATGAGTTGAGATTGAGAAAAAATTATACAGATGTTGTACTATGCCAAAAAAAATTGTAGCTTGAAGACAACATTTGACAGCATCATTCACCACTAAGTTTAATGAGTGTGCACTGCAAGGTACAAAGAAGGCACGTGGATTCATATCAAGCACTCTCTGCTGAACACCGTTGTGTTTTCCTTTCATGTTGCTCCCATTATCATATCCTTGACCACGTAAATTGTCTATCTGCAACCCCACATTTTGAAGCTCATCCACCAGTGTTTCAGTCATGAAAGCTCCAGTAGTTTCTTTTAATGGAACAAAGCCTAAAAAAAATTCTTTGATGGAAACTTGATGCTGACTAACCTCTGGCTCTTTTTTAATATCTACATATCGAAGAATCATTGTCAGTTGCTCTATGTGGCTGATATCAGGTGTACAATCTAATATAATTGAGAAATATTTTGCTAGCTTTACTTCGGCCAAAATTTTCTCTTTAATTGCACTTGCCAGCAGTTGTATAAGTTCATTTTGGATCCTTTTTCCTAGATAGTGCACCATAGTCTCTTTGTTTTTAATTCTACGTAAATGTTCATTCATGACTGGATCAAATAAAGCTAGAAATTCAACCAACTTTAAAAAATTTCCATTGTTGGGACTGTAGAGGCTCTCATTTGTTCCTCTAAATGCTAAGTTCTGTACAGCAAGAACCCTGGACAACGCAATCAAACGTTCCAAAAATTTTTGCCAGTACTTTTCTTCCTGCTTCAAACTCTGCTGTTCAATATGATCAATGGTTTTTCCTTGTTTCAATCGTAGTTCAAGTTCACGCCAGGTTTGATAGTTGTCAATATGTTCCGTGATTCTTTCATGAACAGAAAGAATTGCTGTGGTATTCTGCCAATCATTAGAACCTTTTTTTATGCAGAGAAACGTTGGGTTTGGAGGAAAATAATTTACAGCAAAAACAAAACATAACATCTTTCGAAGTTGAATAAACCAACCAGTCACGGCATACTTCCTCACCATTACTCAGTCTTCTTTTGTAATGTATAGGGGGAAATCTTCTGTTCTTAGAATCCTTGGGGAAGTTGTATGAAGAAATGTGCTGTGGTCCATGTTGTACAAGCAGTAGTCGCAAAACATTATTGCATGTGTCAGGCCAAGTTGCTGGATCTCCATAATTCACATCACTAATTCCAATGTCAGATACAGCAGCAGGTTCGATACCATCAGCTTTTTCTCCAACAGAAGTCTGTGCAACATCTACTTTACAGTCTGTGTTTGAAGTTGCAGTGGGTTCAATATTGGTACTACCTGCTGATTTACTACCATTTTCGCTTGTTTTTTCTCTACTTAGATACTTAAAAAAAGAACCCTCTTGTTTTGCTACTGCCTTTGCTTGTTCTGCTTTGCGTTTGCGATTTTGCGCCCCTGAGGGCTGCTTTCTATTACTCATCTGAAAAGCACAAATTGGGAGGAGTATTATTGTTAATTCCTATTAGACAAATCTTAATAAATATCAATCAATGCATTCCATTGGAGTATATACCGTATAGACAGTTTCGATATATTCCTCTTTAGGGTTTATTCCTTTTCATATAAGGGTTAAACACACTAGGCCTAGTTCACCACCACAACCATATATATTCATGTTAATAGTAATATACATAATTAGTCACTTTTTATTATGTTTGGTAAATTTATAGTTTCTTCCCCGTCTCGGAAACTTTGATTGAAATATATTTTTTTCTGGTAGATTTGAGTGTGCTATGAACGAATATGACTGTCGTTTCTGGGGGAAATGGTTATTTATTTTCTTTTTTATTTTATTTTTTGTTTAATTTCTTTTTTAATCACCTGGTGTTCACAAACGTAAAGGCCACTAACCTAACCTAACCTGAGCTAAAGGTAATTAGCCTAACTATACCTTACCTGACCTAACCTAATCTAACCTAATCTAACCTAACCCAACCTAACCTAACCTAACCTGACCCAAGATTTTCAGTAAGTGCTAGTGATGTTAAACGTGATTTTTCCCATTAAGTATAGAGAAGAAAATGCTTCGAATAATGATGATTATCCGATGGTATATGTGAAAATTACCGTTGTTGAAACGAGGAAGAAACTATAATAATACCTTATGTTTTTCCAAGTATTTCAAATTATATATAGTCTAGCCTAATATAAAATTTTCACACATCGATATTTCCAAACATTTTTATGGTCGGTTTCCAACCTCACATTCCAACCTCAATTTGAATCTCCCCTCTACCTTTGGTTTCACTCTATAACATATCAATATGGGTAAGTATTGTAATGAAACATAACGCAATACAATCACGCTATATTCACCGACGTGGAACACTATATAAGAACTTTAAAAAATAACATCGAAGATCTAAACAACCCAATTTTCTTACTTCATAAACACAGCCGTTGCGTTGGCGGGAGTTGAATGCTGGCGACTGGCGTGTGTTCGGTGTTCCCGTAGGATATCAGCTGTGTTAGTGGAGAGTGGTGGCGCGATATTTGAAACAGTGTTTCTACCAGAGCATTCGATCGGTGTTTTCTCTCTGTCGGGGTTACCTTATCTAACCCTGTCCCTACTGAATTGAAAAATAAGAAATATAGGGGAAATTTGGCAAAACACTCCTGCAAATTAACCAATTAGTTACTGGTCTGACGCCTGACGGTTAATGATTAAACCATGCTTATTAAAGTACCGAAATAGGAATTACTGCTTGATGCCCCTCTCAGCCTGATGCCCTAGGCGACCGCCTAGATTCGCCTAATGGTAGGGCCGGCCCTGCTTGCAGGTAGAGTAGTGAGACACATCCTCAGTCTGGGAGACCTGCCACACTGGTCGGTAACCCAGCCGGAGTCTAGCACTCACTATATTGTGTCTACGGACCAGTAGTCCGTGTCGACTATATTTGTGTGAGGTGTCAATGAAGTTATCATAGTGCTGTATGGAGACACTGTGAGCTCGCTCGGTGTTTCTACGATTCACTGTTAGGGTATGTATGGCTGAACACAGGATAGTTTTGTAATAACGTAAGGAGGGCGGGGTACGTATCACTGGTAATTCGAGATCACACGCAGCCTTTGCGAGACTGTCCACAGTATCGTTACCCGCGATGCCTACATGAGATGGCACCCATAAAAAGGACACAACTAATGTATTATCATGGGCATAGGCCAATCGACACAATATATCTCGCACTATATGGTTATCAGCAGGTCTTGGAGAGGAAAGGGCGTGAAGGGCAGACTTAGAGTCGCAGATGATTACCCCATTTAAACGTCTCTCAGTAAGGAGGGTAACAGCATCTAACAGTCCATTTAGTTCACAGTAGGTGGAACTTGACGTGTCGGGCAAGCGACGGCCAATCCACCCATCTCCCCGTGGTGGCTCCAGAGTGGGGGAGAACACAGCACACGCAGCACTCCCGTCTGCCTGCATTGAGCCGTCAACGTAGAGATGGTGTGCCGTGGGAACTGAGGCAGACACACAGGCGATGGTCTCTAGGGCCAACTGTTTCTGGAGAAGGGGATGGGCCGTTTTAGACGTGGGAGTAGAGGTTCTCGTCAGGGTGGCAATTCAGGTACAACCTCAGCAGCCGGTACATCAATGGCCAATCTCTGGAAGTCAGCACACACGGTACGGATAAGGTTACGTCCACCCGGCCGAAGGTGAGGCCGAGGCATATCAGGGTTGAGTGCCGCCAAGATGACGTTGGAGTAGTGAGGAGCCAGATGGGGAGAGCATAGACACTTGATGCTAAAGTAAGTGACATTAGCGTATATCCTGTCAACAAGTGGGGTCAAGTTAAGCTCAGTCAGCATGTTGACTATTCTGGTGGAGGCAGGACAGCCCAGGATAAATCGCATGACTGTTTTGAAACTTATCAAGGGGCTGCAGTGCTGTCTTAGGGAGCTGACAGAGTGCAGGAGAAAGGTAGTCAATTACTGATCGTAGGAACAATATGTAGATGGTCCTAGCGACAGGGATAGAAACTCCTTTCACGTTGTTGGCAAGCCACTTGACAGGGATGAATCGTCGCTCTAATCTATCCAGCAGGTCTGTAACGATTGGATGGATACGTTGCCGTGCGGGTATGGTTGGGGTGACACGCACGGGGGCACCTAGGTAAGTGTATTGTGTGCAGTGTGGTACAACATTCCCTCCCACGGTGAAGACTGGCAATGTTCGAGGGTTGCGTGTAGAGAATATCCTACTCTTGTCGGGTGAAATTATGAGGCCACAAGCAGCTGATGAATCATAGAATGAGTGAAGGAGGACCTGAAGATTCTGGGGTGAGTCGGAGTGGATGCAAATGTCATCAACATAACACGTGATTGTAGTGCCAGGGATGTCAGGTAGTATAGCAAGAAGGCGGTGAACTAGGACATTGAAGAGAAAAGGACTGAGAACGCCACCTTGTGGAGTACCTAAGTCAAAATTTCTGGAGGTACTGCATGCACCCCTAAAAAGGACTTGAGCAGTTCTGTTGCTAAGGTAGCTTCTTATCCATCTCAACAAGTTACCCTTGATACCAAAAGCCACGAGCTGATCAAGTATGATGTCCCTGTTTGCAATATCAAAGGCACTCTTGAGATCGATGAATGCGACCACACTGGTGGGTGAGAGGCGGGTATAGAGGTCGAGAAGGCAGTGGTGTGTACCTCGCTGTGGCAGGAAACCATACAGTCGCGGTGAGAGCTTGGATTGGAGACGAAATATCAGACGGTTGAGGAATATTCTTTCAAGCACCTTGCAGAAGCACGAGGTTAGGGAGATGGGACGAAATATATCAGTGCCGGGTTTAGGTATGGGTACTATAATACTGGAGGTCCAGGCGCTGGGTACGTAACCCCTCTGAAAGCACATATTAAAAAGCTGTAAGAGTGGGTTATCTGGGACCTTGTGGAGAAGACGTAGGACAGAGTATGTGATCCCATCTTCACCGGGAGCCGTCGCCATACCTCGAGTGAGGGCACGCTGAAGCTCTTGTGGTGTGATGGGTACGTCATCCTCTTTATCTAACTGCAACAGAGCATCTACCAAACGGAGAGTACGAAGGTTCGCCTGGGAAGAGAGGGCTTCTTGAACAGGTGTTGGGAGGTTATCAAGGCTTGATTGTGTAGACCAGGTGTCAATTAGTGTCTGGGCATATTCCATCGGACTATGATGGAGTGCAGTGCGGGGTCGTTTCTTTACAATTTTGTTAATTTTGTGCCACATAGTTCCTACGCTGGTAAGATGATTGATGCTGTCAGTAAGGGCATGCCACGAGTCAGTTTGGGCACACTGTTGTAGACCTATCAATTCGTCACGTGACGTCTGATATTGTTGAAGATGGGCAGGAGATGGTTGTCTTTGGAAGGTAAGGCCATGTTCCATCGCCTTCCTCTCTGCCTGAAGTACACGGTCATTAAGCGACGCTGTGCGAGGCCGAGGACTACGGGTGAGATGAGGTCTGGTGACATATCGGGTGTAAAAGTTGTGGGTTGATTTCACCAGTGAGGAATATAACTCATCAGGGGAATGAATGTTGAAAGTAGGAAGCAGAGTGGTCATGTAGGAGATATACGTCGGACAGTATTTGGGAGGTATCCGGATGCAGGTGCGGGCATAAGAGGAGGAGGGTGTAGCAGGTACTGTGTAGTGGAGGCCAAGGGCAATGTGGTCAGAGAAGAGCACGGGGATGGGGAAGCACTCGACACGTGATGCTACAAGTCCTGATGTGAATATGTAGTCCAGAGTACCTCCACGGGAGTGCGTGGCACCACCAGTATCCCAGCGCGTGAGTCTGTATCGTCGTACGTAATCCAAAAGTCGAGGTCCATTCCGGTTAGGGATTGGAGAAGTATCACCCAGGTCAGGATGGCGGGCATTAAAGTCCCCCATGTAGATAACACCACGCAGCGTAGGTAAGGGCAAGGCAGCCAAGTTTATTCTTCCCGGGGCTGAGTAGACATTACACAAACGTAACTTGTCATGTCCTATTGCTACCTCCAACAGTTGATAGGTCATGTTTGCATCGATCGAGGTACGGAGAAGCTGGTGTGGTATCAAGGAATGTACATATGTTATGAGCCCGTTTCTGACTGGGTGGACATAAGAGACGTATCCAGAGAGTGTAGGAGCCTGTCTCTCGCCAAGCAAAGGTCCCACAAAGGCTTCCTGAATAAAGATGACAGTAGGGTTGTTCTTATAAATATATCCCTTTAGAGCTGCAAGTCTCATGTAGTCCCTTATACCGCAGGCATTCCAGGAAATGACACGAAGCTCCATAGAACTATTGAAGGTTCCCTTTGACTTTGCGAGAGCTGTGGGTGGAGGTGGCGGTAGGGCGTAGACTAGCGTGTTGTACTCCATTTGATGGGGGGGGGAACGAGATAGTGGTTTCTGATTCGACGTATCTAGGTGGGAGGTGGCGGTAGGGCGTAGACTAGCGTGTTGTACTCCATTTGATGAGGAGGAACGAGGTAATGGTTTCTGATTCGTCGTATTAAGGTGGGAAGAGAGAGCATTAAATTTAGCATCAATTGAGGAAACAGTGGCAATCATTGCCTTCTGGCCCTCAACAAGAGTAGTGAGTATTGTATCTGTGGAGTCTTGTTTGGTGGCGAGATCGATTATACGTGTTTCAAATGTATCATACCGTTCTTCTAGGGATTTGCAGCGAGACATGAGGGTAGCGACAGCCTTACGTAGTTCAAGGATCTGGTCGGACTCCGACGTAGCAGACGAAGCAGGGACAATAGGTATATTTGGTGTGGAGATGGGCGGTGGGGGGGGGAGGCGGGGCTGATTGCGTCACAGGTCGTCTGGTACAACCGTGCCAGACGTTTACTCCTTGCTTGTTACATCGAGGGCACTTCCAGTGGGTGTTGGTAGGTGCAGGCTGGCTGGGTGGGTGTGAGGTACCGACGGCCAAGGTAGAGTCAGGAGGTGGTGGTGGGGAGCGGTGAAGGCAGGTGCGGGAGTCGTGGGTATCAGCACACCATGCGCACTTCTCTGTTGCATGACAATAGCGAGATATATGACCGACCTGCCAACATCGGTAACCCGTAGGTGTGTCGTTCTTAATTTTGAGTATTTCACAGTCAGGAAGGCAGGGAAGAAAACTGAAGGAGACAGTGGTAGGAGGCGGGTCGGTCAGGTTCCAAGTCATAACTATACGATTAATAGGAACGCCATTTTGACGAAAACGGCGGGCAGAGTGAACACCAGAGTTCCAGTGAGAGAGAGGGATCCACATTGGTAGGGTACCGAGTTATCAAATAATTTGGATATTTTCGTGGTCTCTCCGGGGAGTCTTGTACATCAAGGATGAGAGAAAGAAATTCACCTGCAGTTACTTGCTCGACGATGTCTTGGCGGCACCGTGCGATGTATACGTACCGAGACGTTACAGCAGCCATCTTAACCTCGGCGAGATCTCTTTGGAGTTGAAATGTTTTACTGACTTCAGCAAGCCAACGAAGCTTCGTTTCTACGGATGGATTTTCTCTGAAGACAAGCTTCACGTAATCCGCACGGGGAGCAAAAGCTGGAGGTGTAGGTTGAGGAGCAGCAGCATGCTGCCGAGGAGGCAGTGTTAAAGAGGGTGACGGTTTTTTGTCGTTCCTGGGTGAATATGGGATCGGTGCGGGTTTGGGTGTCTTGGCAGCAGGAGCGTGTAACTCACTACCGTTGTCAGAGTTGTCATCCATATGCCGCTTGCCAGACGTGACAGCGACGTAGGCTTGACGGGATCCGTCGGATGTGGACGGAACTATTGAGACAGGACTACATTGATTTGACGATGGCATCAAGGGTGGCCAGTGTTCAATGTTTGTATCCTCCTCCTCCTCACTGAGGGCTAGATCCATCTGTAGATCAGCAAGGGTGGCGGGTCCAGTGTAATCCATGACGCAGGAGTACAGGCGATGACGTCAACACTTAGCAGGGGGGTAATGATGACGGGTCATGACGTCACAAGAACGCAGTGCGCATGCGCAGCAGCGGTCAGTACCGTCACGGATACCAGTCACGGCGTTCAATTTTCAAAGCTACAGAGATTATGTTCAATCACCAAAATTTGAAACGGCACTAGTTATTCACTGGGTCTTACTGTAATTTGCCGTTACATCAATGGGTGTGTGACGTACCCATGACGTCTCACACCTCGTATTGCGCATGCGCGGGTATGATTATAATTATTGTTTTCCTCAATTTATACCTAATATCACTATGTTATCTGTTTATTCTATCACTCCCCGTTCCCTGCAAGTCAAAGTAAGTTTCAGCACTATTCGGTATGAGCGTGGCTCAGCAGAGCCTTCACAATTAGCGAAAACTGTAGTGCACTTAGAAGTAGGTCTGTACACAATGGCTGCCGAGCTTGTTGTGGGCGATGATGATGATGATGATGATGATGATGATGATGATGATGATGATGATGATGATGATGATGATGATGATGATGATGATGATGATGATGATGATGATGATAATTATGGTAATGATGAAAATGGTGATGATGATGAAAATGGTGATAATTATGGTGATGATGGTAGTGGTGGTGGTGGTGATGATGATGATGATGATGATGATGATGATGATGATGATGATGATGATGATGATGATGATGATGATGATGATGATGATGACGACGATGATGATGATTATGATGAAGATGACGAGGATAGTGATGATGATGATGATGGTGATGATGATGATGATGATGATGATGATGATGATGATGATGATGATGATGATGATGATGATGATGATGATGATGATGATGATGATGATGATGACGACGAGGATGATGACGAGGATGGTGATGATGGTGATGATGATAATTATGATGACGACGATGATGATGATGATGATGGCTAGATAGATAAATGATTTAATAGATGATTAATTAAGAAATATCAAGTAGCAACTATATAGGCTTTACTTGTTTAACACGTAATGTTTCTCCCTCCAAATTAGTTGTCTTTTGGTATTTTTTCTTGAAGAATTAAATAAAATAAAATAAAATAAAATAAAATATGATAAGATGAAATAAAATAATACAAAAAAGTAGAATGAGATACGATAAAATAAAACATATATGAATAAACGAATAAATAATCAAATAAAAATCAATAGATCGAGATATGTGTAGATGAATAACTGGGTACACCAATAAATAAAACAATATGTAACATGGAAGCAGTGACGGAATTTTAGGGAGCAAATGTTCCTGATATACCCAGACACTCACAAACATGCTTTTCAAACACGAAACAACCTCAAATAAAACCCAAAACAAACATAAAACAAAACAGAAAACAAATTCCAAAACAAGCAAACAAATAAATAGCCAAATGCTCAAAAAACTAAGCTCGTGGAACAAACAAACGAAACATATGACGAGCATAAAACAAACTCAAAACAAGCACAAAACAAACACGATTCACTGGGAGCAGGAAGTACGACACAGATGCGCAAAGAAAACAAGTAAACTTAACCTGGCCCAGAGGGACTAGTACATCCCAGTGACTCCCTTCTTGAGTCACAAGGATTTACAGAAATCAGAGTTCAAAAGTCAGATATCTTGATAACATTAATAATGGTAGCAATAACAATAATGATAACGACAAAGATAATAACAACAATAACAATAGATGTGTAAGAGTCCTGACATGGTTAATATCTAATGACAACACTGATACTGTCACTGTTTATGTTGCTGCCAACCATGTCTTCAATGACCAAGAATCCTTTCGATATATTTCCTCAATATTTGGTATCAACCTGACAAGGTCAATAATGATAAATGTTCTTCCATATTGCTGATAAAAAAAAAATTGTGCATATATCCCTTTAATATACATAATTTAAAATGTTAGGGAGCCTAAAAAATCACTGGGCTCTAGTGAATTAGTTCAGTTAGTTTCTAAACCATTAGCGCCTACCTAAGCTGAATAGAATTGTTTTGCTTTCATCAGGGGAAATTCATTAAATGCTTAAAAACGATGTTAACCTACCAAGGCACAATGGCCAGTAATGGTTTCTTTTAGTATTACTGGACGGTTTTAATCAGCTCATGACTCTTGTTGACGACTTCTGTTTCTTTCTGGAGTAATACGTCCCTGATGACAAAAGACGGACACGGCGTAGGCAAAGTCAAACAGTGCAGGTCTGTTTCCACGGGGCCCGTTGGCGAGGCGACGAAATTTTGTTTTTGGCTAAACATAGTTACAAAGTCTTGGACACCCAGTTGGGATTTGTTCCTGAAGTTTCTCTCCGCCAACCTCCTCCTCCTCCTCCTCCTTCGGGGAATCGCACGCCTGCAGTCGGCTGGTACATACTGTACGGTTACTTGCCGATATTCGGCTTCCCCCTTCAAAGTTCGATAACAGTAACATCCTCCTCGTCTTTTTGCGATACCGGAATTTCATGGATAAGAAAATAATTGTAAGACAAACAATGGAAACGTATTCAACTGTTGCCCCGAGGATATTTTATTTGTTTTAAGTTTGCTTCAAGGATAGGGAAGGAAAGATAGCTGCAGTGGGAAATGCGAAGAAAATGAGTGATGAGTGAGGAGAATGGAGGAGAAATAAGGAAGGATGAGGTGAAGGCAGTTGTAAAGATGATGAAAGCAGGTAAGGCACCTGGTCTGGATGGATGCCATGCAGAATGTCTGAAAAAGGGAGGTTCAGTGATGGTGGACTGGTTGGTGAGGTTATTTAATGTTTGCTGGAGAGAGGGTAGAGTACCGGAGGACTGGAGAAGTGCCTGTATAGTTCCTCTTTACAAGGGAAAAGGGGACAAGTGTGAATGTAGTAGTTTCAGAGGGATTAGCCTGTTAAGTGTAGTAGGGAAGGCTTATGGGAGGATCTTAATTGAGAGGATTAGGAGAGGAACAGAAGGAGTAATTGGTGAGGAACAGTGTGGATTTAGGACAGGTAGAGGTTGTGTAGATCAGATCTTTGTGGTAAGACAGATATGTGAGAAAGCTATAGGAAAGGGGAAGGATGTTTTTTGGGCTTTTATGGATCTGGAAAAGGCTTATGATAGGGTAGACAGAAAGGCACTGTGGGAGGTTATGCAGATTTATGGGATAGGAGGAAAGCTTTTGGGAGCTGTCAAGAGTTTTTATGAGAGTAGTAGAGCTTGTGTCAGGATTAGAAATGGAGAGAGTGAGTGGTTTGAAGTAAAGGTGGGACTTCGTCAAGGATGCGTTATGTCGCCTTGGCTGTTCAACTTATACATGGATGGGGTGGTGCGAGAGGTGAATGCTAGGGTAGTGGGTCAGGGATTGGAGATGGTTAAAGAAAATGGAGAAAAGTGGGAGGTGAGCCAGCTGTTGTTTGCGGACGACACTGCGCTTGTGGCAGGGTCAGAGGAGGGATTGAGGAAGCTGGTGGCAGAGTTTGGGAGAGTATGTGATAGAAGAAAGCTAAAGATAAATGTAGGTAAAAGTAAGGTGATGAGATGTACAAGGGGTGAAGGTGGCAGTAGACTGGAAGTGAACATTAAGGGAGAGCGACTGGAGGAAGTGGATAGTTTTAGATACTTGGGTGCAAGTGTAGCAGGAAAAGGTGGAGTGAAGGTGGAGGTAGAATGTAGATTGAGAGAAGCGAGTAAATGCCTTGGTGGATTAAAGAGTGTAATGAGGAATAGACATTTGGGAATGGATGCGAAGAGGAGACTGTATGAAGGAGTGATTGTGCCAACAGCACTGTATGGAGCAGAAACGTGGAACATAAGAGAAGAAGAGAGAAGGAGTTTGAATGTGTTTGAGATGAGGTGTCTGAGAAGTATGGTGGGGGTTACTAGGCTGGATAGAGTGAGAAATGAGGAGGTGAGGAGGAGAACAGGGGTGAAAAAGGATTTGGGAGATAGGGTTGATGAAAGAATATTAGGATGGTTTGGACACATGGAAAGAATGAGTGAAGAAAGACTAGTAAAAGAGGTATGGAAGGCAGATGTGGAGGGAGTGAACATGAGGGGACGTCCTAGGATGAGGTGGATGGATGGGGTGAAGGGGGCTTTGGGGAAGAGGGGAATGTCTGTTGAGGAAGGAAGGGAGAGGACGGAAGACAGAGGTGAGTGGAGAATGGTTGTATATGGATGATGTTGTGATTGCATGAGGAGGAATGGGCAGGGGGGTGGGGGGTGGGGTAGTATGTGTGAGTAAATTTTGACGCAGCCCGAAGGGATTTTCTCCCCGTCCTCTCCTTATATGCAAGGGGGGACGGAGAGGGGGGGTCGCCGATTAAATGAAGCGGCCTTGCTGTGGATGTGCTGTGTCTTGCGGCACTGCTTCTGACCCGGGGCGGTGGGCAGGGTGCAGGGATGACCCGTCATCCAGGAGGTGCTCAGATGAGAGGGAGGGTGGGAGGGGTGTGGAGTGTATGTAGGGATGAAATGGGTGGGAGTGTTTTTATGCCTTTCCCTTTTTGGCTACCTCCCTTGTAAGGGGGAAAAAGCCTTGGTATATGTATGGTATATGTAAGTTTGCTTCAAGAGCGGAACATCATTTGCATAGGACTCTGCATTTCAAACAGTGCCTTTGTCACGCACCACATCCGACGAAGATGCCTTACCTAAATAAAATGCGCCTTGTGTGTTCTAGTTCCTACAACTACTGTGTCTGAGTCCTGTCTAACGTGCCTTGATATGCACGGAGCTTATTGCATTTATGGGATGTGTGTCTTAGCACACTGTCTGATGTACAGTGTTTTATGAAATATTTACATTACATCGTTACCTAGTTGTTTAACCAAGTGACTGGTTAATAAATTGATTGATTAATTAATGATGATAATATAAACAAAATAATAGTAAAAACTGTTACCTCGAGCTTCACTGACTGGAAACCGTCATTCTCACAGTTGCTGGCAACGGTCCTTGTGCATTTCCATAAAACTGTTGTAATCGTAGTGTGGAACTGTTTGTTTCTCACCGGCTGAAAGAAGTGTGATGTTAGGATAGGTTTGGTTAGGTTAGGCTAGGTAAGGATAAGTTAGGTTAGAATGCATTTGGTTAGGTTTGGTTAGAATAGGTTATGTTAAGAATATAAGAATGATGGAGACTGCAAGAGACCATAAGGCCTACACTAGGCAGTTCCATGCCCATTACCACCTGGCATCCCCTTCCATTAAGTAGTCTAAACAACTGATAGTTTCAGCGCTCATCACATGGTTACTAGGTCTATTCGATTCGTTGACCTCCCTATTAGTAAACTAATTCTTGCCTATTGCCTTCTCAAATATAAACTTGTCCAGTTTAAAACCATTACTGCAAGTCCTCCCCTGTTGTCTTAATTTGATTACCTTGTTTGCGTCACCCTTGTTAAAACCTTTGATCCACTTAAACACCTCTATTAGATCACCTTCTGCGTCTTTCCAGAGAGTGTAAGTTAAGGTGCCTAAGTCTCTCTTCGTAAGGTAAATTTCTGAGCCTATGTATAATTTTGGTCATTCTCCTCTGTACTGATTCTAGAGAATTGATGTCCATTCTATAAGACGGAGACCAAAACTGTACCGCATAGTCAAGGATGGGTCTAAATAACGCTATATAGAGTTTGATAATTACCTCTGCACTTCTGTTCGTAACCGTCCTAGCAATGAAACCTATTCTTTGTTAGCTTTACTCCTGGCGCTAATGCCCTGTTTCCTGGATTTAAGGTTAGGACTCACCAGAACTCCTAAGTCTCTCTCGCATTCAGTTTTCTCTAATAAGGTGTTATCTAAGCTATATTTATTTTCGGGATTGTGTTGTCCTACGTTTAACGCGCTGCACTTCGAGATATTGAAGTTCATTTGCCATTACACCGACCATGTGGACAATTTGTTTAGATCATCCTGCAGAATCTCAGCACCGTCTCCTGACCTAATTAGGCCTTCTATTTTAGTGTCGTCTGCAAACTTACTAACATCACTATTAATCCCATTGTCCAAGTCGTTTATGTACATAATGAACAATAAGGTACCCAAAACTGAGCCATTGGGGACCCCGCTAGAAATACTCCTACACCTGGATTTTACACCATTTATGTTGACCCGCTGTTTTCTATCACTGATCCAAGCTCAAATCCATTCTAACACTTTTCCTCCTATGCCATGGGCTTCGATTTTATTTAGTACTCTCCGGTGGGGCACCTTGTCGAACGCTTTGTAAAGTCAAGTTAAATAACATCGTAACTATCATTGTTATCTGACGCCTTATATGCTTTAGTGTAAAGGGATAGAAGATTAGTCACACATGACTTACCCTTGGAGAAACCATGCTGTGTGTCACGAATCAAATTGTGTCTCTCGATGTGTTCTATGAGTATATTAACTATTATTGATTCAAGTATTTCACCTATAACTGATGTCAAACTGATTGGCTTGTAGTTGCATATAGACAATTTATCTCCCATTTTGAAAAGAGGAACAACGTTGCCTGCCCCAAGCAATAGGCACAAAACCAGTGTCTACCGACTTTTTAAATATTTCTGTTAGCTGGTCGCAGCTTTCAAATTCACATTTTTTAAGCACTCTCGGAAAGATTTCGTCTGGATCCGGGGATTTTGTGGTTTTAAGTCTTTCAATCTGCTTGACTACTTCTACCTTACTAATACTGATATTACACAGTCTACTTTCTTCATCCCCACTGAAAATCGGATCGCAGTCAGTTACCTTATCTAACATCTCCTTAGTAAACACCGAGAGAAAATATTTGTTAAACAGCTCACTCATTTTTCCCTCCGATTCTATCATGACATTTTCTTCATTTTAAATTGGGCCTATGATTTCCTTATTTTTTGTTCTGTAGAGATGAAATTCTTTTGGGTTAGATCTCGCTTGTCTGGCAACCTTAATTTCATAGTTACATTTCGCTGTGCGCGTATTCTTTTTAACCAGTCTCGTCATATCATTATATTTGGATCTAAGGTATGTTTCCCCGTCTTTTATTCCTACGTAACGTCCTCTTTTCATTCCTATCTCATGTTTCAGCCTGTCCGTCATCCACTTAGGAGTATTACTATTCTTCCGTATTGACTTGAGGGGAATAAATTTATATTGTTCATTTAGAATTAAATGTTAGGAACTGTACATTTCATCCAAATCGCTGACCAGACTGTTGACCTCGCGCCCGCAAGTGACCTGATCCAAGGTACGCATACCCTCCGTGACCCGACCCCTGACCTCGGTAATGACGCCTGGACTGATCGTGTATCTGACCCCGTCCCAGCCCCCTGAGTCGGTCCCGTAAGTGATCAAATGTCTCATATAATCTCTCATCTTGTCAAAATTGGCTCTCATGAAGCCCGATACTTGAACGTTATTTGTACTTTTTAATCCTTCCAAGATAACATTAAATCTTATTTCTCGATGATCGCGAGAGCCTAGACTATCTCCCACTTTTATGTTTCTTGTTAGGTGTTCATTATTAGTTAAAATTAAGTCCAAAATATTCTCTCCCCTCGTAGGATAATTAATCATTTGCTTTAGGAAATTATCCTGCACCACATTCAAGAAAAAATTTGCTTCCTGATCTTTGAAAAAAAAAAAAAAAAAAAAAAAAATCCAGTCAATGTTTCTATAATCAAAATCTCCCATGGTCACAACGTTTTTGTACTGGGACGCCCTGTTGATTTCATGAATCAAGGGATCAGTCTGCTCAATGCTGAAGTTAGAAGGTCTATATAGGACGCCAATAACAAATTTCTTATTCTTGCCTATAATCTCCACCCAACTGGATTCCGTACAATCTTCTTCCTTAATCGAATTGTTGATGATATAGTTTATTGTAATTTTAACGAAAAGCTCTACTCCTCCCCGCTCCTGCCAACCCTGTCCTTGTAATATATATATATATATATATATATATATATATATATATATATGTGTGTGTGTGTGTGTGTGTGTGTGTGTGTGTGTGTGTGTGTGTGTGTGTATATATATATATATATATATATATATATATATATAAATATATATATATATCCTTCTATCTCGATTTCCGGAAGGAAATGTCTACCAGCCATATTTATGCAGGTTTCAGTAATAGATATAATATCAGATCTCTCTGCGCATGCTTTACCTCTCAGTGAATCAGTTTTATTTATTACGTTACTGCTGTTTGAATAGTAAACTTTTAGTTTATCCTCCCTCCACCTGATTTGGTGATTCTTTACACAGTCTCTCACTGAGCTGTTTCTATTGCCTAAACTATATTCCGATAAACCACCCACCCACCCCCCGGCTCCTACGTAATCTAACCGAAAAATTCCTGCAGGATGACTATTTCTCGCTCAAGGGATTCAGCAAGGAGCCGAAATCCTCTGGGCGACAAGTGCACCCCGTCCCTTGTATATAGATGACTCTTACCGTAAAAGTTATCCCAGTTGTCGACAAATGCCCGTCCATTAGCTTTACAATGTTTTGCCAGCCTGCAATTCATTACGATAGCCCTGGAATGCCACATGCCTCCAACTCTACGTCTCAGAAAGATACTACATACAACAGGGACCCCTTTCTTATTCCTAATCTTATCTAGCGCATCCCGGAGCCGCACAAACAATTCCTCACTCCCTAGCTTACATATGTCATTCTCCCAGCACTCAAGCAAATGGTGGGTTTCGCACCTTCCCCGACTATACACTTTTCAATCTTGTCTCTAACATCACCTATCCCCACCCCGGGGAAACACATCTGGGCTCTATGCTTCCTGCTCAACTCTAAGGTTAGGCTGAGTTTGGTTAGGTTTGGTTTGGCTAGGGTAAGTAAGGTTAGCGTTGCTTGGATTAAGTTAAGTTAGGTTAGACTGCATTTGGTTAAGTTTAGTTGGGATAGATTAAGTTAGGCCAGGCTCACTTTGGTTAGGTCTGGTTAGATTTGGTGGGCTAGGTTAAGGTTAGCGTAGCTTAGGTTAGGTTAAGGTTTGGTGAAAGAAAGTAAAAATTCACGACAAATCGACTGAAACCCCTTTTACTATTGAGGTTTTGGCCATTTTTGGTAGTTCTTTTTTTCAAGAAAAAAACAAAAAAATCCTGAGTCCATGGTTTTATCTTATGGTGCGCACTTAAGAGAACATTTCTGAAAAAAATCTCATACTGTTACCTGTAAAGGATGTGGCATTATTGCGGAGAATTATACATAAATTTAACTGTTATTGTATTATATATTTTGCTGATCTAAAATAGCAATTCATAATAGAGTTAATGTGTATAAAAACACATCAACCCGCTAAATATTAATGATCTAAGATTTTGTTCTCATGAACACCAGACAATTCTATTCATCTTAAAAAAACACCTCTGAACTTTAACGGATTAAATGTTCAGAAACGAAAAATATATTTGTATCAAGGTGGAATAGTACGGGTCAGGTTTGTGTGTCCTCAACAGCGCATTTGAAGTTCCTCAATCAACTCACGTCAACAAAGAGTTTAAGATGTCAGTTATTTTGGTATGTCTTCGCTGGGCACACTTCATTAAATCTGTCGTGCGTAATGACATTAGGGTGACAACAGCTACCTGTTGTAGATCCTTGCCAACTGCTGAGACAGTTTCTGCCACACACACACACACACACACACACACACACACACACACACACACACACACACACACACACACACACACACACACACACACACACACACACACACACACCCACACACACACACACACACACATATATATATATATATATATATACATATATATATACAGTATATATATACATATATATATATATATATATATATATATATATATACATACATATATGAGGGAGAGAGAAATGGGTGGGGAAGGGCAAACGAAGATGTGTTGGGGATAGAGTTTATTTCCCTCACGTTGCGACCAACTTGGTCTTCTTCAGAGGACGTGTTGCATTACAGTTTGGTCGCAACGTTAGGGCAATAAACTCTATTCTCAACACATTTTCGTCTGCCCTTCCCCACCCATTTCTCTCTCATTTGGCTGAAATAATTTTTAAATATATATATATATACATAAATTTCTATATATATAATATATATATATCTATATCTATCTACATATATATATATATATATATATATATCTATATATATATATATGCATGTATGTATATGGCGTACACACTCGTACACACACATACACACCCAGCGCACTTATTCTGTGTGTATAATTATCTAAATAAAAATTATATACTCATAATTACTCTGTGTGTATTATTGTCCTCACCACAATGTTATGGGCCCATAATCTGTGTTATTTTTGTCATTACAGATGCTACAATCCTACAATCCTTCTCTCGACGATCACCCGAATTTAATCCTCACCCGACTAAAATCACCTGGCGTTAACTACAGTTATGTGTCTGAACCTGAACATTATCCTTTTCACTGATATTTATGACTTGTCTATTCTATTCTGGTTGTCTTCAGGTTACTTCATCAAGCCGAGAGAAAACCTTTCCCATAGCGAAAGGTGCTCATGGATGTTTCAGTCCTACTGTTGTCGCTGAGGTCACAACAGTCAAATCAGTTGAATATAAACCCCATCAATGACTTCATTACGTTATGTGGTAATAAAAAAAAATAATAACGGAATGTATGTTATAAATTACGTGACACGATTTAGTGTGCCCGTAGAAAATGGAGTGGTAACAAGATTTCATGAACGTGAACAAATCGTTGGAACAGATTCCTTTCAATTCTGGAAAACAGGATAAGAATAATATATGTATGTAACAGAAGTTGTACCTCATCCAAACGAACATTGGGGAGGAAGTATTCTTTCTGAAAGAGTTTGTTTGATTTTAGGTATGACTGTGTTTATGTTAACAAAATTACGGCTAAAAGGCTTGCTCATTTGAAAAAAAAAAACTCAGGAAAATTGGACACTGGATTCTGTATATAGTCCTATTCAATTTCAGGAATAATTGGGTCAAGGACAAGCTAAAGGTCAAAGTAATAAAAATATTATATTTTATCATTTTCTGATTAAAAAGAAAAGTCCTATTTCACTTCATCAACCTCATTTTCTATTCCATTGTCCCACTGCACAACTTAGAATTCTTATTATTCTTAAAACTAGTATATATCCCCCAGGTTAGTAAAATCGATTGGCTTTGACCAGAAAGGAGTCTGTGGGCTGCGTCACCAAGAATGACTTCCCCCAAGTTGGATGGAATGGCCCAGCATTGAACAGAATAGAATATGTCTGTTACAGTGCATTGCGTGGATGTTTGTATGGATGGATGGATGGATGGGTGGATGGGGAGGACAGTGTAAGAGACAGAGACAGAGACCAACAGAAAAAGAAAGAGACAAAGAGAGAGATTAATGAAAGAAAATATAAGGTAAATAAGAATGTGGGAAATGAAAAAGGAGGAAAAGTGAAAAAAAGGAAAAATAAAAAGGAAAAAAAGAAAAGAAAAAGAAAACAATGAAAAATATATACATAAGTATAGGGAGATTGAGAGGATTCGGAGAGGAACTGAGGGAGTAATTGGTGAGGACCTGTGTGGTTTTAGGACAGGTAGAGGTTGTGTAGATCAGATTTTTGTGGTAAGACAGATATGTGAGAAAGCTATAGGAAAAGGTAAGGATGTTTTGGGGGCTTTTATGGATTTGGAGAAGGCTTATGACAGGGTAGACAGGAAGGCACTGTGGGAGGTATTGCAGATATATGGAATAGAAGGAAAGCTGTTAAGAGCAGTCGAGTTTTTACGAGAGTAGTAGAGCTTGTGTTAGGATTAGAAATAGAGAGAGTGAATGGTTTGAGGTAAAGGTGGGACTTCGTCAGGGATGTATTATGTCACCCTGGCTGTTCAATCTATACATGGATGGGGTGGTGAGAGAGGTGAATGCAAAGGTAGTGGGTCAGGGGTTGAAGATGGTTAAAGAAAATGGAGAAAAGTGGGAGATAAGCCAGTTGTTGTTTGCTGACGACACTGCGCTTGTAGCAGGATCAGAGGAGGGATTGAGGAAGTTAGTGACAAAGTTTGGGAGAGTGTGTGCAAGAAGGAAGCTGAAGATAAATGTGGGCAAAAGTGAGGTGATGAGATGTACAAGGGGAGAGAATGGCTGGCTGGAAGTGAGTATTAAGAGAGAGAGACTGGAGGAAGTGGATAGTTTTAGATATTTGGGTGCGAATGTGGCAGGAAAGGGATGAGTGGGAGTGGAGGTAGAATGTAGATTGAGAGAAGCAAGTAAATGCCTTGGTGGATTAAAAAGTGTAATGAGAAATAGACATTTGGGAATGGATGTTAAAAGGAGATTGTATGAAGGAGTGATTGTGCCGACAGCACTGTATGGGGGCAGAAACATGGAACATAAGAGAGGAAGAGAGAAGGAGTTTGAATGTGTTTGATATGAAATGTCTGAGAAGTATGATAGGGGTTACTAGGCTGGATAAAGTGAGGAATGTGGTCAGGAGAACAGGGGTGTAGAGGGAGCTGGGAGATAGGGTTGATGAAAGAGTATTGGTATGGTTTGGATACATTGAAAGAATGAGTGAAGAAAGATTAGTAACAGAGGTGTGGAAGGCAGAGGTGGAAGGAGTGAACATGAGGGGACACCCTAGGATGAGATGGATGGATGGGGTAAAAGAGGCATTGGGAAAGAGAGGAATGTCTGTTGAAGAAGGACGAGAGGGAACAGAAGATAGGGGTGAATGGAGAAGAGTTGTGTATGGATGATGCTGTGATGCATGAGGGTGAGTGGGTGTGGGAAATAAATTGACGTAGCCCGAAGGGATTTCTCCCTGATTTCTCATTTTCTGCATGAGGGGACGGAGAGGGGGGTTCGCCGAATTAATGAAGCCGCCTTGCTGTGGATGTGCTGTGTCTTGCGACACTGCTTCTGACCCAGAGCAGTGGACAAGATGACGGTGGCGAAGGAGGAGCACGAGGAAGAGGAAGAGAAAAAGGAGGAGAAGAGGAACAGAGAAGGGATGAGGAAGAGGTAGCTGGGGGAGAAGTTAAAGATGGGGAGGGGGGGAAGGGAAAAGGAAGAGGAGGAGGTGCCAAGATAAGAAAGAGGGAAGAGGGTGGGGGGTGGAGTATGTAGGGGATGGAATGGGTGGGAATGGTTTCTATGCCTTTTTCTTTTGGCTACCTCATGTGTAAGGGGAAAAAAGCCTTTGGTATATGTATATATGTATAGGGAGATGGAGAAGATGAAGAAGAAGAGGAAGAGGGTAAAGAAAAAGAAGAAAGGAGAAGACGACGAAAAAGAAGGTATGTGTTCTGCCTAGTGATTAAGTCTTTTGCTCAGTCAGTTCTTGAGGATTTCCCCAACGCAGATCAGACCGTCATTTTAGTTTATTACCCCGGCGCATTGAACTTCGCAACCATACTCTGATTTTATGAATCTCAGATCAACCCCCAGCAACTACCTCTGACTGCGACATGCCTTGGTTTTCCAAGCACATAAGGCAAAGGTGACAGCTTCAACAGCAGTTATTAATCACCTGCTAGCGTAAGCGTCTTCGTTTGTCAATTCATGGCTACCACCTCAGGCCAGAGTCTAAAATCAAAGTAAGCAGAGACAAACATTCAAAGACAAACATATAAATAGATAGATAAATAGACAGATAGGTAGGTAGATAGATAGATACGTATATGTATAAATAGATAGCCAGATATATAGATAGACAGATAGATAGAAAAATGGTGATAGTGACAAAACCCTCCAGGTTATTTCATGCTCTTCAAAGACTTTGTTTCGATTGGCGCCAGGTGATGATATTCAGCTTGAAAAACTCTTCCCCCACTCCCCTCCCCTCCCCTCTCCTCTCCTCCCTCATCCCGCGGCCCTCTGTGCTCTTGTGGATCAACGCCTGATAGTGAGTGCCATTGTGGCCGCTTCGGTGGTGACAGTTAAGTTAGTGACAATGCGTCCAGGTGGCTGTGGTGGAAGGCTTTGGTGGCTGCAGTGGTGGCTGGCGGCTGCGCTGAAGGGAGAAATGACGGTGGCGAAGGAGGAGCACGAGGAAGAGGAAGAGAAAAAGGAGGAGAAGAGGAACAGAGAAGGGATGAGGAAGAGGTAGCTGGGGGAGAAGTTAAAGATGGGGAGGGGGGGAAGGGAAAAGGAAGAGGAGGAGAAAAAGGAAAAGGAAGGGGAGGAGGAAAAGAGGAACGAGAAAAGGGGGAGAACGAGGAAGAAGAAATGGATGAGAAGGGGGAGAGGGGAAGAAGAAGGAGAGGGAGGACGAGGAGGAGGGTGAGGCGGAGGAAGAGGAGGAGAAGGAAGAGGGGAAAGAGTAGGAGAGAAGAAGAAAGAGGAGGAGGATAAGAAAGAGGAGGGAGAGAAAGAGGAGGAGGAGAGAGAGGAGGAAAAAGAGGAGGAAAAGAGGAGAAAGAGGAAGAGTAGGAGGGGAGGAGAAAGAGTAGGAGGAGGAAGAGTAGGAGAAAGAGAAGAAGGAAGAGGAGGAGGAGAAAGGAGAAGGAGGAGGAAGATGATGAAAAAGAGGATGAAAAGGAGGAGGAGGAGGAAAAGTAGGAAGAGGAGGAGGAGTAAAAGGAGGAGGAAGAGGAAGAAGAGGAATGAAAGGTGACCACACATCACGTGAGGCGTTCTATTCTTGCGCCAACGCATGTTATTCTCGTGATTCAAGCAAAGCGCCTCTTTCCCCTCCTCTCCCTCCTTCCTTTTCCCCTCGCTCCCTCTTGTTTTCTTCCTCTCCTCATCTCCCTCGCTTTCTTCCCTTTCCTCCTCTTCCCCTCGGCCTCTCTTTCCTCTTCTTCCACCTCTCCCTTTCTCTCTTTTTCCCCCTCTTTATCTCCCCTTTCCTTTCTCCTCCTATGCTCCTCTCTTGTCGCCCACACCTCTGTCGCAGTCCGCAACCTCCACCCTTCACACTCACCGCTTTTCGTCAGTCCACTTCTGCCACAGCCAGCCTCCCCAGGGTTGCCAGATTCTGAAAACAATATCATCGTACAGGGACCTCAAAATTATTTTCATAACAAAATTATGGTACTGTTATGGAAATATCGTACAAATTATCGTATATTTTGAGATAAATAAAATGTACACTTTATGCATAATTTCTAAATTTTATTAATATTGAGAACTTCAAATAAATGATCTTTCACAAATTAGTGCTTCATTAGAAATAATCAAATAATCACATCTTAACACATACCATACATAAATAGCAAATCACATATAATAGGCCTTATCATCAGTGTAATGAAATGAAAAACTTTCATATTTGTATGAAATTTAAAATAACTTCATGTTATAGACATAAGCTTTATCTCATGGCTTATAACATTACTCAGTCAGAATGTGAGTTGTTACTGTATAGTTCCTTGGCTGCCAAGAGAGAATACATATCATTTGTTGGGTTAAAGTTTTTACAGCATGATCCAGTAAACTTCATATATTCTGTTGCTAGCAGAGCCCCATTTACAGTTGCTGTCTTCAACCTGTTTCTTGCCTTAGTTTTGAAAAGGTTAATTTTACTACAAAATCTCTCACATTCTGCATTTGAATGGGGGTAGGCTAAGAACAGATAGTGCAAACTGTGAAAGGTCTGTTAAGTTTGGTTTATCTTTTAATAATGCAGCCCAAAACTTGTCACTGTCCTCTGTATTCAAGGCTGAGATGTCACACTCCAGTGGCAATATTCGCCATTGATCATCCAGTGTTTACAAAAATAAGCTGTCTTCTGGAGGTACAAGAAGGGTCAATTCAGTTACTAAGGGTACCAAAGAAGGAACTGACTTCCTAAAATTCAATGATAGAGCATTAATTTGAGTCAGACAATTCAGTTTTGAGATGACTTTGTCGCTGAAATCATACCTCTTTTTAATTTCACAGCAAGCTACAGACATAAAGTTGCGGCAGCGTTGGAAAAAATCCTACAACTCAGATTTTCTTGCTGTTACACGGAGGTCTTCCAGTTCCTGTAACACTTTTACAGCTAGATATATTTCTGTGTCACTGATATGCTTATCGTTTCTATTTGGATCTATCAAAGTTCTGTTTTCATTACATATTCTCTCTCCATGAATGAAAGGAGAAATCCTTAAAAAGAACACTTGCTTTTTCATGGAGCACTGTTATCACTGGCTTATCTGACTGAAAGTACTTATTAAAAGTAGCGAACTTTGGCAAAAAACAATCTAGGAAGTAGTAGTACAACTTAATGTAAGGGTCATGTAGAGAGTTGAAAATTAGCTCAGCAGCAACTAGCTTCTCAGATAACCACATGTCTGAGAAAAACAACCGAAGAGCTTTCCATTGTTCCAAGATCCTCTGAACAACAGCAACCAATGACAACCACATCGTTCGTGATCGGTGTAGAACTTGTGGGGTTTTCAGTAAAGGAAAGACTGAAATTGTACAAACTTGCTCTAGGGCTTGCTACAACACTTAAAGAAATTGTACACCTCTCTTGCTAAATCCTCACACCTAGGTAAAGTCTTACAAGCCTCGCTGGCACAGAGGTGAGCAGAATGGCAAACATATTTGATTACGAAAAGATAAGGGCATTCATTACGGAAGCGACTTGCAACTTTCATCATTACACTACACCCATCAGCCCCAAAACCTATCATTTGTGTAACTGAGATTTCATGTTTCTCGAATGTTTTCATCATTCCTTCATAGAGATTGCTAGCAGTGGCTCCTTTTCCGATATTTTCAGGGTTAGTTGTATTGTAAACTTCACACAGCTCCCAGAAATTACTTTCAACACATTCAGTATCATGATCAAAGAATCTTACTAAAACACAAGATGTTTTTATGGAACCAACGTCAGTAGACTCGTCTGTAAGAACGCTAAATTTTGTTTCTCTTACTTTGTGAGCAAGTTGTTTGTAAGACTTTCCTATGACATTAGTTACAACTGCATTTGCTTTAGTTCTTTTCATAGCAAATTCCTGTGCTATATTGGAGTCACTGGAAATATCTCTCAAGACCTCTGACAAATGATCCATTACCAAGGCACATTATGTGCAGCTAGAACACTTGCCAGCATTATTTCTGCCCTAGTCACAGGATCCTTTGTGGTTTGTTTTTTCTTAAAGAAGGCTGATACTGGTACCTGCTTGTCCATTGTACCCTTGATATATGAACAGTGTTTTTTGCCTTTTGCATGATTTTTTAGCACTGTTAGCTCTGCAGTCATAGTAACTTTACAACATTTACACCAAGCTTTATACTGGTCAGGTGTTTCCTGTAGCCACTGCTTGAAAGCAGGGTCTGTTTCCCATCCCTTCCTATATCGTTGCTGACGACGAGACTAAGAGCCTGAAGTAGATGCCTCAGCCTGTCTAGAAGGGCCAGCAGGTGCTGCATGTGTAGAGTATGAAACACATATGACATATTTCACTGCTTGAACTCACGAAGCTACACATAATACCATTTGCCTCTTTTACATGAACACTCTAAGTTATCCCTTACTTTAATAATCTTAAAAAGCCACTATGATATTTCTGTCTGATATAACATTTGGCGGTTGATATTACAACATACTCAACCTTGCCTAGTTACCTCTTCTCATTAGCTACACAGAAACAGAAGTACAGTTATTAAATTATTCTGTAACTAATTCCCTGCAAGATATATAGGTTAAGAAAGCATCATAAATAGCTCACTTTTCTCATTTTTGGATCCTGAAGATGAGTCCATACTGAATGAGGGTTCATCTGATACACTTAGGCCTACTCCACCACTGAACGCGTTCTGAACGTACTGATAGTGGTGGACAGGTACCGGTAAAGTTACCGGTAAAACCGGTAATAACCTTAAAGATACTTTACCGATAAAAATTCTGGTACCGTTAAGGTTCCGTTAACCGATAAGCTATACCATAACACTCAGAGAGCGGTAAGCGCGTCTCGGCTTGGTGGTACTGACGGGACCAGTGTCCCGCTAATTTACTGGTAAACTTTAAACCATTAAGCGAGTAAGTACCACTAAGGTCTCGGTAAGTGTGTCTCAGCTTGGTGGTAATGAGGGGCCCAGTATCCCGCTAATTTACCGGTAAACTTTTACCATGAAGCGGGTATGTACTGCTAAGGTCTCTGTAATTTTTTACCATTAAGCGTTGCCAGTAAAATATTTACCGTCAAGACTGTTCTGCGCCATGTTAACTAAAACCATTTTTTTTTGGGGGGGGGGGCACTTTCTTTAATTTCTAAAAAAAAAAAATTCTGTAATCAACAAACGGAAAAGGCCCATATATATATATATATATATATATATATATATATATATATATATATATATATATATATATATATATATATATATATATATATATATACATATATATATATACATATATATATATATATATATATATATATATATATATATATTTTTTTTTTTTTTTTTTTTTTTTTTTTTTACATTTTGCCTATAGCACCGGTAGGCATGTGGAGTATGTTGGTGCTTCCCTCGCCTGTTCGTGATGCAGACAGGATTTTTATAGTGACGACGTTACAAAACTTGAGCTGTGACTTCACACCATAGTAGGATGAAATTTCTTTAAGATTCAAGTCATAAAGGCGATTTGAACTTACGACGTCACTACTGCCTCACGAGTGTTTTACCGGTAAAGTATCGGTAATCCCGGTAACGGTATTGTTTTTTACCGGTAAATCCGGTACTGAAATTAGCGGTATTTGCCCAGCACGACGTACTGAACGCGTTCTAAACGTTCTGCACCCGTGAATTTCTCGTCTCTCTAACGATGATATGGAATCTCCCAATCCCACTGTTTATTTTTCCAGACACTATGAAATTAAGTGACAGTTACTGCTTTTTTCCAACTCTTACAATATCTTATACAACTATTTAATAAACATCGAAAATGTACAAATCGAACGATATGTAGAAAATTATGGTAAAACTGTACGATAATGAGGAAAGGTATTGTGCATCGTACATATACGTATATATACGATAATTATCGTACGTCTGACAACACTGTCCAGCTCCCAAAGACGTGCCTCGAACCACAAATGCCCCCCCGCCCCACGCACGCTTACCCCCCATCACCCACCTTTGTGACTCAGGTTGCTCGTCCTTGCCCCCCATCCCGCCAGCGATTTTTTTTTTCCCTCGAGACTTACGGACCCCAATATTAACAACAGCCAATCAGAACGCACCTGACTCTCATACGTCACGTCAGGCATCATATGCATGCACGTGTATTTACATTTCGGATGAATAGAGGGAAGAAGAGGGGAAGCGGTCATAGCAGAAATTTAAAAACATTTTTCATGTGCAGAATTATCATATCATTCCCCTATAGGAGCGTCACCTTGTTGCCATGCCCCTTCATTACGGGCCACATCGCACGTCTGGCAGCATTAGCTTTCACCCGTGAATTTTGATAACCATAGAAAATATGATGAAGCCAGTTTGTTTAGAGAGTATGGGGTCACGCAGGCACGACTACAATAAATATAATCAAGAAGCCGATATCGGCATCCTCGCGTACACACTTGCAATCCTCATGACGCCTACGTAGGCGTCATCTTATGGAAGTGACTAGGGCGTGAAAGTTTGGGTTTTACACATCCGTTCGTTCGGGACTTTTCGTACTCTGGCTGCTCGTGCCAAACGTATTTCTACAACACACATAGAAATGTATAAATAGCGTGATATATCGTGAGACTTGCACAAGGCATCCAGTGTCTGCAGAGGCCCAAGCTATGGGGGGTGGGGGGTACAAGGAATCTGGTGTCTGCAGAGTCCCAAGCTATGGGAGGGGGCGGGGGATACAAGGAATCTGGTGTCTGCAGAGTCCCAAGTTATTGGGAGGGGGGGAGGCTCCAAGGCATCCAGTTTCTGCAGAGGCCCAAGCTATTTGGGGGTGGGGGGTAAAAAGCATCCATTGTCTGCAGAGGCCCAAGCTATTAGGGGGGGGTCTCCAAGGCAACCAGTTTCTGCAGAGGCCCAAGCTATTGGGGGGGGGGGTACAAGGCATCCAGTGTCTGCAGAGGCCCAAGCTATTTGGTGGGGGGGGGTACAAGGCATCCAGTGTCTGCAGAGAGGCCCAAGGTATTGGGGTTACAAGGCATCCAGTGTCTCCAGAGGCCAAGCTATTTGGGGACTCTGCAGACACCAGATTCCTTGTGGCCCCCCCCCCCCATAGCCTGGGCCTCTGCAGACACTGGATGTCTTGTGCAAGTCTCACGATATATCACGCTATTTATACATTTCTATGTGTGTTGTAGAAATACGTTTGGCACGAGTAGCCAGAGTACGAAAAGTCCCGAACGGATGTGTACAACCCAAACTTTCACGCCCTAGTCACTTCCATAAGATGACGCCTACGTAGGCGTCATGAGGATTGCAAGTGTGTACGCGAGGATGCCGATAACGGCTTCTTGGTTATATTTATTGTAGTCGTGCCTGCGTGACCCCATACTCTCTAAACAAACTGGCTTCATCATATTTTCTATGGTTATCAAAATTCACGGGTGAAAGCTAATGCTGCCAGACGTGCGATGTGGCCCGTAATGAAGGGGCATGGCAACAAGGTGACGCTACTATAGGGGAATGATATGATAATTCTGCACATGAAAAAGGTTTTTAAATTTCTGCTATGACCGCTTCCCCTCTTCTTCCCTCTATTCATCCGAAACGTAAATACACGTGCATGCGTATGATGCCTGACGTGACGTATGAGAGTCAGGTGCGTTCTGATTGGCTGTTGTTAATATTGGGGTCCGCAAGTCTCGTGGGAAAAAAAAATTCGCATCCCGCCAACCTCCTCACCAGCCCGACAAACTGAGAATGTCCCCTAGTTATTTGCAGTTGTGTTCCTCTTCTTATATATATATATATATATATATATACATATACATATATATATATATATATATATATATATATATATATATATATATATGTATATATATATATAAATATGTATATATATATATATATATATGTATATACACATGTATATATATATATATATATATATACGTATATATATATTAATATATATATATATGATATATATATATATATACATATGTATATATATATATGTGTGTAAATATATGTATATATATATACACACACACACACAATATATATACATATATAGGTATGTATATATATATATATATATGTATATATATACATATATATACATATACATATATATATACATATATATATATATATATATATATATATATACATATATATATATGCGTAAGTAACCACTAGGAAAAATAAACTAACGAAGCGGAGCGCTTTCGTATAATCACATCTTCAGTGCAGATACAAAAGAGTTTACTTTCCCTAGTAGTTTCTTACGCATTTGTGAACACACGCTTCTAGTGTTTTTATTATATATATATATATATATATATATATATATATATATATATATATATATATATATATATATATATATATATATATATATACATTATATATATATACATATATATACATATATATATAATATACATATATATATATAATATACATAGATATATATTTATATATATATAAAATATATATATATTATATATATATATATATATATATATATATATAAATATTACCAAAGGCTTTTTCCCCCTACACGGGGGGTAGCCAAAAAAGAAGAAGGCATAGCAACCACTCCCACCCATTTAATTTCCTACATATTCCACTCTCCCCCGCTCTCCTCCCTCCCTCTTATCTTGGCACCTCCTGGATGACGGGTCATCCCTGCATCCTGTCCACTGCCCTGGGTGAGAAGCAGTGACGCAAGACGCAGCACATCCACAGCAAGGCCGCTTCATAAATTGGGCGATCCCCCCCCTTTGGTTATGTATGTATGTATATATATATATATATATATATATGTATATATATATATATACAAATATATATATATATATATATACAAATATATATATATATATATACATATACATATGTATATATATATATATATATATATATATATATATAATAAAAACGTATATATATAATATAACCTCTGTTTCCACTGGCAGTGGTTGGGGTGGAAATGCACGACAAGCCTTGCAATACACCGTTAGAGTACCATCACTGCCCCGATCCACTTCAAGCCAATCTAGGTTCCACGAGCGTATAATAGCTTCATGCTTTACTGGTTTTCGTTTTCCTTGGCCCTTGCCCGTAGATTTTGAATTAGGTTTTGCTGGTCCAGAAGTGGTTCCTGCCGTCAAAACACTCTCCCTCGATTCTGAAAAGACTGAATCTGAGGGCAAACCATCTTCACTCATCTTCACTCGCTTTAATAGAAATCGCTCCATGATGTACGATCATCGAAAGTTTGGCATGGACGTGACGTACAAACGTAGACCTAGCTACCGTAAACTTAAGCTAGCTAACAAATCATTTTTTATTTTTGTAATTTCTATTCTCCCTCCAAAGATCCATATTTATGAACTAGATATATCATTACCAAATGTTCATATTTATACTTAAATTTATTTACTTTCAATTACTAACCAAACATTTGATTCTATTTTGTTTTCTCATAAATACGCGAACGAGGTTATACATGGGATTTCCCAGTTTCCCTCCTAGGCCTCGAGCGAGTTTGCACATGTACTGTGTACGTATGCATGCGGTGATGTGGTATTGGGTATGATGCATTGTACATGCAGTCAGCGCGTTGATTGGGCAGCTAGCTGCATGCAACCAATGAACTTCCCTGCATACAGGTACCATGCAATTCGCAACTAGCGACATTATGTAGCACGGTAGTCGTGTAGAGTCTAGTCAACATGTACTATAGTATACGCGTGCATGCAGCTGATACGAAGCTAGGCTAGGTAAGCCATTGAACTCTAGCAGCTATACCGCGTAAACATAAGTACGCACATCAACAAATTAAAGTTGATTGATGCGTTGCGTTTATGATATCGATTGATAATGCAATGATTGATCACGGGTAAGTTGTGTTTGCTCTGATCCTTTCATCAATAGTGATGGGATTCAGGGATTGCCAAATGATGGATAATGCATGAAAAACGTTTAATCTTGCTGCGGGAGCGATTTGTGGTGGGGTATCGCTCCCGCTATTGGATTTGCGAGAGCGACATTGGAACTTTCCCGAGCGAAATCGCTCCTCGCTCCCGTGTATTTTTTTTTTTTTCGCAGGTACACAGGCTAGCAAGGGCAGTATCATCTGCGTATTGGAAAAGTTGACAGTTATTGGCACGGCATCGACAGTCACTAGTGTATAAAGTGAATAATATTGGTGACAATACACACCCCTGTGGATCACCTGTGCTTATAATAACGACATCTGATTTGGTATCAAGAAATTTAACATATTGTGGTCTACATGTGAGAAAAACATTAATCCATAATATCAGGTTGGCATTTACGTTCATATTATTTAACTTTTGTATCATTATGTGCGGCTGTATGTTGTTGAAGGCACTTGAAAAATATACAAATTATATATACATATATATATATATATATATATATATACTCGTATATATGCACAAGTATCACAAAGCACACGTGACTACAACGACATGCTGAACACCACAGGGAAAAGAAAAATTCTTGAAATTCGAGCGCTTTCGTGATATTTTCACACCTTCAAGGATTCTATTGTAATCCTTGAAGATGTGAAAATATCACGAAAGCGCTCGGATTCCAAGAATTTTTCTTTTCCCTGTGGTGTTCAGCATATATATATATATATATATATATATATCTATATATATATATATATATATACATATGTATTTATCTATATATATATATATATATATATATATATATATATATATATATATATATATATATATAATGGATCATAAAATTGTTGGAAAAGTTTGAATTAACTACGACACATGTTGCAGGACTGACATTGATCTCAGACCGAAGAAGAAGAAATATCTATATTCATAGTGATGATCCTTCCAATATATTGTCTATAATACTGTACTAAATACTTTCTTACTGAAGGAACATCACGGGGAAAAAATCCTGTCAGCATGCTCCTCCTTCGTAATCTTTTGTAAAGAGGGATTTGAGCCAAAGAGATGGCGGCAGTCATAATGAAACGGCGAGGTAACTTTTGATGGCGGGAATATTTCTTTACTATTTTATTCATAACAAGCAGGTAACCAGCACTTTTGTCCTGAGAAGGGGCGGGGTTATTGATGGAGTTATAGAGGTAAGAAAGGGAAAGGTTTAAGAAAGACAGCAGAAATGAGAGACAAGAGAAATTAAAACATAATTATTTCTCTTTGAGTGGGGATTAGCTTCCAGTCATAAAAGAATGCTACGAAACTCTGGTCCTTAAGAGTGTCACCATAGTCCCTGGAATACTAACCTCATAAAACTTATGCAATCAATATCCCATACGGGGGTTAGAAAATACATAACCCTCTTTAGTTACAAACAGGGTTAAGATTATCAGTTAAAGTTAACATGAAAATATGACGATTTAACGTCACTGACGTTCATAAAAAGAGGACATGGATGCCATCCATCTAGTGGAAGAGGGAGAGGTGGAAGGGGGGGTGGGGGTGATGCTACCTAAGCAATCCACTTTCTCAAAGCTGTCTTGTGTCATCCCTTTCCCTCTCTCTGATCCACCGTGCCATCTCTCGTCGCTCCACACTCGATTAACCCCTTCCGTGCCTGTTGGCTTTTTTCTCTTTATCCTGCCAGCCGGCACTCAATCCATGACAGCCACCCAGGTGCCGCCAGGTGGTTTCATTCATCTCTGTGGCACAGCCTCGATAGCATTGGGGTTATAGCTAATTGATAGTCTCTCTGAGTTAATCGAATAAGTACCTACGGGGTGGGTGGGGCACTGGAAATGCCAAGTAGTGCCAGCCTATTCTGTTTGTTTCCGAGGCACCTCCTCTCGGTAGTGTGGGGGTTTAACCGCCTTCATTTGTCCCTCCTTTCCATATTTAAACCTCATTGGCGCAACTCGGGAACGGGGAAAGACAGTCAACATAAACTCCAACATAAATTTGTGGACTGGCATCCCCCCTCCCTCTCTTTCCTCCTCCCCCCTCTCTCCCTCCCTCACACAAATCGTATTAATGACCTAGAACACTTGTCTTCCAAGTAATCTTAAACCCTTCTGTTCATGGTGGTACTCCATCTTGATGCCGCCAGGGTGTCCTGTTCACCTTCGTCACCCTGGGAAGCAAAGTGATCCATTTGATTTTGCTCTGACTTCTGCCAGTCTATTCTTTTCGTTTCCATGGCACTCTGGTTGTTAGTGAGGTATCGTAGTATCGGGTGGCACATGTCTTTTTAGTCTGTCTGTCGCCAAAGTATTTTATTCATTTCTGAGGCCACTCCACGAGAGCAGAGACGTTGTTGTCTACCTCCGTGAACTTTCTCTTTCTGTTCTGGCAGTTGTCAGGCGATTCTATTCATCTGCATGACAACACCCTCCTCCCCCCCCCCTACCGCCCCGCCACACCCGCCTTCGGTAGCTAAGGGGGGTAAACGAGAAGTGTTGAGCTGAGAACTGAGACTGATGTCCTCGTTATCAGCGTCATCTTCTTTTTCCCAGGTCTTCACCTTCCTTCCTCTGACTGTGCAATCTCTTTCCCTTTATGTTCCCTCCACGGGCTTACTACTTCCTTGCCCCATGTACTCTCTTTTTTCCTACTCTTATTCTTTCGACTCTCTTTCTCTTCCTGTTTCTTATTCTCTTCTTCCTCCGTCTTCGCCTTCTCGTCTACCTCCTTTTTCTATTTCTCCTCCTACTATTCCTTATCTTATTCTTCTCTTCCTAACCTTCTTCTACCCTCCTTCCTTCTCTTTCTTCTCCTCTACTTCTTCCTTCTTCCTTTCCTGTACTTCCCTTCTTCCTCCTCTTCCTTTAAATTTTCACTCCCCAATTTTTCTTACACTTCGAACCCTTTCCTCGCTTCTGCACGCACAGCCCCCTCTACCACCTGCATCCCCATCCTACACCCGCTAATTCCCACCTCCCCCCCACCCTGCCGCCTGCTCCCCTCCCTCCTCTCAACTTGAGCTTCTGCCTTCTCTCCCGCTCTGCGTCTCCCTCCACCTCTCCCGCCCCGAGCTGGTTCTCAGACCTGGGGAAGGTCTCTTGTCGTAGCATTACTAGTGTGGCCGTCACAACGAGCAGACATAAACAAGCACCGCTAGCTTGCTAACCTGGTTAACTGTTGGCACTCTCGTGTTTCCGTTTTCTTTCACGAGTGAGCGTCTTCGTATCTGATATCGCTACTCGAGAGACACTTCTTGTCACTGACCTCGAAGGCTCATCGACCTACGTTCAAGACGCGAAGATTAATCTAAAAGATAGAATTGTTCTTCACCTAACACGCGGTACTTGCTCTTTTTTTTTTTTTTTTTTGGAGGCAAAGCTTGTTCAAACGTATGCTGAGCACTCAGTCTGTACTTTGGCTTTCCTCATGTTAGCTCTTAAGCGTATCTACATCAAACTCTCATTTCCGAGACAAATTTAATACGTGTTCTATTTGTTGCCAGAGTCGTCGATTGTACCTTCGTTTCGTGATTTATTTGCCTTTGTTCATGAAGCTTCAGAGATCCGTAGACACAGCTGAAGTCGCATCATACACTGTCACTTCAATCTGTCAGGCTGTGTTTGCTTGCTTGTCGTCATACAAGACTCGGATCAACTCGAAGTTTAGTCGACTCGTGTTTAGTAGACTTCAGTGGTTCTGGTGAAGTTATTCAGAACAACTTCAAGTTCTATTTGGATTTTACTTATTTATTCATTTTTGCAACTAAACTGTAGTTTGATTTTTATACCGAGCCTCGTTTTATAGACTTAATATACGTGAATTTAGATATAAAAACCGATCCTTTCCACAACAACTAAACACAAACCATAAAACCATATACGGCCAAGGCACTAGGAAACCAAGTCGTCTGAGAAGTCATCAGGGCTTACTGCTACTGTGTGACATTAAAAAAAAGTGACCAAGGGACCTGAGGCTTATAAGGCACCTCAACAGGCACCTGACAGGGCACAACTCAAGCAGCAGCAACCTAAGGCACCTGAGGCATATAAAGCACCTAAGGCACCAAGGGAAACCTCGCTGCATTGGTTTATGACACTCTTTTTGAAATCTTCAGGTGCGTGCGTTTTGCATGTATGTAACCTAGCTTTAACTCTTTACGTTGAACGCCCCCGCCTACTCATGTACCCCTGCCACCCATTGAACCTGTTGCAGTTCACGGCGTTGTGGGAACAACGCACATCTACCACTCTCACCTGTGCTACGAAGTGTCCTGTTGCTGATTTCTATCCTCTACTGGACTAATATGTCTATGTCAAATGTTACTGCCCTGAACATACTTGATCTCGCTCACATCGATTAAGGTTTTTTTTTTAACATGTATTGCATTATTTGACATGGAATGTGTCCCTCTCCCTTAATTGACTAAAGGTTGTCATGATTTTTCAGATGTTCCAGTACCATTCCCCCACATCTTTACCTTTCACTTCCTTTACCAGAAATTCATATTGATTGGTCAACCCTGCATCGCCTTTCTAATGCTGGTAAACTTGTCTTCAGTATTTCTCTCTTCTTTATACTGATGTATCTCCCTCCCCTACCCCCAATTTCTTGTGTTTTTCTGTTCAAGACAACGGGTGAGCTTCTTGCTGTAAACAAGGAGCTCTTTGCTCTCTCCTCTCAAAGACTAAAACGGCGATCTTTCTTGACCTATACGTCAAGAAACATTTGGTTAGGAAACGCTTCCCCCCCCCCCCCATTCCCCTCCCCCCGAAATCATTCTGACGCGTTTTCCTCGGAGTCTGAGAAGCCATCCGTATTTCTTGTTTATTTTGCGGTCCATAGAACGAAACGCTCCGCATGACAGGGCCTAATTTTGGTATCAGTCACCACCGAATCGATCATTGGACCTCCTCCGATCACCTTTCTTTATCAAATCCCTCCTACCGTTGTGAGGCAACTCCCGCTTGGCTGAAACATCTCATGCTTCTCCTCTTCCTCTGCCTCTGTTTCGTGTCAGTCCTTTTCCGTGATGCTTCAGTCAGTCAGGGCCCTCTACCATCCAATAATGGAGGAGGAATGAACATACGTCAATCCCCCTTTGATGAAATGGTTCTTAGGACAGACAGGCAGACAGACAGACACAGATAGACATACACATACATACACTAACACACACACACACACACACACACACACACACACACACACACACACACACACACACACACACACACACACACACACACACAGGCACATTTGTGGTATATTTATGCACTTCACCGTTTCTGCAAACTAATGTATGTCGTTCTGATTCATGTGATTCACCATGGTCCTAGATTGATAACTATTGCCTTCCTGGATGGGATTTCAGAGATCATATTTCCAAGTTTATGGGTAGCGCTTCGGAGTTACACATAACAGAAACCCATTCCATTGCTCAAGCGGGACAGTAACGGCTTGTAATGTTAATGGAGGCTTTCACGTCCTAACTCGTAACCACAGCAAGGAGGCCCCTCGATGCTAACCGCAAAACAATCAAGTGTTATGCTATCTATGCATATGCCATTTTCCGTTGATTTACCAAAATGAACCATCATTTCCTACTGTTTAATGGTATTACT
>NC_134780.1:18437758-18440258 GCF_046742065.1 Oratosquilla oratoria | reverse complement strand
GTTTATCCCTACGTTTCGAGCCCTTCGTCTTCAGGGATATACCGAGATAGCAAAGGGGATCACTATAAAGGGGCATATGTGCCACCCTGGGAAAGGTCTCCCAAGCGAACGTTACTCTCCAGACCCAAACTTTTCAGCTCATCGACCCCCTAGTAAAGTTTAAGGTTTTCTATAGACCCCCAAACTATTAATTCACGAATTATGTCATTTTATTATTATTATTATTGGTGTTATTATTGTTATTAATGCTATTATTATTATTATAATCATTATCTTTATTATTCTTACTATTATCATTATTATTACTATTATTATTATTATTATTATTATTATTATTATTATGTGGGTAAAAGTAAGGTGATGAGATGTACAAGGGGTGAAAGTGGCAGTAGACTGGAAGTGAGCATTAAGGGAGAGCGACTGGAGGAAGTGGATAGTTTTAGATACTTGGGTGCAAATGTGACAGGGAAAGGTGGAGTGAAAGTGGAGGTAGAATGTAGATTGAGAGAAGCGAGTAAATGCCTTGGTGGATTAAAGAGTGTAATGAGGAATAGACATTTGGGAATGGATGCTAAGAGGAGACTGTAAAAAGGAGTGATTGTGCCAACAGCACTGTATGGGGCAGAAACATGGAACATAAGAGAAGAAGAGAGAAGGAGTTTGAATGTGTTTGAGATGAGAGGTCTGAGAAGTATGATGGGGGTTACTAGGCTAGATAGAGTGAGAAATGAGGAGGTGAGGAGGAGAACAGGGGTGGAAAAGGAGCTGGGAGATAGGGTTGATGAAAGAATATTAGGATGGTTTGGACACATGGAAAGAATGAGTGAAGAAAGACTAGTAAAAGAGGTGTGGAAGGCAGATGTGGAGGGAGTGAACATGAGGGGACGTCCTAGGATGAGGTGGATGGATGGGGTGAAGGGGGCTTTGGGGAAGAAGGGAATGTCTGTTGAGGAAGGACGGGAGAGGACAGAAGACAGGGGTGAATGGAGAATGGTTGTATATGGATGATGTTGTGATTGCATGAGGTGGAATGGGCGGGTGGATGGGGGGTGAGGTAGTATGTGTGAGCAAAATTTGACGCAGCCCGAAGGGATTTCTCCCCGTCCTCTCATTTTATGCAATGGGGGGACGGAGAGGGGGGGTCGCCGATTTAATGAAGCGGCCTTGCTGTGGATGTGCTGTGTCTTGCGACACTGCTTCTGACCTAGGGCAGTGGACAAGGTGCAGGGATGACCCGTCTTTCAGGAGGTGCTAAGGTGGAGGGGTGTGGAATGTATTCAGGGATGGAATGGATGGGAATGATTTTATGCCTTTTCTTTTTGGCTACCCCCCTTGTAAGGGGGAAAAAGCCTTGGTATATGTATGTATGTATGTATTATTATTATTATTATAGTTATCATTATCCTTGTTATCCTTCTTCTTCTTATTATTATTATTATCATTATTATTATTACTATTATTATTATTCTATTATTGTTGTTATTATTATAATTTTAGTTATCAATAGTTATCATCATTTTGATCAGTTATAAAAGGGCTAAATGGCAACATTCATCAAGGCGACGGCGTTCCAATAATGGTACAGACACTTTCACATATACATAAACATGTTTTAAGATAAATATTTATAATTTACCAATAGCTTTAAGAGTGATATTATATATTCTTTATTATATTACTATACGTAATATTCAAGCCAATGATATTACACAAGCTCGTCATCTTGATGTTCATTCACGATGCGGTTGTGTGTATGTGAGATTCTCCCTAAATGCACAGAATGGGGAGGATTTTCGACTCAGAGTGAACTGACATAGTTTTTCTTTAAGTTTAGATATTGGTTGGTTGATTAATTATTCTCACTCTTTCTGTACGGGAAGAGAACAGGATAATTTCATGCTAACCATTTAATTTTAAAAACTCCCTTTCGACCCCATAGTAATTTACTGACCCATTTCGACCCCCTAGCAATCTATTGACCGCCTTTCGACCCCTTGGAGGTTTTTATCGAACCCTGGGGGTCAATATCGACCCACTAGCAATCTACTGACCCCCTTTCCACCCCTTGGCTATATGTCGACCCCTTGGATGGTCTCATCGACCCCTGGTGGTCGATATCAACCACTTTGGGAACCCCTGCTCTAGACAGTACATCCATCACCAGGTAGAACACCAGTTCATAAAATACCCAGAGTTCGAAATATAGGAATAAACTTATATCGACGCGTCCAGTATTTACTTTCTTCTATACAGTATCTTTGCATATATATATATGTTACCACTACTTCACCTAACATGAAATATATATATATATATATATATATATATATATATATATATATATATATATATATTATATATTTATATATGTTACCACTACTTCACCTAACATGAAATATATATATATTTATATATATATATATATATATATATATATATATATATATATATATATATATATATATATGTACAACACTGAATGGGTCCCAGTGATTAGAGA
>NC_134780.1:18430258-18435258 GCF_046742065.1 Oratosquilla oratoria | reverse complement strand
GACTGATAGTCAAATATCTTGAAGAGATGAACATTTTGACAAACAGTCGTTTTGGCTTTAGATATGGAAAGTCATGTGTATGGAAACTAATAAGCAGTGACCAACGAAGTTCCACTAGGTTCGATGTTTCTTATCCCTGTTTATGACATGATGAAAGGTACAACAAGCAATGCCAACATATTCACAGATGATGCAAAGATCATTAGAAGTGTATAAAACGAGGATTGTCGGTTGTTGCGAAAAGATATAAACATCATATTTGCATGGGGCCAAGAATGGAAAGTGAATTTCAATCCCATAAAATGTAAAGTAATCGAAAATTACAATAGCTCAAAAAAGTCATCTTTAAACTAATGTATTCCTTGGCAGGCAAATTCATTATAAAAACAAAAGAGGAGAAAGATCTGGGAGCGGTGATTAAGACAGCCTGTCGCCTGGCATTACACATCAGTAAGACTGTGGGAGAGACTACAAAATACACTGGCCTTCCACTATATGGATGAAGAGATGATAAAAGAGAAAACTCATTGAAACCTTAATCTGCCCAAGATTGGAATGTGCGTCAGCGGTGTGGTCTCCACACAGAGTGAAGGATATGAACAAGACTGAGAGAGCATAAAGGGCAGCAAGCAAACGGATTCCCATCCTATAAGTCATACGAGGAGAGACTAAATGATGTGAAAAATACAACTTTCCATGCAGATGCATAAATACCTGAAATAGCTTAGAAAGCAACATAGCCCAATCTGGAGCAATACATGAAATTGAAACATATATGATAACTGGAGAATAAGGATATAACCCAAGTTGGAATCAAACATGAATTTGAAGCTGGGATACGATAATTGGAGAGTAAGAGACAGTGCTTCACAAGCGTTGCTTCTCTCCTGTATACTAGTTAGATAAATACACACACACAAAGAATACATACATAATGTACATCTATATGAATAAATGTATTCACACAATTGCTTAGATATATATGCCTATATAGTCAAACGCTATGTTTCGTACAAATATGCTGGCGCTGCAGACACGTGCCAGCGTGAATCAAGCGCAGGAAGTGGGGTTGGGGATAGGAGGTTAGATGTAGTTCAGCAAGAAGACTTAATTCGCAGGACCATGGAGTACAGCAAGCACAACAACTGTAACAAGCGCATTAGCTTGGCACACTTCACCAGCAACTGCAGTGTGTACTACGAGCACAATCACACAGATGACCAAAATATAAAAGTACGTCTGGCATTCAACCTCGAAGTCATCATCTTTTCCTTATGCACTTGGTCTGCTTGGGCAAGTGACGGTCACAGCTGGGGGTCGGAAAGAAGTGCGGAACTATAACCCATAAAAAGGAAGAAACGAGCTTTTCACACTTCCCATTACGACACTAGCGCACGGTTGAATTAAGAATTACCTTGTGTGAGCAGATATCATATATAGTATCCTTCTACGTCAGAGGCTTTCGACCTCGGAGTCCCTGTACCCACCCACCCCTAGGAGTTCACAGAGTCTCATAAGCTGGGGCCGCATGCCGAAGACTCGTGGTAGCTCGTTGAAGGCATTTCCTGAGATTTATAAAACAGAGTAGCATAAGTAGAAGATTTGAGAAGACAGAACGAGCTCTGTTGTGCGTCAACACGGTAACTCAAAGAGGTGAGGAGTTCACGCCAGGAGGTGTTTGGCTGCGGCTGAGGTCGTTGCCATTGTCTTATGTCCTTAGACATTCGGGAAAGGCAGAAGTGATCCATAGCTGTCGGACCCGACCTCGGTTTTACGTCGTGAAATCGAAGTAATATGATTTCCATAGGCAAATCCTCGTCGACCACAGAATAAAAAAACATTGAAATATTATGTAAGACGTAGTGATCAATTAATAAATTATGATCGTAAAAACGATGACTTTGTGGGTACAAGCATACAAAAAGTAAAAAAAATTCTGTCCTAACCCCTCCCTGTCGTCGGGGTCACCAACTTGGAAAAAAAATCTATCAGTTAGGACCAACGTCGAGTACCTACATGTGGTGGTCCTATGATGTGGACACCGGAAATCATCGTCTCCCAGAGTTTAGAAAGAGAACAAAAGCGAAAACCTAGAAATGACGAGTACTGTGGTGAAGCGTGAGATGGTGTACCATTTACTAGCGAAGTACGTCAGACATTAGGGAAAGAGATAAAATCTAATTCTGGGTAAATTGGTCCTACAATTCAGTTCACCAATCATTCCCTGTAAAAATCTAGATCTCTGATTTTCTCGTCAGCCCTATCACGCCCTCACACGCTCATATAATAATATATATATATATATATATATATATATATATATATATATATATATATATAAATATATATGTGTGTGTGTGTGTGTGTGTGTGTGTGTGTGTGTGTGTGTGTGTGTGTGTGTGTGTGTGTGTGTGTGTGTGTGTGTGTGTGTGTGTGTGTGTGTGTGTGTGTGTGTGTGTGTGTGTGTGTGTGTGTGTGTGTATGTATCATTAAAAGTGATGGCTAGTTGTGCATTAATTGTTTTCTTAAAGCTATTTTCCATATACCTTATTACGGATTTGTGTTCCTTAGGAAGGAAATTTATGAATTGGCTGTATGTAGTCATATTAGCTAGACCGCGATTTCGGCTTCAAGACCCTTCTTCAGTATAGGGATGTTCTTTCTTATCAGGATAAGACAATAAATATATATATATATATATATATATATATATTTATATATATACATATATATATATATGTATATATATATATATATATGTATATATATATATATTTGGATATATATGTTTATATATATGTATGTATATATATATATATATATATATATATAATATATATATATATATATATATATATTCCTGTATATCTCAAGGAAAGTGATGGCTAGTTGTATGCTCATTATTTTCTTAAGATTATTTTTCATATGTCTAACTATGGACTTGTTCTCCCTTGAAAGGATGTTTATGACTTCACTGTAGGTAGCCTAGTCAATATAGCTAGATCGCGGTTTCGGGTACAAGACCCTTCTTCAGTAGTCTTCACTTTCAATGAGGTATACATAAGAGATGGCCTGCTCATCTATACAATTCATATACTGTATATATATATATAATATATTTATACATATATACAATATATATGTATATATATATGTGTGTGTGTGTGTGTGTGTGTGTGTGTGTGTGTGTGTGTGTGTGTGAGTGTGTGTGTGTGTGTGTGTGTGTGTGTGTGTGTGTGTGTGTGTGTGTGTGTGTGTGTGTGTGAGTGTGTGTGTGTGTGTATTAGATTGCACTAATGTCGTACCACATTGGTAAAATTTAAACTTAGAACCCACTGTCGGTGGAAAAAGATAAAAAGTGAGATGATTGTTCCTGTATATTTCGACCACTCTCTGTGATCCTCTTCAGCAGAATGATTACAAAGGTATAGTACAAGAATATATACATAGTAATGAGGTACATGAAGGGGGACATGGGAAGACACAGGTGAATATACCCTAGGTAGGGTGATCGTTGTTGGAACCAATAATGTTTGAACATATTTTATTAACTGCTAATGATGTAATACAGTCCGGAATCCAATGACCTTTTGAGATGTTGAAATTCGAGACATCTTTGATGAAAGAAGATTCTATTATTTTTCTCTTGAAGCTACAATTTGATTTAAAAATTATATCTGCGTTGTCCCAGTCTATGCGGTGGTCTTTGTTGAATGAGTGAAGAAACACTGCAGAGTTCTCGTATGCATATTTAACCGAGTTTTTGTGTTCTTTAATCCTGGTGGTGAGGTTTCGTCCGGTTTGACCCCAGTACACTTGATCACAATCCTTGCATGGTAATTTATAAACTCCTGGGTTGTTATTATCTTGGGTTCTTCTATGGACATTAACTACTTTAGAAAATAGGCTGTTGGGATAATTAAATGTGAATTTGATTTGTTCAGGAGGAAGTAGTTTAGAAACTTTGTGGATAGAGTCATGGTATGGTAATTTTATACATTTTTTGTCCCAATTGTGTATGTTATGAGTGTTGGAGTTATCTTTATAATGGCTGGTTTTTGCTTTACTAAGGGCTTTGAGTAAGAACCAGTCTGGATATCCTATTTTCTTTAGTTGTGAGATTACTTCCTCTAGTTCTTCTTCAAGGTACTGTGGAGTACATAGTCTAAGGGCTCTTGAGTACAGACCTGAAGCGACACTGTATTTAACTTTGTCTGAATGGTGGCTAAAAAAGTGTAGATAACTACCTGTGTGGGTTGGTTTCCGGTAAACTGAGAAGGACAATTGGTCACAATTCCTAATCACTAGAATGTCTAAAAAGGGTAATTTATTGTTATATTCCTATTCCACTTTAAATTCAATGCTATTTGCTAAGTTGTTAATTCTAGCAAGAAATTCATCAAACAAGCCCCAATCGTCATTCCAAATCGTGAAAATGTCGTCAACATATATATATATATATATGTGTGTGTGTGTGTGTGTGTGTGTGTGTGTGTGTGTGTATAGCCATGTTACACTTCATTGGTAGCCCCGGGGTAGGTGTGGGATGTAGGGGTAGGGGTGACTATTTGCTTCGTCTGTATCAAGTGGTAATTGATCTTTTTGTCCCAGCTGCTATTTTGTATTTCTGCATATTCATTATTATTTTTATTGTTATTGTTATTATGGCCCGTCATCCGGGAGGAGCCAAAACAAGAGGGAGGGGTGGATAATGGGAGTCGGGTGGATGGGGGATGGAATTATGCCTCTTGACTTTAGCTACCTCCCTTGTAAGGGGGAAAAACCCTTGGTATATGGATGTATTATTAGCATTATTTTTATTGTTGTGATGATAATATTGTTATTATTGTTATTTTTTTATTTTATGCTGTAATTATTATAATTTATTTTATATTATTTGTTTTTGTTTTGTTATAATTTGTCTGTTTGATTTTCATTTATTATTAGTTATATGTCAATTTATCATTATTTACTATTTACCTGTTTGTTTATTATTCAAC
>NC_134780.1:18422758-18425258 GCF_046742065.1 Oratosquilla oratoria | reverse complement strand
ATATTCTTCGAATAGCGTAAGAAGTGATATGACCCAAGCTCTTAAAACACTTGAATTCAAATGATAAATTGGAAATCAAGGATATAGATTAAGTTGGAATCGTACATGAATTTGAGGCTAGGTATGAAAATTCCCTCTCTTATTCTGGCTTCCACCAAGTTACTTATTATTTTCACCTCCGTGCCGCCGACGGAAAGGAAGATTTACCGCCGAGGAAGTTGATCTCCCTCTGTGCTTCCGCAGACGCGCGCCCTCAAGGTGACAGCACCGTGGAATATCAATCTTCGTTCCCCTTCCCCCCATAGCACCTTCCCCCCACCTCCTCATCCCACCCCAATCCTCTCTCCTTCACCCTTCTCTTCTCCCTCACTACTTCCTGGCACCTCTTAACGCCCCCCCACCCTTATTTCTCATGTCACTCTCTTTCTTCATAGTCCCCGTTTATATACTTCTTCCCTCTAACCTTCATGCTTTACCACCCTCTCCCCCTAATCATCTTTCTCTCTTAACCCTTACTCCCGTCTCGGTCCTTATCATTTTATGGTCCTGCTTGTCAACGAGAGCAAAAGTGTTGAAAGTGTGCAGTCAAGAAGGGAACTCATCTCTTACTCCAAGTACGATTTAAGAATCTAGAACCGTCACTTGGGCCTAGAATGTGAATTCGTCACGAGAAAACCTTGTGTCTATTTCCTGGGATGTTTTGTGCGAATACATACGGTAAGGGTTTTAACTTAGCGCCTCCTGGTGTAGTCTCCTCACCTTTTTTTCAATAGAGATTCTGAATAAAAAATGTGTGTGTGTGTGTGTGTGTGTGTGTGTGTGTGTGTGTGTGTGTGAGAGAGAGAGAGAGAGAGAGAGAGAGAGAGAGAGAGAGAGAGAGAGAGAGAGAGAGAGAGAGAGAGAGAGAGAGAGAGAGAGAGAGAGAGAGAGAGAGAGAGAGAGAGAGACGGGATTTGCTTACCTGACCAATTCTGGCAATGATCCTCAGGTACGGGCCGATATTACTCAGTCTCTTTGGCACCCCGAGTCCCCCCTTCCCCCCTTCCCTCCCCGGCCCCTGGCCCAAGGCCGCCAGCAAGACACGGCCAAGGACAACGATGCCAATAAGATACGGATAACAAGGATAAGAAACGTGGGACATGGTGACAGATCAGAGATGTGAATCAGAGGGCACTGGTTGGTCCAGTATGGAGGCTGAATCTAAATCGATGACTCCTGCAAAGACTTCAATGTTAGACAGTAAGAGTAAGACCGAGAGCAAGAGTAAGAACAACAGCAAAAGCAACAGCATTACCATTTTTAAATGGTAAAAACAGCATCAACAACAGCAGCAGCACATGAACCAGTACAACATGGTGAAAAACAACTACACTTGACCTATTAATACAAAAACCACAGGAACAACTGCCCCAAGCCACAAGAGAGGTCAGCCGTTAAAAGAAACGAACAATTGTGGACGAGCGGACGACTTGTCCGATTTCGTGGTATAAACAAACTCCGTGTCAAGAGACGAGGCCGAGAGGGAGGCGGTGGAAGCAGAAGCATCTCTAATAAAAGAAGAAACCGGAGGCTTGCCGAGTCGAAAATAAAAGCTGACGACACATTTGCAGGAGGAATAACAAAAGGATGTTGGCCTGTGCTATCCTCTGCATCGATGGCTCATGATGGTTCCACTTAATTAATCAGGATTGGACAAGGAGCGATTATTCTCTCTTCCTCTTGCTCTTCTTCTTCCTTTCGTACAGGGTGGCACACCCTCCTTTCTTCTGGCTGCTGTCACCAGGCTGTTTCATTCATTTCCTTTGAACGCCTCGGTGGCGAAGGTGTTCTACACCTGACTCTCACTCGAATATGAAAATTTGATTTTTCAACCAATATGGCGTATGCACAAGACACTATAACTAAGATGTAGCCAAAATGACATATATGCAACAGGCTATAATCAAGACAGCTACTATGGCGTATATATAAACGACCGATTAAAATATAGTCACTATGTCGTATGTAAAGATAATATGGTACATATATAACAAACTATAGTTAGCTTATAGCCAATATGGCGACTGTGTAAAACAGACCACAACATCCGAGGTATAGCCAACATCGTGTAAGACTATTTTTAAGATATAACCAATATGGGTTATGTACAACGGGATACAACATATTTATTTAGTCAATAATCGTATGAGAGTACACAGTTCATGGTTTTAGTACGAATTACCAAGGCAAATAAATCAACTCATATTCACTCTCTGGGCCCATCACCAAAGAAAATAAATATGTTTTGTATCAAAATAAGACATAAGAGACAATGGAAAATGTCATTTTGATGTCTAATCGTAAAGTAAAAATAGCCACACCATGTAAAATTCCTCATGAAATAAGAAAACTCTCCTCTCTTAAAAGAATAAGATGAAATAAATTAAAATATAATTATATTGAATAAATTTTATTCCTGGTCGCAAAATAAGAAAAAATGGGTACGGGATATAACGTTAAC
>NC_134780.1:18355258-18417758 GCF_046742065.1 Oratosquilla oratoria | reverse complement strand
GCATTCATCCTTTATACAACCTTCACATTTTCCATTTTAATGCGCCTTTTTTTTATTATCCCTTCTATTTATATAATGGTACCGTGTTTGTTCCCTGTTGCTCACAAGGATAGAAGCGCTTGTGAATATCGGCGACAAAATGCAAGATGTTCTTTGTCAGTTTTTAAAACTCTTCTCACACATTGTGCAAACAATTGGCGAGATTACTCGTAAATGCATATATGGGTAGATGAGATGAGATATAACAGTTTCAAAAGAATTTGTCTTTAAAATCATGGCTTACAACAAAGCCATCTAAAGAACAACTTATCCTTGGATATTTCATCTCAATTATTTGAAATCGTCGAGACTAACTTGTTTCTTTGAGCTGAATACTATCATCTAGCGTTGGCCTGAACAAAGTAATTAAAATAAGAGAGATGTTAAAGGATTAGTGACTTGAAGTAGAGGTTTTAACTGATAGTTTAGATTAAATGGATACGTTTAATACTCTTTATTTATTTATTTTTTCTTGCCCTCAGGGATTGTGGAGGTCATGGAGGGTCAAGCAGACCTCATCCCTCACCTAGAGGACTACGTCTCCTCACTGATCCCTTTCAATGACACCTGGACTAACGATTCATCACTGGACTCTTCCGAGTCGAAGATCTCCGACCTCCCGAACTTCATGGTCCGAGTGACCAAGGAACGTTTTGAAGAGCGAAGAGCCGAGATCCGAGGGTCGTTGGCCGGCGGCGCCGTCTCGGATCGAGTCACCGGTACTCCTGATGACCTGTCCTTACCGTTTACCATATCATGGGACACTGGGTTGGGAAGACACCTAGTGGCAACAAGAGATATTAGTGAAGGGACGATCATTTTTAGTGAGCCTCCACTCATACTGTCTCCTAAAGCTGGCGGGGAGGCAGTGTGTCTGGCGTGTTTTTCTGCTCTTGAAAAAGGACAAACCTGCTACTGTCTAGGATGTGGTGGCCCCCTTTGCGCTCAAGACTGCCCCGGTGGCAGTCATTCTGACAAAGAATGCGAGATCGTGGAACGACTCGGCCTGAAGCATTGTCCAGAAGAAATGAAGACCACCATGTTTAGACAACTGAACATCCTCTTGACACCCCTGAAGACTTGGTTGCTCATGCAGGAATATCCAAGAGCCAGCGCGACAGTGTGGGCACTCCAGAGCAACGCGGAGGTGCGGCGTGACCAGCCAATAGGAGAATTTATTCAGTGCCAAGTTCTCCCTCTCCTTCAGCGGAGACTTGGCCTGGACATCGACGCAGACACCGTGCATCACATCTGCGGCGTCTTCGACACCAACGCCTTCGAGGTGGCAAAGAACGAGAAATCCCCTGTTCGCGGACTCTTCCCTCTCGGCTCACTGATGAACCATTCCTGCGTGGCCAACACACAGCATTGGCTCATAGATGGCGTGTGTGTGGTCAGGACCACGAGAGCGATTCCTAAAGGCGATTCGATCACCAACCCGTACACTCACGCCCTCTGGGGCAACAAAGCCAGGTCCCATCACCTGAGCACGACCAAACTCTTCGTCTGCACCTGCCCTCGATGTCAGGATCCTACTGAGTTTGGAAGTCATACGAGTTCGATGATTTGCCGGACCTGCAAGAAAGGAAGACTAGTTCCTCCGTCGCCAGTGAGTGCCGCCAGGTCCTCCTTGCCTGAGGTTTCCAAAGAAGAGTATCCTTCTCGAGCTGTCGGTGCTCAACCCCAGAAGGTGGAACTCCTCTGGGAATGCGATTCTTGCGGTCTTCAAGTGCCAGATGCTACAGTTGACAGAATGCTCCTTTTGGCCGGTGCTTTGCTCAAAAGAGTCAACGTCAACGACGAGAAAGTTCTCCAGAAAGCCATCGAAGGCCTCTGCAACATTCTCACTCCTAATCATTACATTCTTGTCGAAATGAAATTCGCGTTAATAAATAATCTGGTCAAAACTGGTATAGAAGGTAAGGTTCCATGTTTTAACTCATACACACAAGTACACGCACACAAACAAACACACACACACACACGTGCACACGACTCGTGGAGCAGTGGTAGAGTTCCCGGATGCCACTTTGGCGGTCCGGGTTCGAATCCCGCCTAGGGCTGAAATCATTTCAGTACCGCTACGCTGCGTGTCGTTACTCCAACTCTCATGGGTGGGGATTTGGATGTGTGTGTGCGTGTAAGGTCACAACATTACCCATAGATCGGTCATACATGAGCTCTGAGCTCTCTTCCGAGAGAGAAATAACTTTCGATCACGAGTCCAACATGTGATCCAAGACCATGGTGAACCATGGTGAATCACACACACACACACACACACACACTTTCAACGAACGGACGGCTTGAAGAACGTTCTGAAGAAAAGTGCCGATTGTGGATGCCAACGCAAAGAGAAGTACCTTTTTGTATTTGCAGGGTGGGGGAAATTGCTCGTGGGGCAGTAGGTAAGTAGGAAAAGAGGAGAAGGGGAGGGATTGCTGGGGAAATGGAAGGAAATGAGGATGTGGAGGACTTGGCCCAGGCAGACGGGCGTAAGGTCAACATGAAACGACCACCGGACCAGCTCAGTGATGACGAAATGGCAAATAAAAATGTAAAGATTAGAAGTATAGAGAGGAGCAATATAGTAGAAAGTGACGAGAATATGTTCCAGGGATTTAAAGAGGGTGGGGGGGACACAACCCCCCCCCCCCGACTGATAAGACTAGAGGAGAGAGTTGATAAGGTGATCGAGGACTTGGAACGTAAGTTAGGTAATGTAGACTCCATTTTCCAGAGAATTGAAAGGTTGGAACAACTAGAGAAGGCTAACAGAAACTTAACTGAAGAAGTAGAGGACCTAAAAAGACAGTTAGGAAATGTAAAGGAGGAGAATGAGAAATTGAAGAAGAATAGTAATGAAAACAGAGAGAAAATAGCTACAGAAGCTAAAAATTGGAGAATAACTCAAGAAGGGAATAAGGTTTCATTCACTGACATAGTCAAACAGCAATTGAAAGAACATAATGAAGACTCAGTTATTAAAGTGATGAGACAGAAGGAGAATATAGTAAGAGAATTAGCTGACAAAAAGAAATGTATAATTATATTAGGAATGGAAGAGAAACATAACCCAGATAGAACCGCAAGAATCAAGGAGGAAAATGAAAGAGTAAACAGTTTATTAAAATTAGTCCAGGAAGATGAACCAGAAATTATAAAGGAAATTGAGGAAAAATTCAGACTCGGAAAATATAGTACAGATAAGACCAGACCAATTAAGATTAAATTCAGGTCACAAACAACGGCAGAGAAAATTCTATCCAAGACAGGGAAACTAGCAACAAATGATCAATATAAAAAGGTATGGATAAAAAGAGAAATGAATAAGGAGGAAAGAGAGGTAGAAAAGCAGAAAAGAATTGAAGCTAAGGCAAAAAACGAGGAAAGAACGGAGTCAGAGAAAGAGAGATTCTATTGGAGAGTAGTGAACATGAAAATAAAGCAGTTCGACATACTAAAGAAAAACATAAGGGAAACAGAGAACACAATGGAAGTGGCAGAAAACTAAGAGTGTCTTACACAAATATAGATGGATTGATAACAGGATTGAATGAACTGAATGATTATTTGAAAGAAAAAGAACCGGACATAATGGGAATTGTAGAAACAAAATTAAAAGGCCCACTACCACCCAACAGTGTAGGACATGATACATACAATTATTGGATTAGAAACAGAGAGAAAAAACAAGGGGGTGGAGTTATGTTCCTGACTAAGAAGGATATAAACGTGAAAGGTGTCATATATGGAAAGAATACAGTAGAGATGATTATGATAGAAGTGGAAGACCGAGATAAGAAGAGCAGAAAATTTGTGATCAATTATGTGCCTCCGAAAACAGCCTCATGGGAGGAGAGTGAACATAAAAGTATGTTAGAGGACACAAAGATAGCATTAACTAAAATAATGGAAGACGGAGGAAGAATAGTTATGATGGGCGACTTTAATTGCAAAGAAATCTGCTGGGAAGAAATGACAGTAAAGAGTGGTGATGACTCATGGGGAAATGCTCTACTTGAGATGATTACTGACCATTCAATGACACAATGGATACAAGAGAACACTAGGTATAGAAATGAAGAAGAACCATCGAGGCTAGACTTAATAATTACATCTGAACCTAGAATAGTGGACAAGATTGAATATAAAACACCAATAGGTAAAAGTGACCACATATTGATTGAACTGGAACTTAATGAAGAAAAATATATCAAAAGAAATGAACAATATAGAAAAGGAAGAATGATGTATGAAAAAACAAACTTTGATAAAATAAGAGAATTCTTCCAACAAGAAAACTGGGAAGAAATATACAAAGAAGAAACATCAGTGGAAGAGAAATGGAATATTTTGACAAAAATTTACAAAAAAGGAGTGGAAAAGTATGTCCCAAGACAAAAACAAGAAAAAGAATATGTAAAATGCTGGTACAACAAAAGTTGTAGGGAGTTAAAAGACAAAAGAGACAAAGCCTGGACCAGATGGATAAAAGACAGAAGACCTGAAAAATGGAAAATATATACTGGTTATAGAAATGAATATGTACAAAAGTGCAGAGAGGAAAAAAGAAAATATGAAAAAGATGTTATAGAAAAGTGTAAAGATCAACCAAAACTATTCTACAGATTTGTAAACAATAAACTGAAAAACAAACAAGACTTGGAGAAATTAAGACAAGGAGGAGTTGAATACACTGAGGAAATGGAAATGGCAGAAATTATGAACAAACATTTTAAATCAGTGTTTACAAGGGAAAATATACAACCTGAAGAGATCGAGTGGAAGGAAAAAGTCCCCCCTATGGAAGAAATAGAAGTAACAAAGAATGAAATATTGACACACTTGGGTAATTTTGATGTCAGAAAATCGCATGGGCCAGATGAAATAGCAAACTGGATTCTGAAAGAATGCAGGAATGAACTGGCAGACAAAATACATAGCATAATAAGCAGTTCCTTAAAAGAAGGAAAAGTTCCAGAAGATTGGAAAAAAGCAAATATAGTACCTATATATAAAGGAGGAAATAAAGAAGAACCTACCAACTATAGACCAGTCTCTCTAACAAGTACAATTGCAAAAATATGTGAAAGAATTATCAAAAGTAGATGGGTAAAATACTTGGAAAAAAACAACGTACTAAATCCAAGGCAATTTGGATTCAGACAAGGACGATCATGCGTCACCAATTTAATATGTTTCTATTCAAGGCTAATAGATATAATACAAGAAAGAGATGGATGGGCTGATTGTGCATTTCTAGACCTAAAAAAAGCTTTTGACAAAGTACCACATAAGAAGTTGCTTAAGAAATTAGAATATGAAGGAGGAATACAAGGTAAATTGCTAAATTGGATGGAAGACTTTTTGCAAGAAAGAAAAATGAGAGTAGTGATAAGAGATCAGCACTCAAAATGGAATGAAGTAATAAGCGGTGTCCCGCAGGGAACAGTTCTGGCCCCAATAATGTTTGCTATATATATTAATGATATGGATGAAGGAATTGAAAACTATATGAGCTTCTTTGCAGATGATGCAAAATTACTGAAAAGAGTGAAAACTGAAGAAGATTGTGAATCACTACAGAGAGATCTAAATAAAGTACAAGAATGGAGTAGGAAGTGGGAGATGGAGTTCAATACAAAAAAGTGTAGTATAATGGAATTTGGAAAAAGCAAAAACAGAATAACAGGATCATATAATTTGGGAGAAGAAGGAATAAAAAGAGTAGAAAATGAGAAGGACCTGGGAGTCATTGTTATGAATAATATGTCACCTGAGAAACATATAAATAAGATTTTTGGAGAAACTTATAATTTAATAAGAACAATCAAAGTGGCATTTACATACCTGGATGAAGAAATGGTGAGGAAAATCCTAATCACCCTGATAAGACCAAGATTGGAATATGCAGCAACGATATGGTCACCAAGTACAAAAAAATGTATAAAAAAACTTGAAAGAATACAAAGAGCAATTACAAAACTGGCACCAACACTCTCAAAACTATCATATGAAGAGAGACTACAAAAACTTAAACTACAGACACTAGAGCAAAGAAGAGAGAGAGGAGATTTGATAGCTATTTACAGAATCATGAAAGGCATAGAAATTACTGATAGAGAGAATCTGATAAAATGGGATGACAGAAATACAAGAGGACACGGAAAGAAAATAAAAAAAGACAACTATAGAAGAGATTTGAAAAAGAACAGCTTTCCTCACAGAGCAATAGACAGTTGGAACAAGTTAGATGAGAAAGTGGTGTGTGCAAAAACAATACATGAATTTAAAAATAGTTTAGATAAAATGAGATATGAAGACGGGACCCCACGAGCATGGCTCCCCTTCCCGTAAAATACAACTAGGTAAATACAACTAGGTAAATACACACATACACACACACACACACACACACACACGAACACGTACACACATTTATGTGGATATATCGTATATATAACTCATGTTGTATACCAGTCCATTGTACGCCAGTATTTTTGGGCATCATATATTGAAAAAATACACGTAGGAACCTTGCAATCCACAGAACTGACAGAGGAACAGTTAAAGATGCTGTCGTCGTATACGGAGCAGTTGCTCGACCTGGCGCAACTCATAGAGCCCGGACTCTCCAGGTTCCGTGGTGAGTATTTGGGCGCGGAGTCCCACTTGGTAAAATCGTCAAGCGTTCGCCAGAATAAAGTCTTCAATTTAAGGATTGTACCTGTTACTCACTATGCGAGGTGGATATGCCTTTAAGAACGTTATGTGTTGACTCTGGGATTCGAATCGCATAGATCTGGCTTCTCGGATCCACTTGTTGGTCCCCGAGTGTGATCAGACGCTACCGAACACTTCCTTGTCAAACTTGAATGATAAATGAATTCACCTGACGACAGTAACATTATTTACCTTTTGTTGTTCACAGGAACAAATTTGGCACATTTAAGGATTTTTCCTGGCTGCAGCATAAGACAAGTCATACACAAGTGATCTCATATCAGTAGATTTGCCAAGAGTGGCTTAAGGTCTTAATAATTCTTTGTTTACTTGAAGGTGTGATTCTGCTCGACAATCTCCAGTCTGAGGCTGAACAACTTGCAAGATTCCTGAAAGAACGCAGGAACTCCTCCGGTACTAACAAAGAGAAACAATTATATGTTCAAGTAAGTCATGAAAAAACCCAAGTCTTTGATCAAATAAAAACCTATTAACATTTTATGATCGTAACTCTCTAAATATATCTTGACACGATTTTCTTGATTATCTCCGACAAGGATGTTGTATTTGGTCTTGTTTGTCTGTCAGGTAGACAGACGAATGGACAGCCAAACACGGTTCTCATTTTAACACAAATGATTTTCTTTCTCACACAGAGGTTGCTCTCATTATCGGCTGAATGCGAGTTCATCTTGACCTGGGACGCACGCTACCAGGAAGCAGAAGAAGTCACGGCCAAACTGAAGCAACTCTACCAAGAACTTCAGTAGAATGAAGGTTAAATATTGGAAATAAACCTCGCCATCCCACTCTTATGAAGTGGGGAATGAGAAATCTCTCGCAGGACAAGTCCTTTCAGCATTTTTTTTTTTTTTTTTTTTTTTTTTTTTTTACATAGAACGCGGCAGGCCCCGGAAATCCAACTAACGACCACCTGCTCATGAGTTCAAGGGACGATGGAAAAAAATGTGATTTGGTCCTTGGCATTATCACGTGTGTGGTAATCGTATGACGAGATTTAGGTGGGAACGTTCTTAACGTAGTGCTTTCTCAGGACGCATCGCTGGGATTGTGGTCCTTCACTTCGCTCTCTCCTGACCGGGTGACAATTTTACTTCTATTCTGTTTGCGTCAGGGTTGTTGTTTTTTTCACCCCCTGGTTAGCGAAGAGGTTAGTGAAGACGTATTATCTACATCAGAGAACGAGTGTCTAGCTGACGACACGACAAGCAAAGGAAGTATCTATAAACTGGTGAAGATGTGATTTAATAACAAAATTAAAGTTATCTTGAACAATCTTGAGGATTATGAACCATAATTAGCATGATGAAAAATCTGTACCTCGTATAGATAAATGGACTTTATAGATTTTGTGTGTTTTGATATACGTTTATAAGCATGTACTTAGCAAATATGCTATGATGGAAGCGACATGACGTCACAATAAGAAAATTCTCTCGTGTTCTCTCCCTCCAGAAGATATGAGGCAATTAGAGAAAATTCTCTATGTTTCTTAGTCGTCTGACTAAGCATAAGAACCTAGACATCCGCCATTTGACTGTTATTCGTTTAGACAAGCTGTTTCGTCACACATAAGACTATCACCAAAAATGCAATGAAAAGTCAGAAATATAATTATTTTGACAAAGTTCTCTGTGACGAAAAGTCGGGAAATCAAAAGCTCACCTGTGAGATTCTTTTGCTATCAGAATCGTTATTATTTATATTTCGTGAACTTTCGAATGATGTTTAATTTCTTGCAGAACCAATGCCTATTTTGAGAGTCGGTTACTTGAATGATTGCTTACTGTCCTATTTTTCTCTGCCTGTATTGTTTCCAGCCTGTCTTCTTAGTCAATTCAATTTCTAGATTTTCACTAAGTTCGCTTACCAGTTACAAATACTTTTTTCTTTACATTTCCCTTACATTTTGCATATTTCTTCTTTATATGTTTCTACTTTGACAATTTTATATTGCCTAGTATTTACTGATTGCGCTTGAATATATGAACGCAGTAGGACGCTGCAGTATTTTTGTCATGGATAATCAATTTTCCCACTTGCTTCTGTGCAATGATAATAATAATAAAGGTCATAAAATATATGCATATGAATAATACTAGATCAATTTGTAATACTTTCGTCTGCTGCAAGAAGGGTATCTAGGGTGGGAAAGTACTTTTTGTACCGCTATGTGTAAGCGCAGGAATGCTATTGGAGTTTGCATATAACTAGTAGAGATTCTATTCATTGTACGGATGAAGAAGTGTGGCAGGCACACACATATATATTTACTGTATATGTATACAGATTTAGTACAGAAGAAAAGAAAACGCATTAGAATAATTTGTCCAATTTCTCTTCCTTACTATGGTAATTTCGCATACATTTTCATGGTGACGTATATATATATATATATATATATATATATATATATATATATATATATATATATATATATATATGTATATATATATGATATACACATATATATAAATGTGAGATGAAAACAGCGATCAATACTATATACTGTATTATTCAGTCTACATATATTCATACCAGTGACATGAACTTTGTTACAGAGTCGTCGGCGAAGTGACTGATCAGTCATGATGTAAACAAAGCGACTTGACGTCAGCGTGACGTCACGTCTTTTTCTGGAGAGGCTTTGACGCACACGAAAAATATATATGAAGGACATTTGCAAATTTCCTGATGACTGGCCCGTATTTAGAAAACATATTTATAAACACATATGAACATACATATACATACATACGCCGAATGTTATTAACAAATTCATCAGTAAGTTTAGAGTATTCTTGTTACAAACAAGCATAACATAAAAATTGTTTTAAGTACTCATCATAATATATTCTTCATTGTCTTATCATTGTCATCTTTTTAGTAATCATTACTGCATGCGTGTATATATATATATATATATATATATATATATATATGTATATATATATATATATAAATATATATATATATATACATACGTATATGAATATATATATATATATATATACATATATGTATATATATAAGGATATATATGTATATATATACATATATATATATATATATATATACGTATATGTATACATATATATATACATATATATATATAATATATATATATATATATGTATATATACATATATATTTATATATATATATATATATACAGTATATAATACTACATCGCCATTATTACTGCCACAACTAATCTCTCTATAAATGAAATATTCCTTTGTTAAGGTCATCATGAATTGTATCAACACTTTTGACGATTCTTGTATGAAGTACTGTCGACCACACAAACGACCAGAGCTGGGCGCGTTACCGCCGGACAGGTAGTGCGTTACCGAAACTCTGGGATGCATTTCCGTCAATGCGTATTATACACTTACATACATACATACATATATATATATATATATATAAATATATATATATATACATATATATATATATGTGTGTGTGTGTGTGTGTGTGTGTGTGTGTGTGTGTGTGTGTGTGTGTGTGTGTGTGTGTGTGTGTGTGTGTGTGTGTGTGTGTGTGTGTGTGTGTGCGTGTATATGTATATATATATATATATATATATATATATATATATATATATATATATATATATATACAATGCGTATATATACATATATATACATATAGATTTTTCGGTAACGCAGTACCTGTCTGGCAGTAATGTGCCCAGCTCTGCAAACGACTAAATGTTGAACAATTTGTAAATTTTGTGGAACAAACGTCTAATGTCGTTGGTCAAAAGATCATATTTAGTTCAGATTTCTATGAGTAACTGATGTTTTTTGGCGGGATTTATAACTTGCAATCGACACTTTGTGGTTGACACATTCTGATATATTTTCTTTTGTCAATTTTGGACGACCTTACAAAAACTGCTGCAATACGCACGTAGAATTACTTATCTCGTTTATCTTTTTTGTACTTATTTTTCCTAAATAAAGTATGAATTCTGAGACTGAAATAAGACCCTTAAGTCATTTATGTGAGATTTTTTGTTCTGCAGCTTCATTTGTTACGGATTTATTTTGAAAACCCGATGTACAAGTTTGCAGGAACACATTTATTTGTGCCGTCTGTTTTTCAGAGCTTTCGCATATATTTACTTTATGATCTGCGAGCGGATCTATCTTACATTATTAAAGAATTTCCAAAATAAAACAAGATTTTTATTCCCTGCCCTGCATAAAATCGCTTTAATAATAAGGGAACAGTGTTATTTTGATTTATGTCAAATGTTCAACAACGGAAAAAGTATTTACATAGATCGGAGAGTTCATGAGTTAGTTTGGATTTACTGTTTTAGAATAGGGGCTGACAGAGACCGACATGGCTGACAGAAGTGATGTCAGGAACTCAGCAGCCTGCAGAGTCATCTCACAAAACCCTTGAGCAGGTGTGGGCAGCAACCCCAGGCAAGCGTGGAAAACCCGACGCCCTAATTTTTTTTTTGTTTTCCGGCACCCGAAACCCAAAGCTCACCTTAAATTAGATAACTAATAAATCTCCATCTTCTTTTGTATGACCAATGGTAACCGCATGCGCACTGGGCAGCCAATTGGGGCCCTTATAGGAAGTGAAGAGAGATACACCAGTGATCTTCCAACATATAACAAGACAGACCACAAATGTCTTCAAAAGTTATTTTCAAACATCATTGAGTCGATATTGGAGCAGTTCTCAATGATATTGGCTAGGTTTAAAGAATTCAAAAAGACTGCAAAATTTATTAAGTTTCCAGACAGTATAAAAATAGATGAACTAAATTTGCAGCTGTTTTCATTATTAGACAAAAATTATTTTGAAATACAGATGATTGAATTTCAGAAGAGCTCAATTTGGAAGTAAAAATGTGTTGACCTTAGAGCCTATTTGGAAAATATTGAAAAGGAACGATTAGTATTGGTTGTCCACTAAGGTGGAAAGGAAAACGCTCCAGGTATTTTCAAAGTGTAATTGCACAGGTAATGTACAATATAAGTCTCTCACGCTCACTTCTAACACGTGACCTGAATAAAATGGTCGCTCTGTTCTGTTCTGTTAAATTCGGGAGTGAAGCTCCCACGGGCTTTTAGTGTGAGCCCGTTTGGAGGGTGATTTGACTTATGAGTGTGTGTGGGGCCAACCACACATACTCATACATTCACAAGATGTGCACACTCATGTAAAATGCGTATGCACATCCCGGCGAATGCACCCTTCATGATGTATCAGTGTTGGTGTTTCAAGTGATGATGTTACAAGTGAATACTTTAGTGAATGGTGCTAAGTGAGACATACATACATACATATATATATATATATATATATATATATATATATATATATATATATATATATATATATATATATATATATATATATATATAGATTTATAGGGGGGGCTGACACTCCACCAGCCGACGCAGTTCATAATCGCTTAAGTGGCGGCATAGGCGACGCACAAGACCCTCAGATGTTGTCGGAGGCCCTCTCCTCAGAAAAGCAGTTGCGGGGCAATGCTGGAGGTAGTGCTTGAGGGTGGCTTCAGGGTGGCTACAGTGGTGGCATCTTCTTTCTGCAGGTGTTGAATCTCTCTTGATTTCCCAGAAACAACGGTCCTCCAGACGCAGACGGAAGAGCAGAGTTTCCACTTTTCTAGGTGTGGAGCGAGGAAGTACAAGGGGCTCGTAGTCTGTGTACCACCTCGCCCTCTCTGATACCTCTGCCTCCAGTCTGTGCTGAAGGAACCGTTGTACCTGATTAAGAGCCCTGGTGCGTAGGCACAACTGATTTCTGCTGAGAGGGACGACAACATCGACTTCGGGTCTTTGGCGCGCCGCTTCAGCTGCGGCGTCGGCTAGCTCGTTGCCTGGGACGCCCACGTGGCTTGGCACCCAGTTGAGCGTAACACTCCTGCCTTGCTGATGCAGCTTCAGCAGGAGTGTTAGGATGGAGGTCAGTAGGCGTACATTGTCGCTGGGCTGTGTCGATTCCAAGCTGCCTAGCAGAGACTGTGAATCCGTGTGGATCACCACAGGACCAGCTCGAGATATTAGAGCATGCTCTAACGCTCCTTGGACCGCTACGGCCTCAGCTTGGAGAGTGGACGCATGATCAGATACTCTCCTGCCGAAGGTCAAACCATCCGTCACGAAGGCAGCCCCCGCACTGCGAGGCCTGTTGGGGTCTACGGAGCCATCCGTGTAATAGACCGCCATTCCAGGTTCCGACAGTGCGCGGATGCCTTGTAGGGCCTGCGCTCGTACTCTTTCCTGATCACATAACTTCTTACTGGGAAGCTTTGCGACAACGAAGGTTGCAGATATCGACAGCCATGGTGGTGGGGGCTTGAACTCTGGGTGTGGAGAGTCCCTACCCTTCTCAAGAAGAGTGCTGGTGAGCCTGAAGGAGTCCAGGAGCCCAGCCGCCTGTGATAGCCAGGTACCGGAGTGGATAAGAGTACCCACTCGTCCCAGAGCTGTCACAAGGCTCTGACTCAGTTCAGTTATTCTGGGGCTCTGGACTATCTTGGCAAGAAAGTCAACCTCCAGCCTTCTGACCCGTGATGTTAATGAAGGCAATGAAGCCTCCATCTGGAGGTTAACGATCTTAGTCCAAGGTTGAGCTCCCAGGATAATCCTTGCTGCGGCATTTTGGCAAGACTCCAGGTCTTCAAGCTTGGCAGTTGCCACATTTATGAGAGCTGGGGCAGCGTAGTCCACCAAGCTGTGCTGCGGACTGCTTGCACATAAAATGTGCGAAGGACCTGATGCGTGGCACCAAGTGCCTTCCCCGTCATTGCTCTCATAACTGTGGTTCTTGCTTTCAGTCTCTCCTTGAGATAGGCTAGTTCCTTCTGAAAGGTGAGCCTCTCATCAATCCAGACCCCCAGGTACTGAAACTGGTAAACCCAGTCCAGCCTAAGGTCCTGGATGGTGAGGTGCCCCCCCTCTTTCCACAGTCTCAATGCCATGGCCTTCGATTTTGTAGGGGAGATCTTTAACCCTAACCTGCAACATTCTGTCGCTACAGCGCTTAAACAGCGTTGAGCCCTGTTGAAGCACTGCCGTTTCCCAGTAATTATGAGCGCAATGTCATCTGCATACCAGATGACCTTGCACCCATTGGGTAGAGGTAGTTCCAGAATGTTGGAGACGAGCACATTGAACAGAGTGGGGCTGAGGACCCCTCCCCCCCTGTGGAGTGCCATTCTCCAGCATTCTGGCCTCTGATATATGACCTTGAAAGCATACTTTCGCAGACCGGTGACTGAGATAGTCAGCAATCCAAGAAAGCAGCTTGCCTTTTACGCCCTTGCGAGCAAGGGTGTCTAATATCACAAGTGGACTGGCCAGCTGAAACGCCTTTTCCAAATCCAAAAAGACCACGATGGACGGTGTGCCACTGACAGCATTGAGGAGTGTTGCTATACTGTTTGCTGTGCCAGTGCCCTTGCAGTAAGCATGGATATGCTCATGCATTGGGCCCAGTTTCCACAGCAGCCTGTTTAGCACCATCCTCTCCGCTGTCTTTCCCATGCAGCTTGTCAGGCTGATGGGGCGATAAGCACTAGGTTCCTTTGGCTTTGGAATTGGCGTTATGATTGCGTCTTCCAGGCTGTTGGTAGCTTGCCAGTCCTCCAAGACGCGTTTATCACCCTTAGAAGTGCCTCGTCACCCGCTGGCCCAAGGTGGGTCAGCATGGAATAGTTGATGAGGTCCTCTTCAGGTGCCGTGTCTGAGCTGGTCTTGTGCGTGACCCATAGCTCCTGAAGCATAAAGCTAGCGTCAGTATCATCCGATTGACTCATCATGTCCTCAACACTATGACGCCTCACTCCTTGGAGGTCCTGCAGTGTGTCTTGAACACACTGCGGGAGTGAGGTGCTGCTGGAGCGAGAGACAAACTCCTGCACCAGCCGCTGCGCCTCAGCATCAGGGGCATGATGAGTGCGTCGATGTTGAGTCCTGCCAGTGGCTTTACGGAGCTTAGACCATAGCTCTGCTAGGGAGGTGTGAGCGTTAAAGCCCTCACACCATTCAAGAAATTTAGCTCTTCTGGCATCTGCAGCTATGACGTGAGCGTCATGAACTGCAGCGCGCAAGTTGCCCAAATTGGTCTGAGTTCGGCGCCGTCGGAAGACACGCCGGACCATGTTCACCCGATGGTTGGCCTCTCTCACCTCGGGGGTATAATACCAGCTGTTCTTATGTTCTCTGGGGGACTGGCGAGTCTTTGGGATGGCTCTGTTGGCAGCCACCTGCATGGCTGCAGAAAAGTCAGCTTCTAACGTTTCCACGTCCTGTGGTGGAACGTAGGACGCTGCCCATTCTTCAACAGACCTCTCAAACACTGGCCAGTTTGCCAAAGCTGTCTTCAACCTGGGAACAGGTAATACAGCTGGTATGGGTGGTGCATCCCGTATGTGCACAGAGACACCGAAGTGATCGCTAGTGACAATAGGATGCACCTCCCAGGTTACCCTAGGGAGGAGAGTGGCCGTCGCCAAGGTCAGATCAAGTCGTCCACCTTGTACGTGCGTCGGATTTCCATCATTCAACAACGCAATGTCAGGGTATTCATCTAATACGTAATCTAAGTGGCGCCCAGCGACATTGGGCCCATGGGGCGACATCAAAATATCATGATGGGCGTTGAAGTCCCCTCCTATGATGAGGAGCCTGTCCGCAGCAAGAGCACACACTTCTCCAAGGTCCAGTTCCGCTCTCTGGCCCATGTATATGTTGTAGATGGTGTACGTTTCATGGGCTCGATGGAGTCAATGGTCGCTCGTCCTTGACTGTCTCTGACCGACGCCACGCTTACTCACGCTCGTTAGCGTCTCAAATTTAGTTGCCAATTTATTTAAATGTTCCACAATCATTCCTTGCACACAGAATTCAGTATATACAAAAATATAATGTAATAATCCAAATTTTAATAGTACACTAATCTATCTCTCATTCATTCAACTTTTGCATACAAGAACAAAATACTAATTAATTATCTTAACAGAAAATGGCAATTTAAATGTTTCTAGAAGCTTCACGCTCACACGCATGCACGCACACGCATACAGACACAATGACATCAATTTTTGTTGTACAGTACATCTACGCATAATGCTAACAGAATTAGAATACAATATTAGAAAAGGGAGTAAGAGAGAGGGGCGAAGAACGAGGTATCGAGGACTTGGAATACTATTCCAGAAAATTAGAACATTTGTCTGTTAAAAAAAAAAATATATATATATATATATATATATATATATATATATATATATATATATATATATATATATATATATATGTACAGTGTATATATATATATATAAATCTAAATTCACTTAGAATTCAAATATCCATACAAAAACCATGTCTCTAGGTTAGCAAAACAGTCAAGATTTTCAAAAATGTCATACTTGATAAGATTTACAGGTAAAATTAATCAATTCTAATGGTTGCTATATGTAGAATAGATTCTGTTCTTTCATTTGGTACCTAATTTGTTCTATCTTGGATAGATAAAAAATTATACCACAAAATATGCTTAAAATGCCTCAAAATTGGCCCTTTTGGTAAGATGACAAAAAAATTCAGCCTCCATGCAGCAATGCTTCCATACATCCTAGATAGAAATGGATGTGATTTTTGGCTTTTTCAGGTCAAAAAAGAAAAAAATAAATAAATAAATAAAAGGGAAAAAGTACAGCAACATATGAAGCTATGAAAAAGTTGCTTTTTGAATAGGTCTAGGCAGGGTCAGAGGGCAGATAAAGGCAGTTAGTGACATAGTTTAGGAAGGTATGCAATAGGAGAAAGTTGATAGTAAATATGGGTAAAAGTAAGGTGATGAGATGTACAAAGGGAGAGGATGGCAAAGAATTGGAAGTAAGTCTTAAAGGAGAGAGACTGGAAGAAGTGTATAGTTTTAGGTATTTGAGGTCACATGTGGCAGGGGAGGAGTGGAGGTATATTGTAGATTGAGAGAAATAAATGCCTTGGGGGATTAAAAAGTGTCACAAAAAATAGGCATCTGGGAACATATGCCAAGTGATTATATAAAAGGGTGATTGTGCTGACAACACTATATGGAGTGGAGACTTAGAATTTAAGAGAGGCAGAGAGAAGTTTAAATGTGTTTGAGATGAAATGTCTGAGAAGTATGATAGGGGCTACAAGGTTGGATAGAGTGAGAAATAAGGAGGAGAGTTGGGGTGGAAAAGGAGATGGCAGATAGGGCTGATGAAAGAGTATTGATTTGGATACATGAAAAGAATGGGTGAAGAAAGATTAGTAGAAAAGGGCTGTGGAAGGCAGAGGTGAATGTGAACTTGAAGGAGTGAGGATAAGATGGATGGATGGGGTGAAAGGGGCTTTGAGCAAAAGGGGAAAGTCTGTTGAGCAAGAAAGGGAGAAGGCTGGAGATAGAGGTGAGTGAAGAATGGCTGTGTATAGATAATACTGTGATGCAAGGGAGGGGGGAGGGAGCAGGGGATGGATAGGGAGTGGTTATATGTGATTGGTATTGTGATGCAGCCTGAAGGGATTCTCTCCATCTTCTCTATTTTCTGCATTTGGGGACAGAGAGAAGGATTGCTGATTAAGTGAAGCAACCTTCCTGTGGATGTAGCATCTTGCTGCATTGCTTCTCACCCAGGGCAGTGAGTGGGGGACAGGAATCCATGAGGACCTAAGACGAGATGGAGGTAAGGGTGGTATATGGGGGTGAAAAGGGTGGGAATCATTACATGCTTTTTGACTTGGCTACCTACTTTATGAGAGAGGTGGTTAAATAGTTTAATTTGTTATGATGTTGCTGTAAGCTTTGACTAAGCCTCCCCTCATAATGGGGAAAGGGTATGTACTTTGAAGGTTATGAAGAATTCCATTATCAGAGGTAGACTTTAATTTAAATAAACTAAGACATAAATAAGACAAATGTGCAACAAGCGAATGGTGCACAACTTTTTTTTTTTGTAACATAAATCAGACATTCAACTTATTTAAAACAATACAAGTATTCTTGTCACCACACTGCTTATGAAAGATAGCACTTTCTCCCTTTGCCATTACAATACCCACTAACAATAAAATAAAAATAGTGTAATACTATACCTACTTTGAATGTAACAACAGAGCATGTGTGACTACTCACCATTCAATGATATATCACATTTATTCAGTCTTTGCATGCCAGAAACTAAACTTCTTAGTATATCTTATTCATACAAATGAAAACTACATACTCAAAAGAAAAACAATATAGGCCACTAAAAGTAAAACTTAGGTCACAAATTATTGCAGAGGAAGTACTATCTAGAACAGCAGAACTAACAAATAGTGAACAACACAAAAATGTATGGATAAAAAAAGAAATGAGTGATGAAGAAAAAGAAAAAGAAAAGGAGCTTAGAAATGAAGCGAATGAAAAAAAATGAAAAAAGAACTGAGACTGAAAAGAATTATTTTTTTTTGGAAAGTGGTGGGCCTGAAGCTGAGAAAATGGTATATCAGGAAAAAGGAAACAAAGCAGACAGAAAAAGACGAGAAAGAAAAAAATCAAAATTAGCCTATACCAACATAGATGGAATGATCTCAGGACTGAATGAACTAAATGACTATCTGGCATTAGAAAAACCGGACATAATGGGAATAGTAGAAACTAAACTAAAAGGTAATCTACCACCAAATACTGTGGGACAAGGTCTATACAACTGTTGGATGAAGAATAGAAAGGAAAAACAAGGAGGGGGAGTATTATTTCTGACCAGGAAAGACTTAAATGTGACAAAGTTAACAGAAGGAAAAAACAATGTAGAATCAATTATGATAAAAGTGGAAAGCAACCACATGAAAAGTAGAAAATTTGTAGTAGTGTATGTACCCCCCAAAACACAGTCCTGGACAGAACACAATCATTCCAAATTGTTGGAAGATACTAAGTATGAACTGACTGATATACTAAAAGAGGAAATACAGTAATTATGGGTGATTTTAACTCAAAAGAAATATGTTGGGAAGAAATGAGAGTAAAGGGTGAAGACATATGGAGCAGCATGCTACTCGATATGACCATTGAATACACAATGACTCAATGGATAAAGGAAAATACCAGACACAGAAACAATGAGGAACTTTCAAGATTGGATTTAATATTTACGTCAGAACCTGAAATTGTAGACAGAATATATTACAAAACACCAATAGGAAAGAGTGACCATGTACTAATAGAATTTGAATTAAAAGAGCAAATAGACCTAAGAAGAAATGAGAAAATAGAATAGGAAGACCAATGTACAACAAAATGAATTTTAAGAAACTTAAAAAATTCTTTCGTAATGCAAACTGGGAAAAATTCCTAAATGAAGAAACAAGGATGGAAGAGAAATGGAATATACTAAAAGAAATTTATAATGAGGGAGTGAACAAATATGTACCACAACAAAAGCAAGAAAGAGCATACATAAAGAACTGGTACAACAAAAAATGTAGTGAAGCCAAGGATATAGGAGACAAAGCCTGGAAAAAATGGAAAGACAAAAAAAACAAACAAACAAATGAATGGCAAACATACATCAAACTAAGAAACGATTATGTAAAAATACACAGAGAAGAAAAGAGAAATTATGAAAAAGAAATAATAGAAAAATGCAAGGAACAACCTAAACTATTTTACAGATATGTGAATGGTAAACTAAAAAACAAACAAGAAATAGAAAAGCTGCACCAAGGAAGTCATGAATATACAGAAGAATAAGAAATGGCAGAAATTATGAGCAATCATTTCAAATCTGTATTCACAATTGAGAACTCACTCGATTATTAGAGATAGAGACAGATATGAGCAAAAATAGGATTTGGTGGGAGAATGAAATTATGGACTTAAGAAAAGATATCATAGGATTAATAGACTGCTTAGCACAGGCGAATCATGAAATTTCTGACCTAAGAAAAACCAACTTGGATCTTACAAACGAGATTAAAGAAATGAAAAGGGATATAAATGAGTTGAAGAATGACAATGAAAAGAAGAAAACTAATGATAATAACAACAGCAAAAATTTAAAGATAGAGGTGAACAATAAATTACAAGAATTGACACAAAAGATCGAAGAGAACCTAGGTGAGGAAAGTATTCAGAAAATTAAGAAGTGGAAGGAAAACATCGAAAACAAGGAAATTGCTTTTAAAGAAATAGTCAAGCAGCAAATGCAGGATAATGAAAAAGACACAATTATCCAAGTGATTAACGAAAAAGCTAACTGGGTCAGGGATACAGTAGATAAGAAAAAATGTATTGTGGTATATGGACTAAAAGAAAAACAGGGATTGGCGAGGTACATGAGAGAAAAAGAAGAAAAAGAGACAGCAGTAGAAATCCTAAATGAAATTCAGGAGGGAGAAAGAGATGCATGCATAGACCTGGAAGAGACATATAAAATCTGTCGCTATTCTAAGGATAGAAATCGACCTCTAAAGATAAAATTAAGGTCACAGATGGTAGTAGAAGACATATTTGAAAAAGTAGGCAATTTGGCAAAGAGTGAAAAGTACAATAAGATATGGATAAAAAGAGAAATGAATAATGAGGAATTAGAAAAAGAAAAGTCACTAAGAGAAGAAGCAAAGGAAAAAAACTTGATGAGAACGGAGACAGAATGCAAAGAATTCCATTGGAGAGTAATCGACATGAGATTGAGACAATGGCACATCAAAACGAAAAAAACAAGGACAGAAAAAATAATGGAGAAGGAAGAAAATTAAAAGTGGCCTATATTAACATTGACGGATTAATTTCAGGTCTGAACGAACTCAATGATTATCTGTTGGAAGAAAAACCAGACATAATGGGAATTGTAGAGACTAAACTAAAAGGTGAAATACCATCCATCATTATTGGACAAGGCCTATACAATTACTGGATAAAAAACAGGGACAAGAAACAGGGAGGGGGAATCATGTTCTTGGCCAAGAAAGACCTAAACGTGACAAAAATTGCAGAGGGCAAAGGTAATGTTGAACTGATCATGATAAAAGTCGAAGGCAAGGATATGAAAAGTAGAAAGTTTGTGGTGACCTATGTGCCCCCAAAAACGAATGCTTGGAAAGAGAATGAACATACAAAAATGCTAGAAGATACAAGAAAATCACTAAATGAGATACTAATGGGTAAGGGTAATCTGGTAATTATGGGGGACTTCAATTGCAAAGAAATTTGTTGGGACAACATGACAGTGCGAGGAGGAGATGACTTGTTGGGCAACGTAGTGCTAGACATGACCATGGAGTACACAATGACCCAATGGGTCAGTGAAAACACAAGGTACAGAAACAATGAAGAGCCATCGAAACTAGATTTAATATTTACAACAGAACCTGAAATAGTGGACAAAGTCCAGTACAAGACACCAATTGGAAAGGGTGACCATGTACTCATCGAAACTGTACTAAAGGAAGAAATAGACATGGAGAGGAACAAAAAGCATAGGAAAGGAAGATTGATGTACAACAAAACAGACTTTGCAAAACTAAAGACATTCTTCCGGAATGCAAACTGGGAAAAATTCTATATGGAAGAGACAACAGTGGAAGAGAAATGGAATATATTGATGGATAATTAAAATGAAGGGGTAAACAGGCATGTACCAAGACAAAAGCGAGAGAGTACATTAAATGTTGGTTCAACAAAAGATGCAGTGAGGCAAAAGACAGAAGGGACAAAGCTTGGAAAAGGTGGAGAAAAGACAAAAAACAAAGCAAATGGCAAATTTATATAAACTATAGAAATGAGTATGTTAATGTGAGAAGAGAGGAAAAAAGGAACCATGAGAAGGATATTGGTATGTGAATGGTAAACTTAAAACCAAACATGAAATGGTGAAACTACGCCAAGGAAATATAGAATACACAGAAGAATTAGAGATGGCCGAAGTCATGAACAACCACTTTAAATCTGTCTTCACCAGAGAGAAAATACAAAATTGGGATGTAGATAATAACAAGCAATCTCCCCACATCATGAGTGAGTTCACAACATCACAAAAAGAAATATCAGAACATCTATCAAAACTGGACGTCAGAAAATCACATGGCCCGGATGGTATTGCAAACTGGATTCTAAAGGAATGCAAAGAAGAACTAACAGACAAAATACACATCATAATAAATAGCTCACTCAAAGAAGGAAAGATACCTAATGACTGGAAAAATACTAACATTGTACCAATATATAAAGGAGGAAACAAGGAAGAACCCACCAACTATAGGCCAGTATCACTAACAAGCACTATAGCCAAAATTTGTGAGAAAATCATCAAAAATAGATGGGTAAAACATCTGGAAGACAACAACATATTAAACCCAAGACAATTCAGGCTCAGACAAGGAAGATCATGCACCACAAACTTAATATGCTTCTACTCAAGGCTAATAGACATAGTGGAAGAAAGAAATGGATGGGCTGATTGTGCGTTCCTAGACTTGTAAAAAGCCTATGACAAAGTACCACACAGAAAATTACTAAAAAAAATTGGAACACATAGGAGACCCAGTACCAAAAAGAATATAAAGAAAATAGAAAGAATCCAAAGAGCAGCTACAAAAATGGCACCTGCACTTGCAAACCTATCATACAAGGAGAGATTGGCTAAACTGGAGTTACCGACACTGGAGCCAAGAAGAGAGGTGACCTATTGACCATCTACAGAATCATGTAGGGCACAGAGATACTTGATAGAGAGGGCTTACTTAACTGGGACAAGAGAAACACAAGAGGACATGGAAAGAAAATAAAAAAACATAGCTATAGAAGAGAATTGAAGAAAAACAGTTTTCCACATAGAGTTTTGGACACTTGGAACAAACTGGATAATGAAATAGTATGCGCAAAAACCATTCATGAGTTTAAAAGCAAACTAGACACTGCGAGATACAATGGCGGGACACCACGAGCATAGCTCCCCTTCCCGCAAAATACAACTAGGTAAATACAACCTAACTGTGAGGGAATAGAGAGACAGAAATCCCCCCCAATAAAGGAAATAACTAACAAAGAAGGAAATCAGCAACCAAATAAAAACTTTGATGTCAGAAAATTGCATGGTCCGAATGGAATTGCAAATTGAAAACTGAAAGAATGCGTAGAGGAGTTAACAGATAAAATATACAATATAATCAAATGCTCACTCAAAGAAGGAAAGGTACTACAAGACTGGAAAAATGCAAATATTGTACCAATATATAAAGGAGGAAACAAGGAAAATCCAACTAACTACAGACTGGTCTCCCTAACAAGCACAGTAGCAAATATATGTGAAAAAGTGGTCAAAAGTAGATGGGTTAAACATCTGGAAGAAAAAAATATACTGAACCCAAATCAATTTAGATTTAGACAAGGAAGATCATGTACAACAAACCTGATCTGCTTCTATTCAAGACTAATAGATATAATAGATGAGAGGGATGGATGGGCAGACTGTGTCTATCTAGACCAACAAAAAGCATTTGATAGAGTACCACACAAGAAATTAATAAGAAAAATAGAATCAATAGGTGGCATTGGAGGTAAATTATTAGAATGGATGGAGGACTTCCTGACTGGGAGAAAAATGAGGGTAGTAATTAGAGACAAATACTCAAAGTGGGAAGAAATGATAAGTGGTGTCCCACAGGAGTCGGTGCTGGCTCCAATCATGTTTGCCATATATATAAATGACATGGATGAAGGAATTGAGTGTTATATGAATTTCTTCACAGATGACACAAAAATACTAAAGAAAGTAAGAACTGAAGAGGATTGTGATTCATTACAATCAGACCTGGACAAAATCTGGAAATGGACTCAAAAGTGGGAAGTGAACTTCAATATCAAGAAATGTAGTATAAAATTGGTGAAGAAGAAATAAAAAAGTTAACTCGGAAAGAGACCTTGGAGTAATAATCAGCAAAGACATGACACCGGATAAACATATAAACAAAATAGTCGGAGAAACCTTCAACCTATTAAGGTCAATGAAAATGGCATTTGACTATTTGGATGAAAAAAAAAAAAAAAAAAAAAAATATTGGTTACATTAATTAGACCAAAACTGGAATACGCAGTGACACTATGGACACCCAGTACTAAAAAAAATATAAGGAAACTAGAAAGAATAGAGAGAGCAACAACAAAGCTGGCACCAGCTCTTTCCAAATTAATATACGAACAAAGATTATCCAAATAGGAACTACCAACACTGGAGCAGAGGAGAGAAAGAGGTGATCTATATACATACATACATATACCAAAGGCTTTTTCCCCCTTACACGGGGGGGGTAGCCAAAAAGTAGCCAAAAAGTAAAAGGCATGGAAATCACTCCCACCCATTTCATTTCCCATATATTCCACTCCCCTCCACCCTCCTCCCTCCCTCCTATTTTGGCACTTCCTGGATGATGGGTCATCCCTGCATCCTGTCCACTGCCCTGGGTCAGAAGCAGTGTTGCAAGACACAGCACATCCACAGCAAGGCCGCTCCATAAATTCGGCGATCCTCCCTCTCCGTCCCCTCATGCAGGAAAGGAGAAGACGGGGAGAAATCCCTTCGGGCTGCTTCAAATTTTTCTCATACATACTTCCTCAACCCCCATCCCTCACCCACTCCCCCTCATGCATCACAGCCTCATCTATACACAACCCTTCTCCATTCACCCCTATCGTCTGTCCTCTCCTGTCCTTCCTCCACAGACATTCCTCTCTTTTGTAAAGCCCCTTTCACCCCATCCATCCATCTCATCCTAGGACGCCCCCTCATATTCACTCCTTCCACCTCCGCCTTCCACACTTCTTTTACTAATCTTTATTCACTCATTCTTTCCATGTGTCCAAACCATCCTAATACTCTTTCATCAACCCTATCTCCCAGCTCCCTTTCCACCCCTGTTCTCCTCCTCACCTCCTCATTTCTCACTCTATCTAGCCTAGTAACCCCTATCATTTCATCTCAAACACGTTCAAACTCCTTCTCTCTTCCTCTCTCATGTTCCATGTTTCTGCCCCGTACATTGCTGTTGGCACAATCACTCCTTCATATACTCCTCTTATCATCCATTCCCAGATGTCTATTTCTCATTACACTTTTTAATCCACCAAGGCATTTACTTGTTTCTCTCAATCTACATTCTACCTCCACCCCCACTCCTACTTTTCCTGTCACATTCACACCCAAGTATCTAAAACTATCCACTTCCTCCAGTTTCTCATCCTTAATGCTCACTTCCAGCCTACTGTCACTCTCTCCCCTTGTACATCTCATCACCTTACTTTTGCCCACTTATATCTTCAGCTTCCTTCTTTCACATACCTTCTCAAACTCTGTCACTAGCTTCCTCAATCCCTCCTCTGATCCTATTTAGAATCATGAAAGGAATGGAAATCCTTGACAGGAATGATTTACTAAAAAATGACAATGGAAAAACAAGAGGTCATGAAAAGAAACTCAAAAAGGATAACTATAGAAGAGATCTGAAAAAAAAAATAGCTTCCTATACAGATACCTGGAATAACTTAGATAAAGAAATAGTGTGTGCAAATACTATTCAAGATTTTAAGAAAAAACTTGATGCTGAAAGATACAAAGATGGGTCACCATGAGCATAGCTCCCTTCCCATATAATACAACTAGGTAAATAGAGTCCTAGACATAGAGATCTACTTTTCTTCTGGGTTAGAAGTGCCGTATCCTGATGTGGTTCCATGTGGAAGAGTAAAAGGTTGTTCTGCAGTGAGTGTCATGTAAAGAGGGCAGCATTGTAAAAGATTGATTTTGGTTTCTTACCATCAACATGGTGGCAATGATCTAATGAATTTTAGAAAATATATCTAATGTCTGATAGTATGGATTTCATTCTCATTTAAGAATGATCATATCAATGTTATTCTATCAACCTCAGTGTAAGTGGGAGAACCTCACTGGAAACCCTATCCCAATTTCCAGAGCTCTATGAGTTACATCCACCAACCAAAGTACTCAATTCTATTTTATGTCATATCTGCCTGGCTACATGCATGATCAGTCCATCATCCCTAGATGATTTATGCATTTTGATTTCTTAATTATTTCACAGCAAGAAGCAGATATATTCATCCAATGGTATTTCATCAATAGGAAAAAAAAAAGTGAAACAAGTGGAGAAAGCCATGCATTTTCATATGACGTATGAAAAATATGGGTACTACTACCAGGGAGTAATTCTAAAGCTATTAAAAATACTATAATGATGTTAATGAATTTCCTTAGCACAATAACCATGCTTTTGGCTAGGCAGCTTTTGACACATCCAAACTAACTTCATCCCAAACTGGGGGTGAAACACTAGTACAGACTTCATCTAATGTGACTACAAATACAGTAGGTAGAAGAATCTTTCCTGCTCCTGTAACTAGTGGGTTTCCAGTGGACAGGTTAGATTTATAAATTTTGTTTTATTTTCAAGAGGATCTGAGAGGTGTTTTCCAACCAAAAACCTAAGGTGTGGGTCTTTTAATGTGCATGGGTGTGGTACAAATGAGAATAAGAGGGAAGAGATAGACAGTTGTGAGAAGATGGATGTTTTGGCACTGAGTGAAACGAAGTTGTAAGGCAGGGGTGAGATTGAGTTTGGGAGTATAGTGGGGAGGGTATAAGGAGTGAAGAGAGGATGATGGAGGGAAGGGGTGGCTATACTAGTAAGTGAAGAGATAGGTGGTAGAGTGGAAGGAGGTTTCTTCAAGGTTAATGTGGATAATGATGAAATTGGGAAGGGAGATGTGGGTCTTTTGTAAGTGCATATGGGCCTGGTAGTGAGAAGAGTGTAGAGGAGAGGGAGACTTTTTGTATAGATTTAAATGAGTACATAGAGGGTTTAGGGAGAAATATCAATGTAGCGGTACTGGGAGATCTAAATGTCAGAGTATGGGATGGACCAATAGATGGAGTGTTTGGGAACTATGGAGTTCCAGGAAAAAATTGTAGTGGAGAGTTGATGGTAGAGATGTGTTAAGAGAGTTGATGATAGCTAACACAGTGTTTAGGGAGAAAGTCAAGCATAAATACACATGGGAAAGGGTGGTGGAAAGAAGGGTGGTTGACAGGACTTTAATGGACTATATAGTGGTATCCAGGAGAGTAGGAAGAATTTTGGATGTACATGTTCTGAAGGGAGAGAGTGGGGGAATATCAGATTATTTTTTGGTGGAAGGTAAATTGAGACTGGAGGATAGATGGAGGAAAAGGACAGAAGGAAGGGAGGTGCTTAAAGTAAACTGCTTAAATGAGAAGGAAAAGGAGTACAAGAAGATGTTGAGAGAAGAGTGGGAGGTGAAGGATAGAGTTGAGGCAGGAGTGAAGGACAAATGAGGGTGTTTCAAAGAGGGAATAACAGTGTGTGCAAGGATGGTATGTTGAACAAGGAGGATAAGAGGGAATAGAAGGAAGGGTAATGAGTGTTAGTATGATGAAACAAAGCAGGTTGTAGAAGAGAAGAAACAAGTATTCACGAACTAGTTACAAAATAGAATGATAGAAACAAATGAGAGGTACAAAGAAAAAAGAAGATAAGTAAAACATAAGATAAAGGAGGCAAAAAGAGAAGCAGATGTAAAACAGAGGAAGAGTATGACAGAAAATTTTGAGAGTAGGAAAAAGATATTTTGGATAAAAATTAAGAGAGAAAGGGGAGGTGAATGAAGTACAGAAGAAAAGGTAAAAGGTGCAGATGGAGACATGATAACAGAAGATGTGGTGGTAAGAGAAAGATGGTCAGAGAATTTTTGGGAGATGCCAAATGTGAAGGATAGGGTGGGAAAGGTGGTTTCAGTGGGAGGCAGTAAGAAAATGACAGTGATGGATGAAGAAAATAGGGGAGAAATAAGAAAAAATGAGGTGAAACCAGTTATCAAAATTATGAGAACAAGTAAAGCACCTTTGTTAGATGGGTGTCATAGGCAGTGTCTAAAAAAGGGAGGTACTGTACAATGATGGTGGACTGACTGGTGAGGTTGCTAATGTTTGTCTAAAGCAAAGTAGAGTGCCAGAGGACTGGAGGAGTGCCTGTATAGTGGCATTTGACTACTTGGATGAGGAAATGATTAAAAAAATATTAGTTACAATAACACCAAACCTGGAGTATACAGCAACACTATACACACCCAGTATTAAAAAGAATATAAAGAAATTAGAAAGAATACAAAGAGCATCAACAAAGTTGGCACCAACTCTCTCCAAATTAACATACGAACAAAGATTGTCCAAATTGGAACTACCAACTCTGGAACAAAGAAGAGAAAGAGGAGATCTGCTGACTATTTATAAATCATGGAAGGAATGGAAATCCTAGATAGGGATGATTTATTAAAATGGGACAATGGAAAAACAAGAGAACATGAAAAGAAACTTAAAAAAGATAACTATAGAAGAGATCTGAAAAAAAAAAAAAAAAAAATAGCTTCCCACATAGAGTACTGGATACCTGGAATAAATTAGATACTTTCAATTTGCTGCTATCCTCTCCCCTTGAACATCTCATCACCTTACTTTTACCTACACTTATCCTCAACTTCCTTCTTTTGCACACCTTCCCAAACTCCGTCACTAACTTCCTTAATCCCTCCTCTGATCCTACTACAAGTGCAATGTCATCAGCAAACAACAACTGGCTTATCTCCCATTTTTCTCCATTTTCTTTAACCATCTCCAATCCCCAGCCCATTACCTTTGCATTTACCTCTTACACCACCCCATCCATGTATAAACTGAACAGCTCTAGTGATATTCCCTATCTGATATTCCACCACTCAATCCCCTAAGAACATGTATATCCAAAACTCTTCCTGTTCTTCTACTGGATACCACTATATAGTCCATTAAAGCCCTATCTACCACCTTTCCATCCACCACCCTCTCCCATGTACAGTTATGCTTTACTTTTTTCCTAAACACTGTGTTAACTATCGTTACCTCTCATTCTAGACACCTCCACTACAACTTTTTCCTGGCACTTTACACTTCCCAACTACTCCATCTATTGGTTCATCTCCTACCATAGCATTGAGATCTCCCAATACCACCACACTGACAGTTCTCCCTAAACCCTCTACGCACTCATTTAAATCTATCCAAAAAGCCTCCCTTTCCTCTGCACACTTCTAACTACCAGGCCCATATGTTTTCGGAATGAGAAGGCTGTGTATTCGAGTGACTGGTGTGTGAAATCCAGATCTGGAAAAGTATAGTATAGCATGAAATGGAGTAAAGAAAAGAAGATAAAAAATTTAATGAACCAACTAAGAGAGGACTGGATATGAGTAGAGTGGAATCACCACTAGGTGTGATACAAAAGAGAATGTGTCTAAGCGAAACTCTGAAGACTACTCAAAAGTAGGAAAACAATGTTTTTTTTGGATTTCATAGGGAAAGGGGAGCAATAGGAAAAGTTATGGATACAGAAAGAGAAACTAGGGTTAGCAATGTACTTAGGAATAAAGACATCAACGACTTGATGGAAGAATTGATAGATCTAAAAACAAATTATACAGCTTTGCACAAAGAAACTATAAACTTACATAGAAGTAACAAGGAAATAATCAGAGTTGAATGATCTAAAAAGTGAACTGAGTATGATTAAAAGCGAAAACGAAAGAAAGGAAAATGAGGATAGAAACAAAAACTAAGAACTGAAGAAAGAGGTCAAAGAACAAATACAAGCAGTGAACAAAAAAGTGGGAGAATCAATCAAAAAAACGGATCTCCTCGAAATAAAAATTCAGTGTAAACAGGAACGTGAAAATAAAAAAATCTCTTTCAAAGAAATGGTACAACAACAGGTAGAGGAGAATGCAAAAGAAACATTAAGATAATCAAAGAAAAGGAAAATTGGGTGAGAGACACAGTGGATAAAAAGAAATGGTATTTGTATACATTATGAAGAAAACAAAATACTAAATTCTAAACAATTTGGTTTTAGAAGTGGAAGATCATGTACCACAAACTTAATATGCTTTTACTCAAGATTAATAGAAATACAAGAAAGAGACAGATGGGCAAATTGTGCTTTCTTGGACTTACAAAGGGTTTTTGATAAAGTACCACACAAAAAGCTGCTAAGAAAATTTTAAATAATATAAGGAATACAAGGAAAGTCATTAGAATGGATGAAAGATTTCTTGAACAAAAGAAAAATGAGTTTGGTACTTTGAGACAAGAACTCAAATTGGGAAGATATGATAAGTGCAGTCCCACAAGGCTCTGTATTGGCTCTGATGTTAGCTACTTATATAAATATGGATGAAGGTGTGGAACGTTATATGAACTTCTTTGCAGATGATGCAAACTACTCAAAAGAGTAAGTACAGAGAAAGACTGCAAATCTTTTCAAGAAGACCTAGACAAAGTCTGGAAATGGAGTCAGAAGTGCCAAGTGAACTTCAACTTTTAAAAATGTAGCATAATGGAATTTGGAAAAAGCAAATGTAGAATATGTCTATATAAAATTGGTACAAAGAAACTAAAAAAAGTAATCTTGGAAAGGGACCTAGGAGTAACCATCTCAAATGACATGACACCAGACAAACACATCAACAAATTAGTCGAAGAAACTTTCAAATTATTAAGATCAATGAAAGTAGCCTTTGACTACATGGATGAAGAAGTGGTTAAGAAAATACTAGTTACACTGATAAGACCAAAATTGGAATACACTGCAACACTATGGTCACCTAGTTCCAAAAAAAATATAAAGAAACTAGAAAGAATTGAAAGAGCAATGATAAAGATGGCACCAACATTCTCCAATTTGACATACGAACAAAGATTGGATAAACTAAATCTACCAACCCTGGAACAAAGAAGAGAAAGAGGTGATTTGCTAACCATTTATAGAATTATGAAAGAGATGGAAATTCTTGATAGAGATGACTTACTAAAGTGGGGCAGAAGAAAAACAAGAGGACACAAGTAGAAAGTTAAGAAGGACAGTTACAGAAGAAATCTGAAAAAGAATAGCTTCCCACACAGAATGATAGATATCTGGAACAAACTGAATGAGGAAACAGTGAATGCTAAAACTATACATGACTTTAAGAGCAAACTGGATGTGGAAAGATACAAAAGCGGGTTACTACAAGCATAGCTCTCTTCCCATAAAATACAACTAGGTAAACACATCTTCCTTCACAGTTTCACCTTCATCCACATTAACAGGACCCAAATTTTGTATCTAGCTTACTTTCACATTTACCCACACAGTCTTAAGCATCTTAATTCACACTCTCTGGAATGACATAGTATGTGGGGTGATCTAATGGATGTATTCAAATGAGTCAAGGGTTTTAACAAGGGTGATGCAGACAAAGTTATTATATTATGTCAGCATGGCTGGACTCCAAATAATGGATTCAAATTGGACAAATTTAGATTTAAGAAGGACACAGGCAAGTACTAGTTTAACAATAGAATAGTTAACCTCTTCAATATGAGTCAAATTCTTGCACAGAGCATCAGATGCATAATGTACAATGCATCACACTACTTGCATTATAAAATATAAAGTCACTGGTGTATTACTCATTCTCTTCCACTCTGAGTAGTAACAAACACAGAAAATATTATCAAACCAGATAACAGAATTTGTGGTTATTCAGCAACAAATACAAAATGAATATAATCAAGACTCTGATTTTGGCATCTTCATATACCTACTTGCTCCTCATGACGCCTACATAGGCATCATTGCATCAAAGAGGTTAACAAATGGAACAGACTTAGTAACCATGTAGTGAGTACTGAAACTATTGGTTGTTTTAAGAGGTTAGATAACTTTATGGATGGGGATGATAGGTAGTAATGGACATGGAACTGCCTAGTGTAGGCCTTATGGTCTCTTGCAGTCTCCTCCATTCTTATGTACTTTTTTTTAACATAAAGAGAACTGACAACCAAACCCTTCCATTGGAAAAGAACCCAAAAATGGTAGGTTTCACTTTTGATACAACAGTAATGACCTTCAGCCCATATTTTACAGTGAAAATAAACAAGAAAATAAACATACTAAAGTCACTCATAAGTATCGAATTTAGTTACTATCCATTCTTGGGCCAAGTACAGAGACCAAATGCCTATTCCTCAGGGCTGTACCTCCAGACAGAGGTAAAAGGATTGGTGGGTTTTGTAAATGGGTAGAAGGGAGATAGTTCTTTCTGTCATGTATCTTGCAGGACTACCACTACCAGGTATCCATCATTGGCCCCTTTCAAGACAATGAACCTAACCAGTCTCTAATTCTCACTCATTCATGGTTCTTCCTCAGCTTCTTGTGTGATGGTGTATCCCTCTATATACCATTCCTTAATTTTCTTTCCATTACAATCTTTTGCTGGCATTCCATCTGATTCCTCTTTCAATCTTTCATCAATCTCAACCTCTTCCTTCACAATATTATCAAGACTACCATCTTCTATTTTGACATTAAATTCATCTTCATCCATCAGGGATTCATCAACATCCTTCTCTTCCTTTACAACAACTTCATCCTTACAATCCATCTCCTCATTCAAGAAATCTTCACCAGCTTCATGTTCTTTAATCACCAAATCATTACCATTTAGCTCCTCTTTCGTAAAATGCTCCATATCCACATGGATGAAAGAAAAATCAGCAACAGTCATTTCAACCTAAAATATATGTAACATAATATCAGGATTTACAGTAAACTTATTGTTGCAACCACTTTTTGAAAGTAGTTCTTAACTGATGAACATCCAATTTATTTTCTAAGAAACAAATTCCAGTTTTTTCCTTACCACCACATAATTTATGCATGAATTATCAAAATTTCCAAAGAATGGTGAGAGAAGGGAGAAAGAAGCAAATATGGGCTATGTATATGGGTAAAGAGATAAGATATACAAGGAAAGATGATGGTGGCAGGTCAAATGAAAATGTGAAAGGTAATCTTACTTGTTCACTAGCTTCCTCCTCTCCAATAGACATTTCTGTTGATAATTTTTTTGACCATTTGAACTGTGATGGGACCACTCCATGATTAGGTCGAGCCTTCAGTGGATGATCTGGAAAAAAAATAATAAAGACTATTTTGTCTGTTTTTTGCATATATCATGAGCCATCCAGGATCAAGTTGTATAATGATTAACAGCAAAAGTGTGGTTCACAGTTCATTATTATTTGTTGAAACAATCATGACTGCCATTCAATCAATTGTTGTCTTGAGTTTCACTAAATGGAAAACCTGCAGCCCCACAGTGGTTGATCTTGGGTCTTTCCACAGATCTCTCTGGGAAGTGTATTCTGTTGCCTGTGTTACATTTGTGTGGGAATGTTCCTGTCACTGGCTGAAGTTGTTATCTCTCCATCTGTGAAAAGGTGTAAGAAATACAGCTGAAGTTGACAAGAGAGAGATCTTGGGCCCAGTCCACAGACTAAGTATCAGCCCCTTAGGGCTGCACCTTCTAATGAAGAGGTTGACAGTTTTTGAAAATAGGCAGCTTAGAGGTCCATCAAACAAGACCACCACATGCAAACACCTGTCATCAGCCAAACAGCAGCACTACATGAGTAACTTGAGTAACATGTGGACCAAGCTGGAGTTTATTGCCAGTACCTCAGGGGCTTTGGCCTTTGGGTCTCCTGGGACAAGAGATTGACTGATTAAGCACTTTGTCTCTTTAACCTAAATCTTTGATTTCCTATTTTCCTAAATTTATCAGTAATTAGGGTGGGGGGTAGAATTCATAAATGGCTTACTTGGGGCAAACATACAATGCAAATTGACTAAATAAAACAAAATATCAATCAAATTAAGTTACAAAAATTACTATGAATTATGGGAAAACACTAATAATTTTTTTTTTTTTATGTACTTTAGAGGTGTTTTTATTACAAAATTAATTTCAACAAAATCACTACAATGTTTATGGCAAAATTTTATAGGAAAGGCATAGCAAAGGGTCACTGGAACAGACAGCAAGTAGGTCACATTTGCCAGAACATTAAAAAGAACTTGGCAAGAACATTGGGTATCCTAACTATAAAACTTTGGACAGTAATCACACTTATCAATTACACATATCATTCCTATAAGATCTATTTTTTCTTAAGAAATATAAACAAGAAATTTTCATAGACTAATAAGCTGTACTCAATATTGAAAATAACAAACTAGATGTGTAAGTCTATAGAGAAGACAGTGTTGTAGTTTTGAAAAAAAATATATATATAGAAAGTGTTTATTTTGGGGCAATAATATCCTAACCTAACCTAAAGAAATAATCTATACTAGGGAACTGTTGCAGCTTACTTGGGAGCCATAGTCACCTGCAATTGAAGCCAAATGGGGAGCCTGTCCAAATACCAGTTCATAAGGTGTCTTGCCAGTGGTGTCAGACCTCTGTGTGTTGAGTGTATACATAATGTATGGTAGATGCTGGGCCCAGTGGAACTCATCATCTGGCTCTAAGTTTAGATCTGCCTTGAGTGTTGCCAGCTTCTGCTCTATCATCTGGTTGCCACTCCCTACCAGACCCTGGGACTGGGAGTGACGTGGATGGCCCCATATAAATGTGACTTCACCCTTCCACTGTTCCATAAGGGCAGGAAGAGTACAGTTGACAAATTCCCAGCCACTGTTGGAGTGGAATATCTTGGGTGGTCCAAGATAAGCAAGTACACGCTCTTGTAGCCCATATGCAATGACATCAGCATCCTTTGAAGTGAGAGGAAATATTATGTGAAACTTGGTGGAGTGGTCCATAAAATGACAAATCCATTTGTACTCGCGGTCTGGTGTGTGTTGCATGTCAATCAGGTCCACCTGTACCCTTGCCAGTAGGCCTGACTCAATGATGGGGTGTAGTGGTGGTTGAGTGGTCTGGGGTTGTTTCAACTGGCAAATTGGGCAACTCTTACAGAATTCTTGAATGAAGCCTCTGGGGATTCCATAGTAGTGTTTGCTGACCTGCAATAAGTAAGCAAAAATAAATATTATAATAAGCAGCTACCGGTAATACAAATTTTCATATATTTTATATGCTATGTTTAATATTCTTTTATTCAATTATTAGTATAAATTTAATTCTACTAAATTATTAGTACTATATTGTAAGTACTAATCTAATTTGTATATAATACAAATAATTATATGACTTACATAGTCTGTTACTTTTTTGTAACCACCATGCTGTAGCTCATCCTGATGTACTTGTTTCACAATGTTGAAAACTTCACTCACAGGAACAACACGCAGGTATGTACAGGAGTTTGCAGTCTTCTCCTTACACTTGGTGGGAACCACCAAAACATCTTTCAACCCAAGCCTGGGAATATCTTTGAGCTCAAAGTGCTTTTGCTTCACAACCCAGTGCTTAAGTCTGGGATCCATATTGGGGGAACTACCCTGCAGGATATTGATAGCTGATTGGAACTTATCATCTTGTATAAGGCAGGAACGCTTGCTTGACAGAAGATCATTGATGACAGAAGACATATGCTCTCTGTGATCATCCATATTATTATGCTCATAGCCAGCACATAACACCGTTATATACTTTGATATGGGAACACTTCAAGTAAAATCAGTTTAACAGTTCTTACTTGACAGCTGTCAAATCTATGGTTGACTCCTTTAATGTATGATTTAACACTCAACTTAAGATTAACACCTATGCAGCTGAGGAGTGAAATAGAAATAATTAATCTCTAAGAGTGTTGACACTTTTGCTATATTGACATCTTTGATCTTAAAGGTCAGAATGCACAATGGGAGAAACTTTTTCAAAACTCCAAGCAAAGTAAATGAAAAAGCATTGCCGACCATTCCCACAAAATATTTTTGCTTATAAAACCTGAATTTAGGCAATAAAAATGCTTTTTTCAACTCTGAATAAATTGTCTGCACTTCAAAAACAGATTTGGCTTTTATCAGGAATTTCTAAAAGTGTGACACATAAGTACAGAAGAAGATTGCAAATCTTTTCAAGAAGACCTAGACAAAGTCTGGGAATGGAGTAAAAAGAATGAAGTGAATTTCAACATTAACAAATGTAGTATAATGGAATTTGGAAAAAGCAAGAAGAGAATATCGGGTCAATATAAAATTGGTACAAAGGAAGTTGTAAAAGTAAACTCAGAAAGGGACCTAGGAGTAATTATCTCAAACGACATGACACCAGACAAACATGTTAACAAAATAGCTGGAGAAACTTATAACTTAATAAGATCAATGAAAGTGGTCTTTGACTACATGGATGAGGAAATAGTAAAGAAGATACTAGTTACACTGGTAAGACCAAAGTTGGAATACACAGCATCTCTATGGACACCTAGTACCCAAAAAAAAAAAAAAAAAAAAAAAAAATAGAAAGAATTCAAAGAGCAACGACAAAGATGGCACCAACACTTTGCAATTTGACATACGAACAAAGATTGGACAAACTAAATTTATCAACCCTTGAACAAGAAGAGAAAGAGGTGATTTGATAACCATCTACAGAATTATGAAAGGGATGGAAATTCTTGAGAGGGATGACCCACTAAATGGGACAGAAGAAATACAGGAGAACACGAGAAGAAACTTAAGAAAGACAGTTACAGAAGAGATCTGAAAAAAAAGAACAGCTTTCCACACAGAGTAATAGATACATGGAACAAACTGAAAGAGGAAACAGTGAGTGCTAAAACTATACATGATTTCAAGAAAGAACTGGATGTGGAAAAATACAACTGCGGGTCATTACGAGCATAGCTCTCCTCCCACAAAATACAACTTGTTTGCTATTGTTAAACATTGAATCTATTGAATTGCTGTGAGAAAATTTAATAAATCATGGTCTATTGTGTAGCTGCTGAGTCTAAAAACAATTAACCCATTAAACTCCGATGACAATATTCTTGTCATTTGGTCAAATAAAACAAAAAATCATAAAACACCAAAATGTTTGATCAAACACCAGAAAAGTATGTCGTCAGTCCTCGCTTCGCTCGCGAGCGAAGCGAGGAGGACTGACGTCATACTTTTCTGGTGTTTGATCAAACATTTTGGTGTTTTATGATTTATTGTTTTATTTGACCAAATGACAAGACATCTTGTCATCAGAGTTTAATGGGTTAAGGAATGTACCAACAAAACCAACACTGTCAATAATTTGGATTTCAACATCTTCAAGACTAAGTTTCCAACACCTGTTGATCGGCCCCCATCCAATTTCTGATATTTTGGGATCCTCCCTTGTAATATATAGTATCCTAATATATATAAATACAATGCTGAAGGTTCCCTTATAAAGTATAAAAGTCCCCTTCCTCTATGACTGCAGGACATTCAACAAGACATATTACAGAGATGGGACAATATTTTTCATTAGCTTATTGGTCATGGATTTATACTGGTTACATCATTTAATGGTCCAATTTGAGCCATTTATGGCACAATAAATGTCTTTCTCATAATCTCTATATCTCAAAATTATAAATTTACTTGAATTTTTCCCTTATGCAAGACAATATGCCAATTTCAGCTACATATGTTCATATAAGTTGTCTTTTTTTTATATAATATGGCTACATTAAAAGGCATTATTACTGGGATAGGAAAAGCCTCCCAAACTATTTTTGTCATCTCTCATTGTCATTTCATAAATCTGAAGAGTAACTTAGGGGGATGTTCCACACACACGAGAACCCTCCCTCCCCCCCCCAAGCCTACAGAATTAGGTAGCCTATGTAACTCACATTTTGTGAATCTGCACAGATTATGAGTATTCATAAAATGTGCAGCACAAATAATGAATTCATAATTGGATGCACATATAATGAATCCACTTAACATCCACACATCATAAAATTCATACAAATGTTACATTAGGTAAGGTTAGATTCATAATGTGTGCATGTCTAATGGATTCATTTTGTGCCCAATTATGAATTCATTATTGGTGCTACACAATTTAATGAATATTCATATGTGCAGATTCATAAAATGTGAATGACAACCTACACAAATGACATGCCACATGCCTAGACATTATGACAGACTATGGAGCTGAATATGACTGTCCCAACATTTCCATGTTATGGCCTGTGTTGTTGACCTATCCCTACATGACATGAGACTGAGACTGTCATGACTGGCACCAGGTCTAGGCCTATGGCTAACCCCCAGACCCCCCACCACCACCCCTTGGCCTGGACAGGGGTGTGGGGGTGGGTAAGTAAAGTCATGGTTAGGCCTATGGCCACAGCATCAATTCATTGATTGGGTTAACACTAAGAATAAGATAATGATCTCGTTCTGCTCTGGGCCTAGCCTATCCTTAGACATACCTGTCAGTATTTCCTATTCTTTCTGCCCTGTATCCTTGGTTTTATCCTTCCTGATCCTGTCCCTCCTCAGTTTCTTCACTATGGTCAGACTTCCCATTTTCATCATCGTTAAGGTCAACTTCTAAACGTTCGGTCATCACCTGGTCAGCTTTCGGCATTTGGCGTCGTATTATGGGCCCAAATATCTATGGCTGGACGGATAATGAACGAACTCCACTGTTTAACTTGTCTTCTTCAGATTCAATTCAGATTTGGGTAAAAATTTAGTAGTGCACAAAGTTGCTAATAGCTATACACAAACAAACGTAGTCACTTCGACTGCTTCATACGCCATCTTTGTTTTGGTAAATGTGGAGGTCGAAGAAATTAAAGTATGATAAATTCGTCTATTCTATTCTAACCTAACCTACCTAACTACCTACCTAACCTAACCTACCTACCTAACCTGTATTTAGTAAAGCGGTACCAACAATTCTAGAGGTCATCAGACTCGTCGTCTTTGACCTCTAAATATGTCAAAATAAAGATGGCATTTACAGAACTCGACATGACTTTGTTCGTTTGTGTAGAGCTTTTAGCATTTTTTTCTGTTGTTGATTTCCGCCAAGAAATATGTATATTCCGTTGGTGTATACAAAATCAATGGTTTTGTAATGCTATATCGCGTAGATGTGCACTTCTAAAAAAATCCAAATTTTGCGACATGTTTCAATAGAAATCGCGAGTGTGTACACAATAATTAATAATAGGGCGTAATTATCTATATACTGTACAATGTTTGACTACAACGACGTTCCGCCGATACGTGATGAATAGCTGCGCGTTTCGGGGCTCATCGGAAATCTTCGGAAGTCTACTCTTATACTTATTTTAATAAAAAAAAAAATGGCTATTACAATAGTGTATTGTGTATCTCTGGTTAGCATGATTGCTATACGTACTTTCTTTAAGGAGCTACAATGTTTCGATTTGTATTACTTTTTTTTTTTTTAGCGAGTTCACTATATAGTCGATTTTTTTTCTGTTCTTTTCAGTTTGTTCATGTCACTGACATGACTTAGCGTCGTTGAACTTGGAATGCTTGGGCACTCCGATAGTATGTGTTCTTGGGTTTAGATATGCATGTTGCATTTTCTGCATTTTATATCAGTTTCCTTTTGTATTTTTTCTATTAATTTTGTTCTTGTTTAAAATATTGTCGATGCCTCTTATCTGGTAAATTGTTTCATATATTCTGGTCTTAAACCTGCTTCCCATGTTTTGTTTGTAGTTAGTGCCTGGAGTTTGGATTTATACTGTTACGGATCTCTGCAATTAACTCACCTTTTCTATTGCACGTGAGCCGTGACCATGGTGTCACGAGCGAATGGAAGAATGTTTCAAGGAATTATCCGGTTCAGGGAAAGGCAGGAGTGTCACTTTCTTCACTTTATTCTAACTAACGAATATGAGGATTTCACACGTGTGTTTAACACCGGGTCTAGGCTTACTGTGCCTGCTACCCGGGGTATGGCGGGCGACTCCGGGACCCCCACCTTACGTCCCCCCCACGCATACCCTCGCTACATACCCCTTGCTTCCTCTCCGAATCACGCATCAATCACGTCACAAATCACGTCACGTCCATACTAACCATCCAGGCACACTATGCATCATTCATTCATGCTGTTTCGCCACAATACTTTGATTGTTCTTTTGTGTTTGCTTCGGTTTTTTTTTCATGATTGTTATCATTGGTGTCCGTTGTATTTTTTTTTTTTTCTTTGTCTGGCTATAATTTTGATCATCAGGTATTCTAGGTTTTTGTATAATCTTTTATCCATGTTCAGTCTGTTTTTGGTCATAATTGTTATGTCCAGCAACGCCATGTTGTGTTCTAGGATGAGCAAACCAAGGAAGAACTAAAACTCCTTGCTCGGGAAGGGGAAGTCTTTTCTATGACACCTAGAAAGGTGAGAGTACAAAGGATGGACGTGAGCCCGTAGGTCCGCCACCCGGTGCTAGGAGATAGAAGGTTTAGGAGCTGAAGGTTGGTTGTTGCTGTTGTGGTGACGCGCCGCTGGTCAAAACCAGACTGGCCGTCTAAAAAAAAAATAATAATTGAAGACAGATAAGTAAGAGTGTGTGGGAGCAATGGGGGGGAGGGGGTGATAGAGGAAGGTAAAGTTGGGAAAGTGAAAGAAGAGTAAGTGTAATAGTGTGGGGCGACCCAATTGCATGGTGTAATTATTTTGTATGGTCACCCTATCTATTCTAAAATAAATTATTTTCCCTATCTAGCTAATCATATAATTTTATATGAAGGAAGGACTCATTTCTGTTATACATTTAGTTTTGACTTTGAGTTTGAAAAGTGATCTTATCATTTGATGTTATTTCTGTGATTAATATGAGTCTTTCCTTCATTGTGCACATAATAATAATAATATTTATAAGAGTTGGGAGCAGGTGTGATTCTCTATAGGCTTTGTGCCGTGAATATTAGTTAAGTAATAGTTAGGTATTCATTTAATTAAAGTTGTAATTACGATTAAGTTGTGTCACCTGCTCCCGGTTGAAGTATACATATATATATATCTATAGTTTTTTTTTTTTTTTTGTAAGGGAGGTTACGTTTCTTAATATTGGTTAATGTGCCATATGAATTCTAATGCTAGTGTGTTGTGTAACTATTACACTCCACAGGATGCGTGTGTTTAAGCGAGGCAATGTGCCTTGTGTGATATCTTAATATTAGTTAGACGTTACATTTTATATACGTAACCTTCCTTTTTTTTTTTTTTTTTTTTTTTTATTAGCTAGGGGCCATGTCTGAGGCGGAAGGGCTGGATTTTAGCCTAGTATAGTTTTTAATCTGGGCCAGTTTTTGTGGTCTTTTGTTTTGTTAGATGATTGAGGAGGTGGGGGTATTGTTATGTTCTAATATGTTGTTCCATGCTTTGCTGCTCAGTCTAATTAGTCTGGAGTGTATTGTTTCTATGTTTGCTGTTTTGTGGAGTTGTTCTTGTGTTTCTAGGTATGGTGGTTTATGTTTTAGTATGTTTCTTATTGTTTTGTTTTGTAAGGTTTGCATGTGTTTGAGGTCTGTGTGTGTACTGGTAACTGTGATTATTGGGGGGTATTCAAGTTGTGGTCGTGCTAGTGTTTTGTAAAGTTTTATTTGTGTTTTTGTTTTTAGTCCTCTGAAGCGTCTTAGTCTGTTAAGTGTGTTTTTTGTGTTTTGTATTCTGTTTTTGATGTGGTGTTTTATTCCTTGTGAGTTGATGGTGAGGCCTAGGATATGTGCTTGTCTATTGTATGGTATTATGTTGTTGTTTATTTTTATTGGTGCTGGATTGCGTGGTGAGATGGCTAGTAATTGGAATTTGTTTGTGTTTGTGGATAGTTTCCATTGTTTTTCGTATGTGTTGATTTTGTCAATTTCATGTTCTGTCTTTCTGGCAAGCATGTGTTTTCCTGTAGTGTTAGGGTATGTGATTATTTGTGTGACGTCGTCTGCGTATTGTATAGTGTAGCTTCCGTGTGAGGGTGGTGGTATGTCTGATGTGTATAGGTTAAACAGTGTTGGGGAGAGAACGCTTCCTTGTGGAACTCCGCTATGGAGAGGGAAGGCTGGTCCTATGTAATGGTTTATTTTGATTTTTGCTGTTCTGTTGTCTAGGAAGCTACACAGTGTTTTTGTGATGGTGTCTGGAAGGTGTGTTTGGAGTATTTTGTATTTAAGGCCTTCGTGCCAAACTTTGTCGAAGGCCTTGGATATGTCACGTGATATTATGGTGCATGCATGTTTGTGTCTTTGTGTGTCTGCGATTGTTTCATATAAGATGGCTAGTGCTGTGTGTGTTCCTTTGCCAGGTGTGAATCCATGTTGGTTAGGATTGAGCATGTCGTGTTCGTGTAAGTGTGCCATGGGTCTGTTTGTGATTAGTCTTTCGTATATTTTCCCGGGTGTTTCTAGGAGTGATATGGGTCTGTAGTTTTGTATTTGTGTGGTGTTTTTATTTTGTTTCGGAATGAATGTGATGATTGAGTTTTTGAATTTTTGTGGGAAGTATCCTAAGCTAAGTGTTTCGTTGTATATGTCTGTGAGTAGTTGTATTGTTATGTTTGGTAGATGTGCGAGTATTTGTTTCGTTATGCCTGATTGTCCTGGAGCTTTGTTTTTGGTGTGTTTGATTATGTTTTTAACGTCTTCTAGTTGTATGGGTTGTCCGATGTAGTTGTCAGTGTCTAGTCTGTCTAAGTCCATGTTTGCGTAAGGTTGTGTTTGATGGTAATGTTGTGTTATGTGTGTGAGAATTTTGGTTTCGTGGTTTGTGTCAAATTGTGTGTTTTCTTCTGGTGTGATTTGGAAAATGTTTTGCCATACCTGTCTGAAAGCGTTTTCTTTGTCTTTGGCGTCGTGTAGTTTGTCGTTATTATATGTTATGTATGGTGAAGTGTTAGTTTTTTATCCTTGTAGTTTCTTAATTGTGTTCCAGAAGTCTTGTGGTTTTTTGGGGTTGAATCTAATGTTTGATATGAGTTTGTTCCATGTCTCTTCGTAGTTTGTTTTGTGTTCCTCTAGTATTTGTGTTTGTAATCGTTTAATTGTTTGTGTTGTGTGTGGAGTCCAGTTGTTTTCTATTATGGCTTTATTTTTTATGTTGTTTGCCTTCCATATTAATTGTTTTAATGTTTTAGATGTTTTGGGGGTGGGTAGTTGTTTGTGGTGTGTTGTAGGTATACTCTGTGTGATTGCGTTGTGTATTAATGTATACCAGTTATCTATTTTGTCGTCTATGTATTTTGTGTCTTTTAATTGTGTGTGTGTTGATTTGTGTTTCTGTGTGATTGTATTCTTCTGTTGTTGTTTCTAGTAATGTTTTAAATTTCTTCCAATCAGCTTCTTTGTATAGTAGTCTAGGTGGTGTGGGAATAGTGATTGCTGTGGTGGAAAGTGTGAAATGTAGTGGTATGTGGTCTGATGAGGTTATGTCGCCTGGGTGTATTCTATAGGTGAGGTGGTGGTGTCGGTTGGTGAATATCATGTCTGGGTTGCCTGTTCCGTTGTGTGTAATGCATGTTGGGAAGTCTGGACCGAGGAAGGTGAGGTGGTTCTGTGTTATGAGTTGGTGTATGTTTTTTCCTACGTGATTATTGTATGTGTGTTTTAGTGTTTTATGTTTTGCGTTAAAGTCTCCTATGATGTATGTTGGTTGTGGTTTCTGTGTGATTTTTAGTATGTCTTGTGTTGGTAGGTATGGTCTTCGTGGTGGGAGGTATGTTGTGGCTATGATTATGGGTCCTTTGTTTGTGTGTATTTCGATGGCTAACATGTCTTCGTCAAAGTCGTCTATTAGTTTGTATTTTATGTTTCGTTTTATGGCTATTGCTATTCCTGCGTTGTCTTTGTTGTAAGTGTTTTGTGTGTGTGTGTGTGTTGTAGTTAAATAATTTGACTGTGTGTTTACCTATTGAGTTGAGTAATATTATATCTGGTGTTTGTGTTAAGTAGTGATTGCTTAGTTGGTTTCTTCTGTGGTATGACCAGTATTGTACGTTATGTTGTATTATGTGTATTGTGTCCATGTGTGTTTGAGTTATTGGCAGTTGACTGTCCAGTGAGCTGTGTCTGTTGGTTTGTGTTTATTGAAGTCGAAGTAACCTTGTTGTGTCCTTGTGTATTTGGTCTCAGTCAGTCGTTGTATGGGGGCTTTGGTTAAGTCAATCAGTTTTTGTCTGATCATTGTGTCTACAGTCTCCTCTGGTATTTCTTTCGTGTATATGTATTTGACCTCGTTGTTTTGTAGGAGTGTGTGTACGTTTTGGTGTATTTCTTCGTTTGTCATATCTATTGTGTTGGGTGCAATGATCTGTATTGTTTCTGTGTTTTGTTCTGTTTTCTTTGTCTTTGTAGGTTGTTCATTTTCTGATGTGGTGTGTGGCCTTTTATTTCTATGTTCCTCTGTTTCCATTTCTTCTGTTTGTGGTTGAGTGTGTGTTGTGTTGTTGATCATGTTCAGTACAGCTGTGGGTTTTATGACTGAGGGTGGGATTATGATTGTGGGGAGTCCGTTGGCTTTGTAGTATGCGTCTATTGTCTGTTGGTATGTTCCAGGTGTAGCTGCTTCATTTATGTTAGCGTGTATGATTGCTGTGTTGATTACTGTTAGGTGTTTCAGGTTGATGGGGTTGGGTGTTGGTGTGTGTGTTGACTGAGCAGTATGGCTTGAAGCAATGTTTGCATATGAAGTGTTGGAGTGTGAGTGTGTGCTTTGATTTTTGTTCTCTTGAATCTTCTTCTTTATCAGGTCCTTCCTTACTTGGCATCTGGCTGCATATGTTGGGTGATTTAGGCCACAGGCGATGCATTTCTTCAGTGCGTTGTGGCAATTATTTATGCGGTGGTCTCTTGAGCAGCAGCTTGAACAGATGGTGTATGTGTTTGGTTGTGTACAGTGTTTGAGTGTGTGGTCATATGCATAGCAGCGTGTGCACTGTGGTAGGTGAATGTATGTCTCTTGGCTAAGTGTATGTGGGGGGAATGATTGGCTAAATACTAAGATTCCTTTGTTTAGGCATTTTGTCACCATGGCTGTAGTTTCTAATTTTGCCTTGATGATTGTCTTCGTATTTGGCATTTTGATGATGCTGGTTATCTTTATAAAGGTGTTCAGGCGCTCCATTTCATTTTTGATAGTTTCGGGGTCTTCGTTGTAGATATGTTCATCCACTTGTCGTATCACCAGAGTCCTCTTGGCATTCAGTTCCGGGGGGTCTATGATGTCCAGGCCTTCTTTGTTAAATTCCGTTTTGGTGGCTCGCTTGGTCAGTTCTTCGATGGTGTTGTCGTCGGCTATGGCAGTATGTTGGGTGCCATTGGTGTACAGTTTCTGGATAGCTATTCCCAGTTTGGTTAATAGCTTCCAGACTGTGGAGCGTTTTGATTGGCCGGCCGTGGGCCGGTTTTCTCTAATACTTATTCGACCCATTGCGCCGAAGCGCAAATGGGCTTGTGAGTGTGTGTGTGTTCCTGTTAGTGTGTGTATGATAGTTGTGTAGAGTGAGAAAAAAGAAGAAGAAATTGGTATTGGGGAAGGGGGAGGGTCGTAGGGTTCGGTCTATTCTCGCGTGTCTACTGGCTAACGGCGGAAGCGACTGCGTTGGCTGGCGCCCTTTTTTTTTTTTTTATTGATTGCAAGTATTTACAAAAGAAAAAAAAACTTGCGCGGGTCACAACCCGCTACTTCCTAAGAAGTCTGAAGGACTTTTACAATGTATCACAAAACTAAAGGTAAATATGCTGGCAGCCATCTCTTCGGTACTCTTCTGTCTCCCGGTCTGATGTGTCGTTTTGTCTCAGTCCATGCCTTCCGGGATCCCAGGTAAGGACGGCCAGTCGTCTTTGCTGTAAAGAAAGAAAAAGTCATGGTGAGCGGATATGCTTGTTGTACATAGGCTATATATTCAGTGTGTATTCATCACGAAAAGAAAAAGAATAAAATGGGGGGCATTATCTGGGAGGTGATACTTCCGTTAGGCGCCGAAGCCGGTATGGGTTGATCGCGCCCAACAGCCTCCTCACTAGACCCTCCGGTGAAGTGGCAGGACCCGCTCGAAGAAATGCAGACGCTGTACAGGTAGTCAAGTAGTGGACCAGCGTATTGGCCCCCACCGCGCCGCAGTGTTGGCAGTCTTCCTGGCGTCCCGCAATCTCCCAGAAACATCGATATCCTAGCCTAAGTCGATGTAGGATCACTTCTTGTGGCCTGGAGAGGCGCATTCCTGTGGCCAACTTCTCATAGTTGGAAGTCCTCTTGTACCACAGGGCTGACGGCCTCATGGGCGCCATCAACTTGTGCTTTTCTACCTCTCGCCGGGTCAGTGTTCTTGTGGCGATGGTCAAGATCTCTGCCCGACTCGGGAGCACATCAATCCCGCCGTCCATATGGTGATTGGTCGCTGCTTTCCTTGCCTCCCTATCTGCCTCTTCGTTCCCCGGCAGGCCGATGTGTCCGGGGATCCAATTAAGGACGACTATTCGTCCTTGCTCATGGAGTGACCTTATCTGAAACAGCAAAGATGTCATTAGTTGTACATAATCTTGATGTATGTCATTTTGGATGCTTTGTATTAATGACAGACTATCAGTATGTACTACAACATGGCTTTGGTGGGTGTTGAGGGCGTGGGTCAGCGCCAGCCCCACTGCAATTCCCTCCGCTTGCATTGAGCAGCGAGCGCCCAACACCCTTACTCCCTGTCGTGTGTCTTGTGTGACAAACGCCGCACCCGCCGTCCTACGCTCAGCATCTACTGATCCGTCGGTGTAATACACCACGGAGTTTTCAGGTGTGACGGCCCTCATAGTCTCCACAGCTTTCGCCCGCAGTTGCGGTAGTGGTGCACTACGCCTCATCGCCATTATTGAGATCTTGGCTGGTAGACTCTCCCAGGGCGGAGGTTGCACATATCCATCCACCGGTACATCCCTCCTTTTTAGTAGGATGAGGTCCTGCAGGTGTAAATCCCTGATGTGTCGCGCGAGCTTCGCCGACCATCTGTTCATCGGGAAGACCTCTGGGTCCTGCTGCAGGGCCGCGTTTATTCTTCGCTGTAGGAAGGAGTTCTGCTTTTGGATGACTCTGGTAGTGAAGGCGGCCAGACGTTGTGAAATCCTGGCACTGACCGGCAGTATTCCCGTCTCTTGTTGCATGTTGGCAACCAGGGTCCAGGGTGGTGCACCAAGTATGACGCGCAGGGCCCTGTTTTGTACTGCGTCTAACTTGGATATCTGGATCTTAGAGAGGCCAGCAAGGGCAGCGCTGGCATAGTCTAGCAGTGGCCTTATCGCGCTTACGTAGAAGGTCCTGAGAACCTTACTAGTGGCCCCGTCTTCCCTGGTTGCCAAAGACCTCATGACATTTATCCGGGCAAGGGCCCTTTCCCGGAGGTAAGCCACCTCTGTCTTAAATGACAGCCCGGAGTCTATCCATACGCCAAGGTACATGTGTGCTTTTACCCACTCTACCTCATGCCCTTGTAGGAGTAGTCTGTTTGCCAAGGACCTTTCGCCGCCAAAACATATGGCCTTGGTCTTTGGTGGCGATATCTTAAGGCCAAGCACATTGCACTTCTCTGATATGTCAGCAAGGGCTTTTTGTGCTTTTCTAAACTTGGCTCCTCTCCCCGTCACCACTAGGGCGACATCGTCTGCATAGGATATCAGATGACATCCCTTAGGTAGTGGGGTGGCAAGCAGTTCTGCCATTAGCACATTGAACAGGGTGGGGCTTATCACTCCACCCTGTGGTGTACCGTTCTCCAAGGGGTGGTAGCTGGAGACTGCTCCCTGCAGCCGAACCCTGGCTCTTCTGTTAGACAGGTAGTCCGCTATCCATTGCAGGAGTCTCCCCCGAGTCCCCCTGGCGGCAAGACCTTCCAGGATGGCATCGGGACTGGCCAGTTCAAATGCCTTTTCGAGGTCAAAGAAGACGACCATCGCGTGACCTCGCTCCACGTGACTCAACAGCGTGGCAATGCAATGAGCTGTCCCTATCCCCCTGGTAAAACCATTGAGATTCTCCGGGGGTGGTCCTAGTTTCCACTGTAGTCTTCGTAGGACCATCCTTTCCATGGTCTTCCCCAGGCAGCTCGTCAAGGAGATGGGCCGATACTTCCCAGGCTCCTTAGGCTTGGGGATAGGGACGATGTCGGCTTGTTTCCAGTTGTGTGGAACTCTACCCGACAGCCAGCTGGTGTTCACCAGTTGTAGGAGCGCTTTCTCTCCGGCATCACCCAGATGGGTGATCATGGAGTAGGTCACTCGGTCGCTGCCGGGAGCCGTGTCAGTGGATGCCCTGTAGGTGGACTGTAGTTCTTGCAGGGTGAATGGCGCGTCTGTGTTTTCTGGGGACTGCATGGCGGCTTGTATCCTGGCTCTTCTTGTTTCAAAGAGCCGAGCTTGAGATCTCTGCAGCTCAACGGGTAGCGTGGCAGTGTGTGTACGTCTGGCGAATTCCAATGCCAGATCTTCTGCCTTGAGGTGTGGTGTTTGGAGTGCTTGTCGGGGAGGGACACGCCTTGTGGCTGTGTGTATTTTCCCCCACAGCTCCCTTAGAGTGGTGTGTGCGCTGAAGCTGCTGCACCACTCTAGCCATTTGTCGCTACGTACGCGTTGAGCTACCTCTCTGGCCTCCTCCACGGCAGTCCGGAGGTTAGCCAGGTTAGCAGGGTTGCGATGTCTGCGCAGGGTCTTTCGCATGGTGTTTACCCTGTGGTTGGCTCTTTTTATATCCTGGTTATAATACCAACCATCGCGGTGATTCCTCCTGCTTGGTGCAGTCCTGGGTATGGCCTCCGCTGCTGCTGCATGTATGGCAGAGGTCAAAAAGGCCTCCATCCCATCCAGGTCGCCGATGGATGGGGTTCCAGTGGACACCTGCGCAGTTACCTTTTCGCTAAAGAGCTTCCAATTGGCTCTGCGCACATTCCATGATTCCACTCTAGGAGCCAGTGGGGGTGGTGAGGCCACGGTGAGCGTCATATCAATGCCAAAGTGATCGCTCGTGACCGTATCGTTAACCCCCCACGACATGCGATGCAGCAGGGAGGAGGAGGCGAGAGAGAGATCAAGCCTACCATGTTTGACGTGTGTGGGTGACCCGTCGTTCAAGAGGGCCACACCAGGGGTGGTGCTGAGGACTTCCTCGATATGGTGTCCAGTCGAGTTAGCGGTTGTCACTGAGTGAAGTATGGGATGATGGGCATTGAAATCTCCTGCGACAATATACTTCTCCTTCTCCGCAACGGTGCAGAGCTCCCCCAAGTCTAAGTGACCGTGGGTAGGCGACCTGTATATGTTATATACGTGCACGGTCTCCTGGGGGAAGAGAAGCTGAACCGCAAGTACCTCAGCATCCTCCCCGCAATCTATCGGTGGGTCAACTCTCGAACACGGGATGGATGCGTGGACAAGTGTCATGCATCCTCTTGTTGTTGCTGTTTGGGGTAGCACGAATACGTGGTACCCGGACACCCTGACCTCCTCGTCTGCCAACAGGGTCTCTTGCAGGAGGATGACGTGCTTTTCCTCCTGCTTTATGAGCGCCTGTAGCAAGGATTGCTTTCCCCTGTACCCGAGGATGTTCCATTGCAGAAAGCGAATGGTCTGGGTGTATGAGTGTACCGTGGTTGTGTTATCCATGCTGTATTGTGCACTCCTCCTTGGATTCAGCTGAAGATGGGCTAGAGGGTGGAGACGATCCCTCGCAACTGCAGTCAGTTTCAGTGCCTTCCTCTGAGTCCTCCGCAGCAGGCTGGTCAGGGAAGCCAACCGTGAAGGTTTTACCTCCCTGCATGGAGAGGTCAATTTCCCTCTTCATACGTCTGGTGACAACGTGCACTCCTGCCGGCAATATACTTCCTGGCTCAGTCTTAGTGGTGACCTTGCTTTCTACCTTGCTTTTAACCGTAAGCTCGGCAGGTTTAACGGCCCCTGTGCAATCTAGGGCTGGCACTGGTTCCTCCACTCGGGACTTGGCAGGCAGGGGTGTTGCGTTGTTCTCAGGAGGCGAGGGCACTGTGCTAGGTTGGGGCACTCGCGGTTCGGCAGGAACTGTTGGTGGGTTAGGGTCGCCTCTGACTCTGGGTTGGTTTCTCTTTCTGTCCAGCATTGCTTGAACCATGTCGGTGAGGAAGTTGGTCGCGCCTTTAACTTCTGCCTCACTGTTACCCAAGTGACGCGCCAGTGCAGCCGCGGCGACCCCAACAAACTGAAGTAATTCTTCCTCCTGGAAGCAGAGGGATGGCGCAGGAGCTGGCTCTGACAATTTTGTCTGAGTTGGTGCTTTCGCTTGGGTGCTTCCTTCCTTTCTGTCTTGCATCTGGGGCCGCTGGGGTAGACCTGGGAACTCGGCTGTTGATGTTGATGGTGGCTGCCGGCTAGGTTCCTGCTGTGGCCTTGAGCGATGCCAAGCTGAGGGACGAGGTGGTGCCGGGATGAAATTGGGCTTTGCCTCGATCACCGCTCTCGTCGCCTTCGCTTCCGTCTTGCGCACATTGCAGGACAGACTCCAGGCGTGGTGACCTTTGCCGCAGTTGGGGCACTTAGGGGTGGTCGTTTCGGCGTTTTTGTGCCGTTGGATGCAGGTTTCCGTGGTGTGCGGTCCGCTGCATATGGCACATTTGAATACCCGCCTGCACCCGCGCTGGTGGTGACCATATTGCTGGCACCGAAAACACCTCATGGGTTCAGGAATGTATGTCCGAAGGGGGTAAGTGCCCCACATACCCAGCTCGAGCTCCCTTGGTGGGGCCCCACGTAGGGTCACCATCACCTGCCGCGTCTCCTCCTTCCTCCAGATGCACCTTTCTGCTTTGACCACGTCCGGGTGCTTCCGGATGGCGTCCAGGGGGTTGTGGACAGGATACCCCTGCAGCACCATTTTTATCTCTCTCTGCGCTCCCTCAATGCACTCCAGCTTAACCGTCTTACCATTGACCTCCGTTAAGTTACGTAGGGCAGTGGCGGCTGTGTCATCTTTGGGGGTGATAATTATCTCCCCCGTTGGAAGGGTTTTGAAACCAATGTTCCAATTACTGTGAGCTTTTTCAATGTGCACACAAAGATCGTATGCAGAACTGAACCCTGCCGGGTGCTTTTCGGTCTTGAACCGGTCTGGCATCGATATGGGTATCGATGGTACCGTTGCCTTGGCGTTGCCCGGTTGCTCCCTACTCATGGGAGCTGGGTTACCTCGCTCGCCTCCCGAGGGTTGTGCGGTATCGTTAACCTTGTTGCCTTTGTTCCTCCTACGGTTGACTGTTTCCCATTCTCCACCCTCATCGCCATTCGGCTCCTGTGTGGGCCCAGACGGTTCCATCTTACTCATCCAACTGTTTCCTACATTGCCATCTGATCCCTAGCGCTTAAGGAGAAGGACGTGTGTGGGTGAAGGAGGACGTTTACAAGGTGGAGGAGAAGTGGGAACAAGTGGTTAAGAGGGGAAGTTACCAAGGGAATGGACAAGTGAAAAAGGGTTAGGTGGGCAGAGGTGACGGATAGAAAGCAGAGAGGCGGAAGAGGAGGAGGAGGAGGGGAGAAAGGAGTGAAAGATGTAGGCGGGTGTTAAGTGGGAGTGGTAGAGTTAGGTAGAGGAGTTGGAGAGAAGATGTGTGGTGGAGGAGGAGGAGGAGGTAGATGGTGAGGAAGTAGGAGAAGAAAGAGTATGAGCAGGAGGGGTTATGGGGGAGGAGAAGGAGGTTGCGAGCCAGAAAAGTAGGATGAGGTGGAGGCGCGGAGCGTAGGTAGGCGGAGGAGGGAGAAGAATGGGGGGGGGATGGAGGGGGAGGTGGGGATAGAATAAGGAGTGACGAAAGAACACTACACTACACAACACTGCAATTAAAACTTATGCGTAGCATTATAATCGATATTGCACTTAATGCTACCACAATCTGATATAGCGTGCACTGCACTCACTTCACTGGAAGTATAATAATTATACTTCTATCACCGCACTTACTATTTGATTCACTACACTTTAACACTGAATATCGTACTTAATCACTGCACTTTTCGAGAGTACGATAAGTAGAGGCGAAAGAACACTGCACTACGCTACTCCGCAATTAATACTTGAGCGTAGCATTGTAATCAGTATTGCACCGATATCACTTGCACTGCACTGACTTCTCCGGAAGTATAATAATTATACTTCTAGCACGACACTTATTATTTATTTCACTACACTTAATCACTAATAAGGAGGGACGGAATAAGAACACTACACTACACTATATTGCTTGCACTGCACTCGCTTTTCCGTAAGTATAATAATTATACCTCTTACACTACACTTAATCACTGATAAGGTGAGTCGGTAGAAAGATTACTACACTACACCGCGCTTATCACCGCAACTTTTACTTGAGCGTAGTATCTTGAATCACGACACTTCAGCAACCACAATAGCCAACGCCCTGATATCGATAGATAGCTGCACTTCCTATCGCTTACACAATTTTCACTGCACTTCCTATCGCTTACACAATTTTCACTGCACTTCCTATCGCTTACACCGCACTTATTCGGAAGTACAATAAATACACTTTTGAAACTTAGTATCGTTTGACTGCACTAAGCGTCGAGGCGGAGCACTCAGCGATCGGGCAAAACGCCGTTGAGCGACTGCCGTTTTACAGTAACCGGAGGTGGAGTACCCACTAATATACAAACACAGATTTTATAATGTGCACTTCTCACTGCACTCGCTTTCCGTAAGTATAATAATTATACTTCTTACACTACACTTAATCACTGCTAAGGTGAGTCGGTAGAATGATTACTACACTACACCGCGCTTATCACCGCAACTTTTACTTGAGCGGAGTATCTTGAATCACGACACTTCAGCAACCACAGTAGTCAACGCACTGATATAGATATCGATTGATAGCTGCACTTCCTATCGCTTACACATTTTTCACTGCACTTCCTATCGCTTACACCGCACTTATTCGGAAGTACAATAAATACACTTTTGAAACTTAGTATCGTTTGACTGCACAAAGCGTCGAGGCGGAGCACTCAGCGATCGGGCAAAACGCCGTTGAGCGACTGCCGTTTTACAGTAACCGGAGGTGGAGTACCCACTAATATACAAACACAGATTTTATAATGTGCACTTCTCACTGCACTCGCTTTTCCGTAAGTATAATAATTATACTTCTTACACTAGTCAACGCACTGATATCGATATCGATTGATAGCTGCACTTCCTATCGCTTACATATTTTTCACTGCACTTCCTATCGCTTACACATTTTTCACTGCACTTCCTATCGCTTACACATTTTTCACTGCACTTCCTATCGCTTACACCGCACTTATTCGGAGGTACAATAAATACACTTTTGAAACTTATTATCGTTTGACTGCACTAAGTGTCGAGGCGGAGCACTCAGCGATCGGGCAAAAAGCCGTTGAGCGACTGCCGTTTTACAGTAACCGGAGGTGGAGTACCCACTAATATACCAACACAGATTTTATAATGTGCACTTCTCGCGCGGAACACTTCACTACACGACAAAATAAGAGTTCCTGCTAAGCAGGATGTATCCCACGAAGATGTTCACTTAACGAGACCGCGACGACGAACTCCCATGAGGGAGATGTTTACTACACCTGCTGGCGCCCGAGTGTCCACTCGCAGCAATGGGACCTTTCGCAGTGAGAGATTTGATACCAGACACCGCCAGATTTTGTAATTCTTGCCGAAAAATAATTACTTTTTGGGGCAAGTATTATAGACTTACAGAGGTATATCGTTGCACATTATTGTGTCTAAAATTCAAGTCAATTAATTTCATGATTGCAAACGGCATATAGCATTGTTTGAGCCTCTATTTATAATTACAGATGATATTCGTAAAACAGCCTATAATTGTATCAAGCCAAGCAATTTGTCATTTTCTACCGACTTCAATGGACATATACTGATATATACTTTCAATTGAATGCACCAAGCAATACTCGAATCTATGTAATGTATAGAAAATATATTTTTGTATCGAGGACTTTTTTCCGGTACGATTACTAAAGCCCCGTCCACACGCATCACGTCCACACGCATCACGCATCAGCGATTTGATGCAGTAGTCTTTGTTGATACCAAAGATTATATAGGAAAGATGGGAAAGCTTCTATTTTTTACTAATAAGAAAACGTCATCCATCCAGCGTGAATGCGCGCCATCTATCGACAGAGCCGCAAACTATAAATCGGAAGTGGCGTAGCGCGGGTTTCAAATCATACTTAACTTGTACTATATATAGTGTTTATGGAAATTTTAAAACTGATCCTTTCGCTAAAATAATCAACATCTCGAAAAAGTTTTATTTTCTCTTTATAAAATAATGAGTAGTAATTCTATGACTTTGTCACTTTTGCATGCAAACAAGACTATTTAATATATGCTTTACACACATGATCATCTTTATAAAATCAAAAGTTGGTAAAATACCTCTGCACAATGCATCATTCATTACTAAATATTTGAAATTTAGTAAACAGTTAAAATTTAAAAGGTTATTTTAGTTATATTTATTTTATTATTTCTGTAATATCATGTTTTTCTTATTTGTGCTTATGTTTGAACTTTGTATACTTATTCAAGTGTCTGTACACAAATTATACAAACAAGGATAGTAAAAGTTTGGTATACATGAGATTCTTTTATTTTCAACAAAGCAATACTGTCTTGTAAAGAACATATACCAAGCAAACTAAAGGAAATAACATTATTCAACTTCAAGAATGAACCAAACATCAGGCAACCAAAACATGCAATCAGATATTAAATACCAAACAAAACATTGGAAAATCGGTAATCAAAAACAATAATATGAAACAATAATAAACAAAGAAGCAAACATGACATGCACATTAAGCAAAAATAAAGCAAAAATGTTAACAGAACAAAGGAAAATCCCAAAAGCAAACAAACAAAAATATATACGTATGTAGCAAGACAGGTACTGTATTGTAAAAAACATAGACAAACATAAAAGGATAAACATGCAAGAAATGTCACAAAATCAAACAAACAAGATTTGCAATCATACATAAAATAATTTTGCAGAGGATAAAAATATAACTTCTTTTTATCAAATTACATGGAAATCACACATTTTAGAGAAAATAGGTAAAATAATGCAACCATATGCTAGTTTTTATATGAAATTATGCATTTGAGCAAAAACCGTCCTTGTTTGAGATTTGGTCGGCTATGAGTGAGTCGGACGGCATTCGTAGCTACGGTTGATAATTTTGCAGAGGATAAAAACGTAATTTCTCTTTGATCAAATTACATGGAAATCACACATTTAAAAGAAAATAAGTCAAATAATGCAACCATATGCTAGTTTTTTATACAAAATCGTCCATTTCAGTATAAACCGTCCTTGTTCGGTGTTGGTCGGCTATTAGTGAGTCGGACGGCATTCGTAGCTGTGGTTGGTAATTTTGCAGAGGATAAAAGCGTAAATTTTCATTGATCAAATTGCATGAAAATCACACATTTTAAAGAAAATAGGTCAAATAATGTAACCAAATGCTAATTTTTATATAAAATTATGCATTTGAGCAAAAGCCGTCATTGTTTGGGTTTGGTCGGCGTTGGTCGACTTAGGTAATTTTGCAGACGATAAAAACGTAACTTCTCTTTGATCAAATTACATGAAAATCACACATTTAAAAAGAAAATTGGTCAAATAATGCAACCACATGCTAATTTCTATATGAAATTATGCATTTGAGCAAAAGCCGTCATAATTTGGGTTTGGTCGGCGTTGGTCGACGTTTAGCGAGACCGTAAAAGAACAAGCATAACACAGAGAAATAATTCAACAAAAACCGTTAAATTTTAAAACTATCAAAGAAGCTGTCACAACCTGCCGAAAAAAAAATACATGCGATTCAATTTTTTTTTTTTTTTTTTGCTGTGTATTTGGTCATTTATTCAAAATTAAGGTAAAAGTTTATAACTTTACCACTTAAGCTAAGAACATGACATAACTACATCAAAGTTGCTGTGCCTGCCTGGGACTGCCATAAAGATATGGTATGAATTTGACATGATCAATTCATATTTCTAGATATTTGTAAGATATTCATCTATAATTTTCATTTCCAAGCTAAGTGACAGTCACACTGCACTGAGTCTGACATAAAGATTAAGAAGATTTTAACTATGTTCTATTTCATTCCTCCATTTTCTGTTAAGGTTCCCATGTACTGTGTATGTTGAATCTCTTACCTTTCTCTATCTTTAGGGAAAACTTGAAATATTAGATGGGGAAAGGCATTTTTTTCTTTTTGCACACCACACATGGGTGAAAGTTCCGCCCACACTCCATGATTGAATGTCCCGCTTAATTGTAAACAAACAGACGATGCAGTTAAAACTGGTGATTGACGTAAACGCCATCTACTGAGAGAGCCGCACAGCAAAATGTATGTGGACGATGCGGCTCTCCGTGAGCTTTCCCGTCTTTCCTATATAGTCTTTGGTTGATACCACTAACCAAAGTCTAAATATACAGGTCAGACCGTTTGAAATCTTCTGCGCAGCTTCTGACGTCATTTGGCTGAGTCCATTTTCTCTTTGTGATACACTGAAGAAAACTGTGAAACGCCAAGGAAGACAGGAACTATAATATTTTATATATTATATATATATATATATATATATATATATTATATATCATATATTATATATTCATATATATAGACAGGAACTATAATATTTTATATATATTTATATATATATTTTATATAATATTTGTCAGAATATAACTAATTGCGCGGAGCGGTGCGAGCGAAGGCAACGTCATTTTCCAACGACGGACCAGCTTCAATTGACAGCTATAGGACCCGCTAACCCCACTTTGAACAGCCAGGTGACGTTCACGGGCCCGCTGCGCCAACTCCCTCGAAATTCGGTCGGAAGTGGTTAGACCTTATATTCTTAGATCTTGCCACTAACGTCCGGACGAACTGCACCACTGCGAATACCTTACGCGAACAACCAGAACTCAGTCATCATTTGGCTTTCACGGGAAGCGGATGTCTGCCGACGCTCTACTCATTTAATCATTAAACCACCACAGCTTTGGAGTGTATACATTTTTCGTGCCAACACCAGACTTCTTTGATGCATTGAGGGCAGTCATTTTCCTGTGAAACTGTGTTTTCAGGGTATAAAGTTTTTTGGTAATGTCTTCATTCCGCACATTACATTTTGTTAAAGAAAAGAAGTCAGCTTTCGATGTTTGTACTTTTTATATTTCTCATCTTATATTCTTTGCACTTGATATTCCAAATGGCTGGGTACTGCTTTAGTAGCTTAATGTAATGTAAGATAATAGTCTTCGTCCACTCGAAAGGCTTTGATCACTAGCTTCATATCCAGGTAGATGGCCAACACGTCGTTCTCTAGGTTAAGGGCAATATAACTCGCGACGTCTGTTACTCCGGTTGATTTAGCCACTAATTCCGCCTTCTTGAGCCACCCGGCCACGTCTCCGTTGCCGTCAAATGGCCTTAAGGTGATATCTTGAATGGCTGCTTTGTGCTCGTTGCCTCGGTCATCTTTAGCGCCTAGATAGCTTGTAAGATTTTTCGATCCCTTACCTGATTTCTGTGGAAATGCCGTTCCTTCGGTTGCTTCTGCTTCACTCTTTAACCCCCCTTTGTTCACACCACATTTTTGTTATTCCCTGTTCTAGCTTACCTAAAACCGTTGCCTATTTGTAAACCTAATCCTAGTACAATTCCACTTGCTTTCCCTAATTTCACACACACACACGCACGCTGGAGCTCCGACGCCGTCGTGTACCAGCGGCACTTCTCCTTTACTATGACCTTTTTGACCCCGTGCAGGGGGTGCCAACTGCGCACCCCCGTCTGTACCACATTCACACCACATTTTGATAATAAATTAAAAAAAAAACCACAAGATTTCTTGTGTCCAATCTTCAATTAAACACAGTAAATAATGTGTCATTGAATAGAAAACCTAAAATATTTTAGACAATATAATTTATCATTTTTTATATATATATATATATATATATATATATATATATATATATATACAAGCCCACCGGGGGGCTTGGCCTGCGGCGCGGGCGCCGCGCCCTGGGCTACGCCCACTTTGCATGAAAATAGAACACTTGAATTATATTGTTTTTTTATTTCTCATCAGCGACTACAATACTATCATTAACTTTTATCTTTCTCCGTGGTGGAGACGGGGTATTCTCTCTCTCTCTCTCTCTTGAGACTATATCATTGCTGCATATTTGGGGGGCTTGGCCTGCGGCGCGGGCGCTGCGCGCCCTGGGCTACGCCCACTTTGCATGAAAATAAAACACTTGAATTATATTGTTTTTTTATTTCTCATCAGCGACTACAATACTATCATTAACTTTTATCTTTTTCCGTGGTGGAGACGTACTGTCTTCATCGTCGTTTTGCCGCTTGACAACATCCTTGATCTCCTCGATGAACTTTTCCTAGTTTTTAGTTAATTTTTTGAGTACTGATATGATGTCCTTCATTTCTTTTTTCAAAGTAACAGTTTCGGAATCGCTTTCATCAGGGTCGTTATCCTTGTCATCATTGAAAAAGTCTGGGAGAATCATCTTTACGGCGTCTTCTTCTGAGATGTTATAAATTTCCTTTGGGATTTCTCTGATTCCAAACTCTGGTTCTTCTTCGGCGATCGCAGAAGATTGCAACATCAACACTATTGTAAACGACTTCCTTCTCTTTTAGTTTCTCGTGAATCATCTGATTGATGTTGTCGACATCATCATTCGTAGGTGATACTATAGCTCGTTTTTCAAAATACGACGCGTTCAGGTGGTTATTTTCTATGTCATAAACTTTATCAACCAACTCTTGGCGAGATTTGACTCTTACACCAAAGTCTTCGTCGAATTCAATGGGACCCTCACTTTGAGATACCAATTGTAATAATTTCTGAGCAAATAGAATGTTTTTTGTCATCCTTCTTCAGACGTACATTTTCTGTCAACTCTAACTTTGTCAGATCGTTCCACATATAACTTGACTTGATGCAATGTTCGAGTTCCTCGTTCTTTCCACCGCCTCGGATAACAGGGAGAATTTGTCTGAAATCCCCTGCGCAAACAAACACCTTACCTCCCATAAACTTTTCGTTCTCGAGAACATCTCGTAACGTAATATCAAGTGCGGTCAACGAGTTTTTATTTGCCATCACTACCTCATCCCACACGATCAAAGATGTTAATTCTAATAACTTTGCAAGTTCTGAGTTTTTCTTAATGCTACATGACCTGACTTCGTTATATTCCATTAGCGGAATCTTGAATATGTTATGAGCAGTTCTTCCTCCCTTAAGAACTGTAGCTGCAATACCCGAAGAGGCTACCGCCAAAGCTATCTTGCCCTGAGAACGTACCGAGTCCAACAACATGTTCAAAACGAAGGATTTACCAGTGCCTCCTGCAGCATTCACAAAGATTCCATTGTTCTTGTACCGATGTCCAAAATGCACTCGGTACATCGCTGCATCGTACACTTGTTTTTGTTTATCGTTCAAAAGTAATTCTTTCTGTGCAACTTCCTCCTTCAACTTTTCTTTGTTATAAGACCTCTCTCTTCGAACGACATTTGAAGTCTTTTCCCCGCCCCTCGAAGGAGGCAACCCATATTCAGTGATGCTTCCCCCTCCACAATTCCACACGTGTTTTTGAATGTCATCTAATGCGTCCAAATATATTTCATCGTTGTATTCAGTTAAGTTGTTGATGTACAGATAGTCACTGGCGAACAAATCTTTGGTTTCTTCCCAGATCCCTGATTGATCTTCAAGATCCGAAAATACCAACATGCTTGCATATGTCTCTCGAAGTTGTTTCCTATCGTTCGTGTGGTTGATTATCTCCAAAATTGTATTTTTCCATGTTTCTTCATCAGCTAAGAGACCCAAAGCTTTGACAGCTTCTTTATTAGAGGGATACATTTTACCGTCAATTGTGCGAAGATCTTCGTATGACGTAGGACCTGGTTTATGCGTTAGCAGGAGCCTCAAGTAAATCAACTCTACTGTCTTGGTGGTCACCGCACGAATACGCCCCAGCGAGAAGGTGCGGCCTTTTCGTTCTTCCCAACTTGAAGTGTTGGCGTTGTAAATGAAATGGCGCGGCACCTCGTGGTAGTGTAGATCGGCAGCGAAGCTATTATTTGAACACAATTTGAAAAACGCAGTCAACTGCGTGTCTTTATTCGTTTTCTTCTTTATCTCTTCTTCTGACGTGTTATCAGTGTAAAACACCTCATTTTCTCCTTCCAAATGTAAATCGAGTGTTGTCACAGGAGGATAATTTTTATGAATATCGAATTTGAATATTTTCCAAGTAGCTTCGTTAGCATTTACAAATCTTGCTTCTTGATAATTTTTAACCTCGTTTACATCTCCGTTGTCGGACGTTTTAGTGAAAAGAATGCAATCGCAACCCTTGTTCACGTATATAATAACGTAAGCGATGCATTTGATTGAGTTTGAGCATTCAACGTTTATATGAGCATTATACTTCAAACACAAATACGCGTTATATGGCACCACCCATGAATTGTCTATAGTTTTTTTCTCACCTTTAATTTTTATTTCGAAAGAATTACCTCCTTCTCCAACCACCGATCTTCTTTTGTATTCTGGGTATCCATTGTTTCCAAACAATAAATCATTTCTGCAAGTCTTAGGGAAACATTTTCCACATTTTTGTGCTCTCGAATGTTTGCCCTGACAACAAAGGTGTGATTCATCGTAGCATTTACATGGCCCATGAATCATACACTTTGTGACAACATCGTAAAGTCTTGAATCTTTTTCCTTGACGGGAATTTCTGCTGAGATCAATTAAGAAACTATATCCGCGGTTACGCGTTCTTCCATCCACAACAATACGTGCACGTGAGGAAGTCCACGTTTTTGCCACTCTATGCTATACAGATATGCTTTAACACGACCAAAAATATGTTTGTGTGTCAAATCTTCTATTAGGCTATCAACTTTCAACTTAAATATCCTACTTACTAAATCGGGGCGGTCACACGATTTTGTTTCAGTGGAACCTGTTTTGTTCATCCCCTTGCGTAACTCACTCCAATTTGGATTCATAGTAAAAGTTATGAAATAGTCTGGAGATCCATAATAAGAGACGTATGCGAGAGCGTCTTGTTGTCGTTCCTTCATGTATCGAGGTCCACCAACAAAGTTGGGAGGCAACACGACTCTTTGTCCAATGTCATTCTTGTTCGTAACGTTCAATATGTCCGCCCTCTCTTTGCGTATTTGATTCTGATGAAGTTCCAGAAACGACAATTTGTTAGATTCAACCTTCACGAAATTGTCTACTGCAAATTTGTGAAACAGCCTTCTACCTTTGGTTATGTAGTTGAAAACGCCTTCTCTTTCCATGTAAAGTGATGAATAAAACATAGCTGGTGAAAGTCGGTTATATTTCCCCTCTTTTTTCCCAGGTTGACATTTTTTGGTCATTTTATAAGAGTACCCTATGTCGCCGTTGGGAATGAGTAAAGAATACTGGAATATGTCATAAAAGTAATTGTTATGGTCCAATATTTTGTTAGGAAATTTCGTGTTCGCTGCAGGGGAACTTATTATTATCTGAAGGGGGTCTTTGTCTGGACTTAAATCAACTGTCCCTCCAACTTGCGAGGAAGACGTGGGTAAATGGTAAACCCCTGTATGCTCTCTCGTATTGATGCCTTCGGCTGTTTTTAGCGTTATGGACATAATTATCAGGAATTTTTTCGGTCTTTTCAACGTAATCGTCGATCAATTGTCTTGAAGATTCAACTTCTTTGAGCATGCCCGAGAGACATATATTGTTAACCACTAAATAATCATACAATTGACTAATTATAGTTTCGTTTTTCACAACTTCATTTTCCTCTCTTTCTCGACGCTTTTTACTCTCTTTCTGTAATTTATCTTTGTGTGGGTCAAAAAAATCGCACATCCTCTGAACACGTAACTTTAATTGTTGTTTCTTATCGTGGTAGAAGTAAAGATCCAAAAATAAATTATCAGACTTCCAGAACGGCTTTTCTTTACCAGCAATTAATTCTGGTTTTAGAATTCCGATTTTATGATACACTTTTCCTTGAATTTTGTAATATAACGAACTTTCTTGCTTGTTTTGAAGTGTTCCTGAGGTTTTAAATGACGTAAAGGAAAATAACGTGTTAAATCCGAATAAATTCTTTAGAAAGCGATTCGATAAAGGGGACGTTCCGTTATATAAAGCCTCAAGATCGCCGTTGAGTTTCGTCGCTAAAAACATTGGTGTTTATCCCACATTACAACATATGGTTCTACGTTGTTTTTTTTTCCCATAGTAACGCTTGACAAAACTTACATCTGAATGTTCCAATTTCACCGATCGAATGAAGTGGAACCCCTTTCTTATCAGTCTCTCGTAAAGATCCTATGTAAACTGTAGATAACCTCTCTAACGACTCCATAAGTATTTGTTTTTTTTATTTTATTGAGTTTGTTACGTTGTTCTCGCAAGTCATCTATATAGTTAATAGTTTTCGATGGAACAACTTTATTGATTCTCTCACTGAAAATGTATTGGTATTGCCGTATGAATTTGGAAAACTCGAAGCATGTTCACGCCTCAATTCACCCATTCGTTTTTTGTTTTCGTTCAGAAAAGCTTTGGTCATTTTTTTTTTTTCTGCGTAATCCATTTCCAAAAATGACGATTTCTCTGCACCTTTAACCTCGA
>NC_134780.1:18342758-18352758 GCF_046742065.1 Oratosquilla oratoria | reverse complement strand
AAAGTGGAGATGTGCATCATCTACAAAACGACCTTAACACAGTTTATGCTTGGGCCAATGACAGCAACATGCAGTTCAATGAAGAGAAGTTCGAGGTCTTGAGATACGGCACAAACCAAGGCATTAAAGACAATGCAGAACTGCACACGGAAAGAGGTATGATAATTACACCCAAAGCCCATGTAAAATGCCTGGGCATTCATCTAGGTGATGATGCCACTTTCCAGCACCACATCATGCAGTCCGTGAAAAGAGCAAGAGGGATGGCCAGCTGGGTACTATGGACTTTCTCCTCAAGAGAGGTACAATTAATGCTTACCCTTTGGAAGGCACTTATTCAACCGATCCTGGACTACTGCAGCCAACTCTGGTCATCACACAAACGAGGAGACATCCAGATGCTTGAAGCTGTCCAAAGGAATTACACCAGGCACATCAGAGGGATGAAAGATCTCAACTATTGGGATCGACTGGAAGTACTGGGTCTCTGCTCCCAACACAGGAGGAGAGAAGGATATAGGGCCATCTATATATGGGAAATCCTAGAGGGCCTTGTCCCTGACCCCACGCCTTCAACAATCAAGCACTATTACAGTGTAAGGCACGGGCGAAAGTGTGAGAGACAAACTCTCCCACCAAGAGCCCCAGAGAGTCTCAAGACCTTACTGGCATCCAGCCTAGGCCACGAGGGTCCAAAAATCTTCAACGTCCTCCTAAAAGAGGTGTGAGAGAGAACCAAATTCTCGGTGGACAGCTACTAGCATGCATTGGATAGGTTTCTAGGGAAGGTGCCAGACGAGCCCCCAGTGCCAGGCTACACCGCCATCAGTAGGTTCTCATCAAATACAATAACATACCAACTGGCCCTCGTGAGAAGGGACAGCAGGACTGGCAGCAGCGGAAGATCATTATTGCTGTGATGACTGTCCTCGGTTCTTTACCAAGTAAACCAAGTAAGTAAGTAAGTAAGTAAGTAAGTAAGTAAGTAAGTAAGTAAGTGATCATAGAGAAATTTTAATACATCATAACACACCGAACAGAAATGTAAGATAATAGTAACCCATCAATATTTACATTTTCTATATATATTAACAGAGAATGTAAACTAATTCTAGCACTAACCCTATGTTTTTTCTTCGAAATATTACGAATACTATATATTTGGTATTGGTCCCCGTCTGGGGTATTGGCTGCTTGTTATTGTGGCAAAGTAGCATGCAGTTGATACTTTAGGGTCTATATGGGGTGCCCCTACGGACCAGAGCCACATATCATTTTGTCTATGATAGAGGAACAATCTGTTCATAGAGAAATTATGACACTTTTATACTACGACTGTCCCTCCGTTATGCTGTCCCCCAACCCCTTGTTGCTGTCCTGTACCATTTCTCTGAGTATTCTTTTTCTGTGGTGGGGGAATTCCCTGTGGTGGGGGAAAAGAATACTGCCACCAAGTATTCCCACTTGGATCGTAAGAGGCGAGAAGAAAGGGACGGGGCTTGGGACTAGGCATCCTTCTCCTTGTAGCCCCACAGGGGACATTCCTTAACGAAAAAGTAAAGGCATAAGAGGGTCTGGGAGTTTTCGGACCAGCACCCTAAGGTTTGGGTCTTTTAATGTGTGTGGATGTGGTACAGATGAGAGTAAAAGGGAAGAGATAGGTAGTATGTTTGTGAGAAGAAAGATGGATGTGTTGGCTTTGAGTGGAACTAAGTTGAAAGGGAAGGGTGAGTGTAAGTGGGAGGTTATCAGGAGTGAAGAGAGGGCGAGGGAGGGAAGGGGTGGCTATTCTAGTAAGTGAAGAGATAGGTAAACATGTAGTGGAGTGGAAGGAGGTTTCCTCAAGGATAATATGGATGAAGGTGAAACTGGGGAAGGAGATGTGGGTCTTTGTAAGTGCATATGGGCCTGGCAGTGAGAAGACTGTAGAAGAAAGGGAGGCCTTTTGGATAGATTTAAATGAGTGCATAGAGGATTTAGGAAGAAATGTCAATGTAATAGTACTGGGAGACCTTAATGTTAGGGTGGGAAATGGTCCAATCGATGGAGTGGTTGGGAAATGTGGAGTTCCAGGAAAGAATCGTAGTGGAGAGTTGATGGTGGAAATGTGTCTAGAAAGAGAGTTGATGATAGCAAATACAGTGTTTCGGAAGAAAGTCAAGCATAAGTACACATGGGAGAGGGTGGTGGAGGGAAAGGTGGTAGATAGAGCGCTAATGGATTATGTAGTGGTAAATAGGATTATGATAGGGAGAGTTAAGGATGTACATGTGCTAAGGGGAGAGGGTGGGGGAATATCAGATCATTTTTTGGTGGAAGGTAAGTTGAGAGTGCAGGATAGATGGAGAAAGAGGAAAGGGACAAAAGGTAGGGAGGTTCTTAGAGTGAACTCTTTGAATGAAAAGGAAAAGGAGAAGGAGTACGAAAAGAAGCTGAAGGAGGAGTGGGAAGGAGTGAAGGATAGAGTAGAGCTGGGTGTGGAAGAGGAATGGGGATGGTTCAAGGAGGGAGTCATAAGGTGTGCAAGGATGGTGTGTGGAACAAGAAGGACAGGAGGAAATAGAAGAAAGGGTAGTGAATGGTGGGATGAGGAAACAAAGAAGGTTGTAGAAGAGAAGAAGCGAGCTTTCACAGATTGGTTACAAAATAGGACGAGGGAGTCATATGAGATGTACAAAGAAAAGAAAAGAGAAGTAAAGCAAAAGGTGAATACGTTTCCTCAGTCGAGTACATCCGTGGCGACAACAATTTCGTCGCTGATTGCTTATCTCTCACGTCGTGCGCTGTTACACTCGACGCTTTTGACTTAAGTGGCATCGCTCAAAGTCAGACAACAGATGACGAACTGGAAACTTTCAAGCCTAGACTCTCTAAATTCACTTTACCCTCTGATTTGACACTCTGGTGTGATACATCTACTAACACTCCTCGACCTTTTGTTCCATTACCCTTACGTAATGACGTAGTCTCTTCCCTGCATAACCTTTGTCATCCTGGTGTTCAGTCCACCTCTAAGTTGGTAAAACAACGTTACTTCTGGCCACACATTGACAGAGATGTAAAGACATTTGTAAGACAATGCCTAAGGTGTCAACAGTCTAAGACTACCCGCCACACTTCCTCTCCTGTTTACCCTATATCTACTCCTACTGACCGCTTCCAATCAGTACACATCGACATTGTAGGACCGTTGCCTCCTGTTACTCTTCCTAACTATCCTTATCCTCTCCCATACAAATACTTGTTGACTTGCATTGAACGAGCTACTCGTTGGACTGAAGCAATTCCCCTCATTGACACTACTGCCACTTCTGTAGCAATCTCTTTTGTGAATGGTTGGATATGCCGTTTCGGTGTTCCACTTCATGTCATCACGGATAGAGGTTCCCAGTTCGAGAGTGAACTTTTCTCTAAGCTTTCATCTATCATTGGTTTCCACCATATGCGTACTACTAGTTATCACCCCCAAGCTAACGGCATGATTTAACGTTTCCACCGTTCTCTGAAATCAGCTCTTCGCGCTAGGCAAGATAACTGGTTTTACTCCTTACCTATCGTCCTTCTTGGCTATCGCATGACACCTCACGTCACCAAATTTTCCCCATTTACCGCCGTTACTGGCGCTCATATGTTATGCCCTTCTATCGCCATTACTCAGGAACACACCCCCTCCTCGAATGACACAACCATCCTTCGTCTTATTAAGGAAATGCAGTCTGTCAATTTCCAAGACCTCGCATCCGGTGACTGTCATACACCACCTCCACCCTATCTCCCTCACGACCTTCACTCTTGCTCTAAAGTTTGGTTACGAGTCGACAGAATTCGTAAGAGTTTGGAGGCTCCGTACTCTGGTCCTTATGATGTCATTCGACGTGAACCTAAGTACTTCATCCTTAACCTACCTCAAGGCGAAACCTCAGTTTCCATTGATCGTTTGAAACCAGCTTTCCTCCCTGTTCCTCCTCGCCCTATGACCCGTCTCCATATAACTCCAGACATACACTCAACACCTTCCACTCCTCTTGTTCCTACTTCGTCCACTTCTGACACTTCCAGTGTCATCCCACCGAATCCCATACCACCCATAGCTGATGCCAATGACTTGGCCACCCTATCACCTCTTCCCCTCCCTCCCACCCTCATACTTACGCTCTTCCATACACAACTCGTGCAGGCAGGACCGTTAGGTTTCACGATAAATCTGATTTTTACTACTACTAAAGACTTTCTTCCCTGACGCTTCTCTCTCAAGGGGGGAGTAATGTAGGCAAGCCCTTCCTTACTTAATTATTGTATATATTTATAGTATATGTATCTCCTTTATTGTATATGTAACACTTCTTTATTATACATGAGTACTTAATATCAACATATATCTATTGTAAATGTATTGTATAAGTAAGCCTATGTAGTCATTACATTATATAAGTGCCATATACATAATTATATAACCGATTATATATACGTCATTAGGCGTACGCTATAGGCGTATGCGTCTATGCCAATTGTACGTCTCATAGCATTAAGGTATTAAATATATGTTACCATCAACCATTTTGCATGCATATTCCTCAGTATATGTAATTGTTCTCTTGTTTCTGAATATTCTTATGTATATACCTAGAGATGTTTGTATGCATTGTTTTGCCTAATCTTTTTCCCGCCTGGCAACAATGTATCAGGAAATAGGGCACGGGCGCGTCATGATGCCCCAAGCATTCGCTTGTGACAGGTCATTTCCTGCTGTACTTGTGTGTAGACCTACGCAATACACTCCTACCAAAAATGCTGCGTGTTTGGCACTTACCACAGTTACACAGACAACATACGTAGGGGTTAAAGGGACCAGAGACAGTCATGAGTAATACCAATCAGAACACATATGACACATAAACATTATAGAGTTGCTAATACTACTAAAATGTTCGTAACACGTAGGATATTGAGACCAAACCTTGAGCACCATCACAATAAGGAACATTGCATTATGCATCAGGAACAACAAAATAATGCTAAAAGGTACTTAATATTTACCAAAACAGTATGAGTACCATATCAGTGTAGTACCATTAATGATATACTACATTATTCTAGAGCTGTATAAGTGTAGGACAATAAAGGGGGGGGGGTCTATCCCAGGGTAAGAGTGAATATTAAGTATCGCGGGATAGAAGGTAACAGACTATCAACAATATCAACATGTTGTTATAGTGAATGCTACATTGCAGCTAGGGTGAGAAATTACACATTAGTATGAGCACTAGGAAGTAGTAAATTATAACCTGAAGCACCAAAAGTAGGGTACAGGGGACCAGTACTCGTATGAGTAAAACAACAATGAGATCGAGGGAAAGGTCCAATTACCTTGTTGCCTGGTGCCCTGATTCACCAGGCTTGTATTATGATCAGATCATAACTGTTCTCGGACCATACCTGAGACATATACCATACTATGACAGGCAAAACAAAGGTGGAAACCAGTTTTGAACATCAAACATTGTTATGCTAAGCTAAACCTCTGAAAGACAAAAGGGGGTCAGAACAGTTATGAGTGAACGCAGATTTGGATGGACTCATGGAGTCTGGTACCCCTCACTAGGCTAGTAGTACATAAAAACAAGGCTGTTCTCGGTCCATAGCTGAGATATATAGTAGTCCTTGACGTTTTTCTTGAAAGTAACCTTGCTATTTGACTGCTTTATGGACACAGGTAGTGAGTTCCATAGTTGAACACTTGTGATGTGAAAGCTGGTTTTGGTGAAGGAACCTGCATGAGTCACAATAAAAGACCCTTGACTGTTCCGGGTTCGGTTCTCAGCAGATAACTTAAAATTACAGCTTACATATGGAGGAGCAGAATTATGAACGACATTGAAAACACGATTTAGTTTCAGCTGCTGGACACGATATTTCACAGGTAACATTCCTACTTTACTAAATTCTTCTATACCAATGTGACCATGTTGAGGTAAATTTAGTATGAATCTAATTATCTTATTTTGTGCAACCTGTAGTCGAGACTGTTTTTTCTGCTCAGATTATACACTGATAAACAAGCTATAGATATCTGGTATGGTGTTCACTTTTTCTAATGTAGTCTTTTATGCTGATTTCAAATCTGAAAACCGTTTTGCTCTATCACGTCAGGTTTCTAAAATATTGACAAAAATGGATTTTCTAGAAACACCGTTCATCACATTTTTTTAACTCCCACGTTTTTAGTCATTTTTCATACAACGCCATACAATATTATCGTCGTCTGTAAAAATAGTTGTATTTCATGTAACGTGTCAAAACATTTAAGATATAGCATTACTAATCTTTCATTTTTTTCTTTTTCAATTTTCAGGTTAAGGCGAAATTATGGCGTCCAGAGGTTTTATAAATTCACCGGATCTGTTTTGCTATGTGTGCGGCTATCTAACAGACAAATCTCATCGGAAGACTTTTACACCATTTCTGAAGAAAGCATATGAACTATACTATGATTCAAAGGTGGATACTGGTAAATCCTGGGCACCACAGTTCATCTGTTTGACATGTGCATGCAACTTGCGTGGTTGGATTAGGAAGGCGAAGAAGAACAACCATATGGCATTCGGAGTTCCCATGATATGGCGTGAGTCAAGAAACCATACAACAGACTGTTATTTTTGTTTGGCAAATGTCACAGGCTTTTCTTACAAAACTCGTGCATCTGTAAAGTATCCAGACGTTCTCTCAGTTTCTAAACCAATTCCACATGATCCCGTAAGTTGTCCAATACCAATAGCACCTGCAGAATATACAGTTGATGAAGAAACGCAAGCAGAAAGTTCTCCTTCATCTTCCAGCAACGTATCCGACCCTGACTACCAATCCGGAGAAGGTATTCATTTAGTTAACAATGCTGATCTGTCTGACCTCGTACGGGACCTGACCCTGACAAAAGGTCAAGCGGAATTGCTCGGTTCACGCCTTAAAGAATTTAATTTGCTTGCACCGGGTACAACTACTTCACATTTTCGCAACAGACAGAAGGAACTTGAGAAATTCTTTGCAATGAGTGACACCATTTGCTACTGTTCTGATGTCGAAGGCCTCATGTCAAGTCTCGGGGTGGAACACAACATTGAAGAATGGCGACTGTTCATCGACTCATCTGAAAGCAGTATTATTACACAATGGAAACAAATATGCATCAGTCCCTGTTGGATATTCTATCCACCTCAGAGAAACATATGAAACTATGTCGCTACTTCTTGAAAAAAATTCGCTATCAAGAGTATAAATGGTGTATCTGCGGTGATTTAAAAGTCATCACCATTCTCATGGGAATGCAGACAGGGTACACCAAGTACTGCTGTTTTATCTGCGAGTGGGACAGTAGAGATAGAGCAACACTACATAAAAAAGAGTTGGCCAATTAGAAACATAATGCAGCCAGGAAATAAAAATTTTCTTCGTGTGCCGTTGATTGACCGTGATAAGGTTCTCATGCCACCGCTTCACATCAAGCTGGGGCTCATGAAGAATTTCGTGAAGGCACTAGACAACGACTCAGATGCTTTTCGGTACCTTTGCAACAAGTTTCCAGAGTTGAGTTATGCGAAAGTGAAGGAAGGTGTGTTCATAGGTCCACAAATAAGGAAGGTAATTGCTGACACACACTTCCAAAACTTACTGAATGATACTGAAAGAAATGCATGGGTAGCATTCAAATCAGTTGTAGCCAATTTCCTTGGAAATTATAAATCTGCAGACCATGTTAATGTTGTGAAGAAATGCATCAGTGTGTACAAACACTTGGGAGCCAACATGTCCCTTAAAATTCATCTGCTCGACTCACCTCTTGACTTCTTCCCCGAACACCTAGGTTCAGTTAGTGACGAACACGGTGAACGTTTTCACCAGGACATCTCGGTGATGGAGTCACGGTATCAGGGTTGATTCACACTATCGGTCCGGTCGCGCTCCGCTCTCGGTTCTGAGGTATTCATGGTTGATTCACACTATCGGTCCGGTCGTGCTCCTCTCTCGGTTCTGAGGTATTCACACCATCGGTCCGCTCTCGTTCCCGTCATCCCCCCTCCCTCGACACCAGTAGAAGTCTTACCATCAGTTACGAAGGATGTGTGACTTTTCTGATGAAGAAGAAGAAGGAAAACAAAATAGAAAAGAAAGAGATTGTGGGTTCATCCTATGTTGCAAGATAGGAAGACTGAAGGAGAATTTCATACTCTGTATCCTCGTCTTATTGATGATGAGAGTAAATTCCACAGCTATTTCAGAATGAACAAAGGAACATTTGAGAAAATACTATCCAAAATTGAGGATGACCTGAAATGTACAAGAAGATGCTGCACTTCCTGGCACTGATGTGCTTGCACCATACGTTATAGTGGGAGATGAGGCTTTCCCGCTGAAGAGAAATTTGATGAGGCCCTACCCAGGTTCACAGACTGAACATAAGGTAGAGAAGAGGATTTTAAATTATAGATTATCTAGAACCAGGAGGATAGTTGAGTCCACATTTGGTATTCTAGTGCAAACCTTCAGAATATATTTAAGGAAACTTAAAGCTCTGCCTTCTAACGTTAATGCAATCATTACACAACATGCATACTTCACAATCTGATACACCCAAATGCTGTTGCATTACTAGATACTGTTGTCATGTCTCCATCAAACACAGTACGTCCAATGAGAGGAAGAGGTGGAAATGCTACAAAGGAGGCTTTTGGCGTGAGAGAAACACTGAAAGATTATTTCAGCTCCCCAGCTGGTTCAATGCCTTGGCAAAATGATAAAATATAAGTAGACAAACAAACTTGTGTAGGAATATTTGTTGAGTGAGCTAAGGAGATGCATTTCCGCAGTGGATAATAGGTTGTTATTATACATATGGAATTTCTTTCTTCGGTCAATAATGTGTATTTTTTTTTCTCTCAGTACCTTGGCAATATGATAAGTATGCAAACATTATTGTATAGGAAAATTGTTTAGTGAGGATAGGAAATGCATTTCCACAGTGGACATTAGGCTATTGTATGGAATTTCTTACCTTCACAACCCAGCTGCCTGCTTATTTCAACACAGCTTCTTCTTTTCGCCACGTTATCACTGTAGTGCATCGAAGTCAGGTCATACAGCTCTGGTTTACCTTTTGACTAATTCTATTAGCATTTCATCTGAATCCACAAAATTAAAGTAAGTTTTGTAGGTTATATTTTATTCAGTTGGTGCTTATGTATATCCTCGCTGCACGCATTGTCATTGTATCAGTGATAAATAAAAAGAAAATGTATTTTTATCATTTTTCTAACTTTCTCATGATCCCATTGTGGTGTTTCCTTTGGATTATCCATGGTTTGGTAGGACAGAAGGTATAGCTACTTGCTTATATGAAGGCTGAATCTCGACTGGAGTGGAGCAGGAGGAGCAGGACCGTGGCAACTGAGTTCACACTGGCGCTCACAGTCCGGTCACGCTCCGCTCTCGCTCCAGTAAAAATATCTTTTGACGGAACCGTGACCGGAGCGAGAGCGCCAGTGTGAATGCTTCCATTGAAATTAATGAGACAATATTGGACCGGACCGAGAGCGGAGCGCGACCGGACCGATAGTGTGAATCAAGCCTCAAGGTCGATGGAGTGTAGCAATGTTGGCCGACTACTGCTGGTCACTTCAGCGTGACATACCAAATGCTCAGCACAAACGCAAGTCTACGACCAAGAAATTCAAACCAAACGCACCTTAGATTAAAAAAGTATTTCAGTGTGTATGGATTGCATGTGTATATTATATGTTGAACTAGATATTACTGTATAATACAAGTGCCATGCACCTCAATTTCACTATTTACTTAGCTGATGCCATGTTCATTATTACTCATGTAAAAATAAATTGGTCTAGTGAAATATAAATGGTTGAAGGCATATATCAAATAAACGGTGGGTGACAGAGACAAATGGTTTTCATATCCTGAATCAGCATGTTTCACATGTCATAGAACAAGT
>NC_134780.1:18330258-18340258 GCF_046742065.1 Oratosquilla oratoria | reverse complement strand
TTGGTCATCAGTTTATCTTTTTCGTTGGTGGTTTTTCCGCATATATATACATATATACATATATATGTATATATATACATGCATATATATATATATATATATATATATATATATATTGGTGAAGCGTGGCAGGAGATTCTCTCTGAGGCATATGTTAAAAACGACAGCAAAAGAATTATTAATTAGTTTTTTCCGTGAGCTCTCAAGCTTGCGAAAAGTAGATTTCTGGTAGGGGGAAAGGGAGTAAATCAAATTTCCAAAATTCATAGGAAACACAAAAGTTATAACAAACACAAAAGTACAGTACACAATAAACACAATACAAGAAATACAGCAAAAACCAAAATACAAGCACAACAAAATAGTTATCAAGACGTTTCGCAGATCTTTCTGCATCCTCAGTTGAAGTGAAAAGAAAGGGAAAGGGAGCATATTGTAAATGAAATGCGAAGCACGGGGGAGAAGTCACCGTGATGCAACTGGGAGAGATCACAAGTTGGCGGAAATGGTACTCGGGGAGGTCACGAGGTCCAAGCCAATCTTCGCAGAGTGATCGACAATTGGTATAAACAAACACGACCGACTACAGTAGGACACGAAGGGACCGCAATTAAGGTGTTCTACAAAGCTTGCATGTCTACCAAATACAAGGAGGATGAAAAGATTATAAAGAACATAATCTATAGAAATGTTGTCCCCAAAAAAGAAAGTGATAAATTGTCCTTCACAATCTTTTACAAAAGTAGAAAGACCTCTTCTCTACTTTTAAGGAACAACCCCGCTCCAGAACCCCAGGAGGTTCGTCAATCCCACGTAGTATATAAATACACATGCCCAGAGGAGGACTGCACGCCCCTTTCAGTCTACGTGGGAAGGACGACCACCACATTATCTAGAAGAATCACCATGCACTTGCAACACGGAGGACCCAAGCAACACCACTGGACCCAGCATCGACGCCACCTCGATAGGGAGACTATGGTAATAAACACCGAAGTTGTGGCAAAAGAAGAGGACCCTCAGCGCTTGGCTATCTTAGAAGCCATCTGGATAAAGGAGCTGCAACCTGCCATTAATAGGCAGGTAAATGATTTCGCCCTCCTCCCTAGCATGAAACCTGTTCGGAGGAGCCAGATGGACAATCCCAAGACATCGGGCTCTCCTCCCCAGAGGCTCCCCATTCCCCGCGAAAGGGAAGAACTTCCTACCATACGTCGTTCCCAAAGACTGAGAAGCAGATTGGCGCCTAACCCGGGAGTGACCTCCCCGAGTACCATTTCCGCCAACTTGCGATCTCTCCCAGTGTTCGTGGTCCTGCGTGTGACTTCCCCCAGTTGCAACACGGTGACTTCTCCCCGTGCTTCCCATTTCATTTAAAATATGCTCCCTTTCCCTTTCTTTTCACTTCAACTGAGGATGCAGAAAGATCTGCGAAACGTCTTGATAACTATTTTGTTGTGCTTGTATTTTGGTTTTTGCTGTATTTCTTGTATTGTGTTTATTGTGTACTGTACTTTTGTGTTTGTTATAACTTTTGTGTTTCCTATGAATTTTGGAAATTTGATTTACTCCCTTTCCCCCTACCAAAAATCTACTTTTCGCAAGCTTGAGAGCTCACGGAAAAAACTAATTAATAATTCTTTTGCTGTCGTTTTTAACAGAATATATATATATATATATATATATATATATATATATATATATATATACACACACATATATATACATGTATATATATATATATTATATATATGTGTGTGTGTGTGTGTGTGTGTGTGTGTGTGTGTGTGTGTGTGTGTGTGTGTGTGTGTGTGTGTGTGTGTGTGTGTGTGTGTGTGATAAAACCACTTGGAAACTAAAATGAAAGGTGACCGAACGTTTTCGTCTATTTAAGACATTTTCAAAGGTACAAAGTAAGCTAGCATTGACATATACACATTAGGCGTGAATTAGGACAGGTCCAATAGTGACCTCACTCTCTCAGCACTGCCGGACGTCTGACCCGGCTACTGTCAACAAATTTATATGTTAAAAAGTTATCTAATTTATACATTCTCATACTCATATTCATGTTGTTCTCAAATGAAGCTTTTATATAACATGATTCTATGATATTCCTCTCCTTAATGTCCTTACTTAAGACAATTTTCTTTGTGTTTACCCAATCAATGCAATGATTAAAACCCCTTAAATGTAAAAACTCTCTCATCTTCTTCGTCATTAACCACACGACGAGGATCTAAAATATGCCTCGGCACTCCCTCGACAGAGACGATTTTCCATGAATTCACCTCTGTTACGATCGCTCTTGTCCACTGTGACGTGCACTTCCCATCCTTTGGCCTCACCCATACCTTCTCCCCACCTGTTCTTAGGCGGGGCCTTCTTCAGTATTGGCTGGTAGCCCCGGCCCCTTTTGGGGATCTCGCTAATCGTATTTAAACACGGTCTTTGCGGAATCGAACTTTTGTCTTGGGCTGACCTGGGGGACATGTTATACCAGAAAACTGCCTCCGTGGGTGGAACCAGCGCCCTCTCGGCGATGGACTTAATCGTGTGATGGTGTCGTTCTAATATTCCATTTCCGCATGGTCGGTAAGCAGCCCGGAAGAAGCGTCTCGTGATCCACTTGTCCAACACGTCTTTCAGTGCCTCCGACCGAAACGCTGTGCCATTATCCATCAGGACTTCATCCACTGGGCCCCGTTCCAGAAATATCTCATTCATCACCCGTGCAATCTCCTCTCCAGTCTCCGTCTTCAGCTCCCGCCAGACGGCGAAGCGTCTCGGGCCACAATCGACCATTGATAAGTACCTGCCTCGCCGATAGTAGATTACATCAACCGCCAGCCTCCTCCAGCTCTCTTCCACGTTAAGTACCCCCGCCGAGTGCGGCCTGGGGGCGGGGTCTATTGACTGACATCGGACGCACGCTCTCACCACCCGCCGGACTTCTTCCCTCGATACATTCGGGTCAATCCTCCTTGCCAGGAACAACGACTTATCGACCCCTAGATGGTGAGTTCCATGCAACTCTTTCGCGCGTAGGGACTCTGCAGCGCACACTTCAAACTTCTCGTCATGTTCTTCCTTCACTTACAGTCAGCTTTTCTTCACTCTGGTTAGCGCATCTCTTTTGTTCATTCTCTACGGCACCTATGTCACTCTCATCCTCAAGCCGAACTCATCTATTAACTCCCTCAGGATCCCAAGACGGTGCTTCACGAGGACCTCTGCAGCCCCCTTCATGCGTACTCTCTTCTTAGCCGCCAGCATCGAGTTCAGTCCTGATTTCAATCTCACGTAACCCCCATTTCAGCGCCAAATTGACTCCTTTTATGGCCGCATCCAGTTCCAATACGTTAATGTGGTGGTAGTCATCCTTTTTTCGCTGTCACTCCCCATCTTCGACTACCACGCCCCCTATCTCCAAGACAGCGCCGGTTGCTATGCTGCTCGCGTCGCACCACACTACGCCTCCCTCGGCCCTATTGTGGTGCGTTCCACCGTCCCCTCACTGGTTCATCGTGTCTCATCCGTCGCACGACGTCACGTATCATCGTTAGCGTGCCCTCATCAATCTTCTCTCCCCAATCCTTCGACCCCGACCACTTCTTAATGTAGGTGCACGCAGCACGGAGCCAACCGGCGATCGGGTAGTGACCCACTAATTTGCCACACAGGAAGAAGAGCTCTCGTTTGTTCATTTCATCCGTAACCCCCAGGATGTCGTTGCCGCTCCTGAACACCAGGTTTCCGGTCCCGTGTCTTTCCACTCGCAGTCCCAACACTGCTCTTCCTTCCACCGGTTCGGGCTCCTTCGCTACTAATCCGTTCCGAGCCAAAGGTTCCACTACGTCCGACGCTGATACCATACTATCATCCACAAGTATGTCATCGAGGTACGAGTCAGTACCCCTCTTCATCGTTTCAGTCTTCTCCAGTACTATTTTTAGGATTCTCATCATGATCCTCGGGGCTGAGCAGACCTCAAACCCCAGCCTGGTTAAGCAATAAATTCTACCTTTATATATCACTAGTTGACATTTCCATTGCTTCTTTACCACGTGAATTTGTAGGTAAGCCGCCCGCAGGTCTACAATCGTGGATGCTCCCCTCATTCGGCGCCATGTACGTAGGGTCTCGCTACACACGTCTACGAAATCATCGCCAGTGTGACACCTCACAAACTGGTTCAGTTCTCGGAAATCCAACACCAGTCGTACCTTGTTCTTGGTTGGTCTGTACCACTGCCATCAAGGGCAATATTCCACCCTCAACCAGTTCCTCCCAAAGAATCAAAATTTCTTCATTAATCCACCGCTCCACTTTAAGGTCGGTTGTCCCTCAACCCCTCTCCTAGAATTGTTTGTAGCAATTGCCTTTGTTCTTCAAAAGAGGTGAGCCTTCTTTCGGATACCACTCTACTTACCACTTCTGGCCATCAAATTCCGCCAGCAAGTCTTCGTCCTCAATTGTACAAGGTGCCGCCCTCTCGACAGTATCGAGCTTCGTGGTGGCACTGCCCTCTTCGGCCCTCATTGCCATTCCTACATCCGCTTCCGGCCTTAGCCGGGTCCTCATCCCCACTTCCGTACTCGAGCCGCGTATCGCTCCAATCCTCACTTGTCCGGCGATAAACGTGACTTCTCCAAGCTGGGCAATTGCATCCATTCCCAGCACTACGTCAATTCCCTCTGTCGCCGTTCTAATGACGAGCACTCTTAGTCGAATTGGGATACCCCCACCAATATTTCAATTTCCTGGTCACCTTCGCAATTTGTTTCCCTCCCGTAGATTGTCATCAGGGCCACATCTCCCTGTCTGAACTCTTGAACCACGTCGGTCGTTACGATCGTGGTTAGGCGCCTTCGCCCGTCTTCCTTTCAGCCAGACACCCACAATCGGCATAAGGCTGAACGGCGTCCTTACATTTCCTCGGCGGCCCCTTGTGTAGAGGCCGCCCTTCTTCCGTTTCCCTGATTGCAGTGTCGAGCCATATGTCCTGGTTGATTGCTTGCATAACAGACGAGCTCCACAACTTTACAGTCCCTTGCAAGGTGAGCTAGTCGCCAACACTCGTAACAGACCCGAGACGGCCCCCGCCATCCGCTGTAGTCACCCCTGGACTCCCCCGTTTTCCCTTCTCTCGCCGCGGCCCCCGGCGGCCCTTCATCATTTGTCCTCGTCAGCAGCCCTTCTCTCACCGTGGCAGCCAACGGCCTTTCATTCTTTGTCCTCGTCAGCAGCCTAGCGCGGGTTATCAAGTCGTCCATACTCGCCGTCACCGCATTACTTATTTCCTGTAATCCAGCAGATATACTATCCGGAAAACCATTCACAAACACCATGCTCACTAGTTTCTCAAAGCCTTCGTCCTCGAACGTCGACAGGCCTGCTAGCCTTCTGATTTCGTCACATCAAGCTGTTCACCTGCCTACCGCATTCCTTGCAGCTGAGAAAACGCATCAAACGCACTCTCACCCCATGCCTTCTTTAATATTTTCTTCACCTTCCTGCATTCGCTTGATCATCAGCCGCATTTCCAGGTAGATGGCTAACGCGTGGTTCTCCAAATTAAGGGCAATATAGCTCGCCTCGTCCGACATTTTCGTCAGCTTTCCGACCAACTCCGCCTTTTTAAGCCACCCGGCGACGTCTCCATTGCCGTCAAACGGCCTCAGAGTGATAGTGATCATCTTGAATGGCTCCCTAGAGCTCGTTGTCGCGGTCATGGCGCCTAGATAGCTTGTCTTCTGATGGGAGAGGTTATTTACTTGTTTTCTGTAGAAATCCCGTCCTGTGGTTGCGTGTGCGGCAGTCCTTAATCCTCTTTGGATACACACCATACGGTCCCTAAGCTAATTTTCCTATAGTCCAACTTCTAACACAATCCCCCTCTCGGCGTTTCCCGCCTTCGTTCCACTCACTCATACATGCCCACACCTTGGGGCCCTTGTTACAAAGGATTACAAAGGCGGAGCATGCCGACAGGAGACCTTTTGATCCATATCTAGGTCGGATGCAAAAAAAAATCATATTAATAATAAATAAAAACTATAATAATGTAAATAACAAATAAAATACACAAATAAATGCATAGGTATAGTTAAAATAATAAACAAACAGGTAAATAGTAAATGATAATAAATTGACATATAACTAATAATAAATTAAAATCAGACAGACAAATTATAACAAAACAAAAACAAATAATATAACATAAATTATAATCATTACAGCATCTTACTTAGGTATTTATCTAAATGATTCTTAAAGCTTCGAACTGAACTACATTGCACTACCTGTGCAGGAAGTTTATTCCATTCATTAACTACACGGTTGGCAAAGTTGTTTCTACCTACTTCCAAATTGAATCTATTTCCGGACACCCACACCGACGCGCGGGCATTCCCGCCTCTGGGGGTCACCAACTCCGCACGCCCTTTGACGCCCCCTCCCCCCCCAGAAGGGGGGGCAACTGCGCGTCCCTGTCCTTTCCACATTCACACCATATATATATATATATATATATATATATATATATATATATATACATACATATACCAAAGGCTTTTTTTCCCTTACACGGGGGGTAGCCAAAAAGAAAAAGGCATAGAAATCACTACCACCCATTTCATTTCCCATATATTCCACTCCCCTCCACCCTCTTCCCTCCCTTCTATCTTGGCATCTCCTGGATGACGGGTCATCCCTGCATCCTGTCCACTGTCCTGGGTCATAAGCAGTGTCGCAAGACAGCACATCCACAGCAAGGCCGCTTCATAAATTCGGCGACCCCACCCCCCTCTCCGTCCCCTCATGCAGAAAAGGAGAAGACGGGGAGAAATCCCTTCGAGCTGCGTCAATTTTTTTTTTCATACATACTTCCTCACTCCCCATCCCCCACTCATTGCCCCTCATGCATCACAGCCTCATCTATACACAACCCTTCTCCATTCACCCCTGTCTTCTGTCCTCTCCCGTCCTTCCTCCACATACATTCCTCTCTTTTGTAAAGCCCTTTTCACCCCATCCATCCATCTCATCCTAGGACGCCCCCTCATATTCACTCCTTCCACCTCCGCCTTCCACACTTCTTTTACTAATCTTTCTTCACTCATTCTTTCTATGTGTCCAAACCATCCTAATACTCTTTCATCAACCCTATCTCCCAGCTCCCTTTCCACCCCTGTTCTCCTCCTCACCTCATTTCTCACTCTATCTAGCCTAGTAACCCCTATCATACTTCTCAGACATTTCATCTCAAACACATTCAAACTCCTTCTCTCTTCCTCTCTCATGTTCCATGTTTCTACCCCGTACATTGCTGTTGGCACAATCACTCCTTCATATAACCTCCTCTTAGCATCCATTTCCAGATGTCTATTTCTCATTACACTTCTTAATCCACCAAGGCATTTACTCGCTTCTCTCAATCTACATTCTACCTCCACCCCCACTCCTCCCTTTCCTGTCACATTCGCACCCAAGTATCTAAAACTATCCACTTCCTCCAGTTTCTCACCTTTAATGCTCACTTCCAGCCCACTGTCACTCTCTCCCCTTGTACATCTCATCACTTTACTTTTACCCACATTTATCTTCAGCTTCCTTCTTTCACACACCTTCTCCAACTCTGTCACTAATTTTCTCAATCCCTCCTCTGATCCTGCTACAAATGCAGTGTCGTCAGCAAATAACAGCTGGCTCACCTCCCACTTTTCTCCATTTTCTTTAATCATCTCCAACCCCTGACCCACTACCCTTGCATTCACCTCTCGCACCACCGCATTCATGTATAAACTGAACAGCCAGGGCGACATAACACATCCCTGACGAAGTCCCACCTTTACCTCAAACCATTCACTCTCTCCATTTCTAATCCTAACGCAAGCTCTACTACTCTCATAAAAAATCTTGACTGCTCTTAAGAGCTTTCCTCCTATCCTATATATCTGCAGTACCACCCACAGTGCCTTCCTGCCTACCCTGTCGTAAGCCTTTTCCAGATCCATAAAAGCCCAAAAAACATCCTTACCTTTCCCTATAGCTTTCTCACATATCTGCCTTACCACAAAAATCTGATCTACACATCTCCTACCTGTCCTAAAACCACACTGTTCCTCACCAATTACTCCTTCTGTTCCCCTCCTAATCCTCTCAATCAAGACCCTCCCATAAGCCTTCCCAACTACACTCAACAAGCTGATCCCTCTGTAACTACTACACTCACACTTGCCCCCCTTTCCTTTGTAAAGCGGAACTATACAGGCACTCCTCCAGTCCTCCGGCACTCTACCCTCTCTTAAACAAACATTAAATAACCTCACCAGCCAGTCCACCATAACTATACCTCCTTTCTCCAGACATTTTGCATGGCATCCATCCAACTCAGGTGCCTTACCTGCTCTCATCATCTTAACGGCTGCTTTCTCTTCATCCTTCCTTATTTCTCCTCCATTTTCCTCACTCATCACTCTCATTTTCTAAGTGCTTCCCACTGCAACTACCTTTCCCTCCCTACCCTCCTTCACATTTAGCAACTCCCTAAAATACTCTGCCCACCTTCCTCTCACTGTCTTCTCTGCCATTATCATCTCTCCATCTGTACCTTTTACCTTTTCCAGAACATCTTTTTATTACTTTCAAATTTTTCTGTCATACTCTTTCCCCATTTCGCATCTGCTCTCCTCTTTGTTTCCTTTATCTTATGCTTAATTTCCTTTCTCTTTGCTTTGTACCTCTCATACGATTCCCTCGTCCTAATTTGTAGCCACTCTATGAATGCCTGCTTCTTCTCTTTTACACCATTCTTTGCTTCCTCATCCCACCACTCACTACCCTTCCTTCTATTTCCTCCCGCCCTCCTTGCTCCACACACCATCTTTCCACACCTTATGACTCTCTCCTTGAACCATCCCCATTCCTCCTCCACTCCTAGTTCTACTCTATCCTTTACTCTCTCCCAATCCTCTCTCAACTTCTTCTTATACTCATTCTCCTTTTTTTTTCTCGTTTAAGCAGTTCACTCTAAGTACCTCCCTACCTTCTGCCCTTTTCCTCTTTCTCCACCTATTCTCCACTCTTAATTTACCTTCCACCAGGAAATGATCTGATATTCCCCCACTCTCTCCCCTTAGAACATGTACATCCTTAACTCTTCCTACCATACTCCTATTCACCACTATATAGTCCATTAACGCTCTATCTGCCACCCTTCCCTCCACCACCCTCTCCCATGTGTACTTATGCTTGACTTTCTTCTTAAACACTGTATTTGCTATCATCAACTCTCTTTCAAGACACATCTCCACCGTCAATTCTCCACTACGGTTTTTACATAGAACTCCATACTTCCTAATCACTCCGTCAATTGGTTAATTTCCTACCCTAGCATTTAGGTCTCCCAATACAACTACATTGACATTTCTCCCTAATCTCTCTATGCACTCATTTGTATCTATCCAAAAAGCCTCCTTTTCCTCTACGCTCTTTTCACTACCAGGTCCATACACACTTACAAAAACCCACATATCCTTTCCCAGCTTCACCTTCATCCACATCAACCTTGATGACACCTCCTTCCACTCCACTACCCGCTTACTTATCTCTTCGCTTTCTAGTATAGCCACCCCTTCTCTCCCTCGTCCCCTCTTCACTCCTGAGTACCTCCCAGCTACACTCCCAAACTCACAGTTGCCCTTTCCTTTCATTTTAGTTTCACTCAAAGCCAGTACATCCATCTTTCTTCTCAGAAATATACTGCCTATCTCTTCCCTTTTACTCTCATCTGTACCACATCCACGCACATCAAAAGACCCAAACCTTAGGGTACTGGTTGGAAAGCTCCCAGATCCTCTTATGCCTTTACTTTATTTTTTAGGAATATCCCCTTTTGGGGCTACAGGTAGTAGGACTCCTAATCCCATCCCTCGTCCTTTTTTTTTTTTTTTTTTTTTTTTTTTTTTTTGTCGCCTTTTACGACTCAAGTGGAAAT
>NC_134780.1:18282758-18317758 GCF_046742065.1 Oratosquilla oratoria | reverse complement strand
TTCTTATGTGGTACTTTGTCAAAAGCTTTTTTTAGGTCTAGAAATGTACAATCAGCCGATCCATCTCTTTCTTGTATTATATCTATTAGCCTTGAATAGAAACATATTAAGTTGGTGACGCATGATCGTCCTTGTCTGAATCCAAATTGCCTTTGATTTAGCACGTTTTATATATATATATATATATATATATATATATATATATATATATATATATATATATATATATATCCTGTGCTTGTGGCAGGATCGGAGGGATTGAAGAAGTTGGTGACAGAGTTTGGGAGTGTGTGTGAAAGAAGAAAGCTGAAGATAAATGTGGGTAAAAGTAAGGTGATGAGATGTACAAGGGGTGAAAGTGGCAGCAGACTGGAAGTGAACATTAAGGGAGAATGACTGGAGGAAGTGGATAGTTTTAGATACTTGGGTGCAAATGTGGCAGGAAAAGGTGGAGTGGTGGAGGTAGAATGTAGATTGAGAGAACCGAGTAAATGCCTTGGTGGATTAAAGAGTGTAATGAGGAATAGACATTTGGGAATGGATGCTAAGAGGAGACTGTATGAAGGAGTGATTGTGCCAACAGCATGTATAGGGCAGATACATGGAACATAAGAGAGGAAGAGAGAAGGAGTTTGAATGTGTTTGAGATGAGGTGTCTGAGAAGTATGATGGGGGTTACTAGGCTAGATAGAGTGAGAAATGAGGAGGTGAGGAGGAGAACAGGCGTGGAAAGGGAGTTGGGAGATAGGGTGGATGAAAGAGTATTAGGATGGTTTGGACACATGGACAGAATGAGTGAAGAAAGACTAGTAAAGGAGGTATGGAAGGCAGATGTGGAGGGAGTGAACAGGAGGGGACATCCTAGGATGAGATGGATGGATGGGGTGAAGGGGGCTTTGGGAAAGAGGGGAATGTCTGTTGAGGAAGGACGGGAGAGGACAGAAGACAGGGGTGAATGGAGAATGGTTGTATATGGATGATGTGATGCATGAGGTGGAATGGGTGGGGGGATGGGGGATGAGGTAGTGTGTGTGAACAAAATTTGAAGCAGCTCGAAGGGATTTCTCCCCGTCTTCTCCTTTTATGCATGGGGGGACGGAGAGGGGGGGTCGCCGATTTAATGAAGCAGCCTTGCTGTAGATGCGCTATGCCTTGCAACACTGCCTCTGACCCAGGGCAGTGGAGAAGGTGCAGGGATGACCCGTCATCCAGGAGGTGCTAAGATAAGAGGGAGGGTGGAGGGGAGTGGAGTGTATTTAGGGATGGAATGGGTGGGAATGATTTTATGCCTTTTTCTTTTTGGCTACCTCCCTTGTAAGGGGGAAAAAGCCTTGGTACATGTATTATCTTGTGTAGTTTATGTCAGTTCATCTACTGTATAGACTCTTTTAATTTCTAATTTGCAATGTGATATAGATGTGCTGTAAAAAAAAAGTACTCACAAGTTTGGGCCAAATTGGCCAACCTGATAATTTTGGTCATTTCAGTCACCTGACAATTTTTTTAGGTCATCTTGGCCACAATCTCACCCCTCTGTCAAGGGCCACAAGACATCCTGTGGAAATCTAAAGTGACAAAATCCAAACCAGATCTTAAAATTTCACTGGGACCTGGGTGCTGGTTCCTCACAATGCCCTGTGCACAACTCTTTCCATCTGAGGAAAGTTTGGGCCAAATCGGCAGAACCGACTACTTTGGTCAAAATCCATGGATTAACCCCCCGCCCCCTTTTTTTTTTTTTTTTTTTGGAGGGGGAGCGGATATTGTCCACTTGCTCAGATTTGTACACCATCTCACAGGTCTAGGGCCTCAAGACCTTCTGATGTGATGTAATTAGATGGGTCAGTAGGGTTGAGGGCCCTTACACAATACTGCATACCTATCATTTTCTTGTGGTGTTCTGTAATGAATTTTGGTTTCTTTGGGCAGGTGTTCTATTGGAGTGGTTTTGGTGTATCCTTTTATTATTTTCAATGCTTTCTTTTGTGTATTTTAAGGTGTCTATAGATCTTATGGTAGTCCCAGGCTATGGGTTTCTTTGTGAAAAATGTAATTTTCGCAGGAAAATTAATTTTTCCCTGATACAAACCTGAGGTACTCCTTACCCAAGGATTACTTCGCGAAGCCAAGGTTTCTACCGCTAACACTGTGTGTTGTTTGAAAAGCACCTCACTCCATGGGTCTGGGCAACCATTATCCTCGGTAAGGGGCCCTCCTGGGGCAAGGGGGGCCCCCCTTCCCCCACAAGCATAGGTCGCTAAGCACCATTGTCTGAGCCAGGTATGAAATTAATCACGAGGTTTGACAGGCCAGGTAGAAGGAACTATTAGAGGGGTGGCTGAGGAGGGCCATTAGAGGTAAGGAGTACCTCAGGTTTGTATCAGGGAAAAATTAATTTTCCTGCGAAAATTACATTTGTTCCGAAGAATACAAACTCTTCGGTACTCCTTACCCAAGGAGACTCGGACTTAGGAGGGAAAGAAGTAGTTATCTAGCCTGGGAAACCTCCGTAAGGAAAAAAAATTTGCTCTAAGACCTATGTTGACCAGACCCTTATACATTTCCCTAAACTGTGAAGGGTACCTAGTTCTGTTCCCAGGAATGGAGACAGACAGGGTATACTCACTTTGTACCACTTGCAGGGCTTGAATTGATTCCCTTGGAATGCTTGAGAGCCCTCGGTGCGGTAAGGGAATGTAGGAGTATGAGAAGGACTTTGGATAGGGATCACGGTGGTTGCCGAACCAGAACCTAGATGAGGTCTCAGGGTTGGCTGTGTGCCATTGGTAAGGGGCATGTCATCTCAGGACTTCCTGGGCGGCCACTATGGGACCCAGAGAGAAGGTCCCTAAGGATTCCCACATGACTTCTTTGAGGTAAAAGGAAGTGAAAATAGTCTGGGACTTCCATATACCTGCTTGAAGGACCTGGTTGACCGACAGGTTCTTTCGGAAGGCTAGGGAGGTCCCTATTGCCCTGAGGTCATGAGCTTTTGCTCTAGGGCAATCCGTGGGGCTCATGGTGTAGGCCCTGCGGATGACTTCCTTGATCCAGTAAGAAATGGAAGTCTTAGTGACGGGCTTGGGCTTACCCCTGGAAGAGACGAACAATCTTGGCAAGTCTGGTCTAAGATGCTTAGTCCTCCTGAGGTAGGTACGGATAGCACGTACCGGGCATAGTACCATTTCTGCATGTTCGCCCCCTACAAAGTCGTATAAGGAAGGGATACTAAAGGACCAGAATCTGGGGTCGGCTTTGGCCGGATCCTGGTTTTTTGGCAATGAATTGGGGCAGAAAAGTGAAGGAGACCTCTTGCCATCCTTTCGAGTGGGCGACTCGATAAGAGATGGCATGTAACTCCCCAACCCTCTTGGAAGACGCAAGGGCCAAGAGAAAAACTGTCTTCAAGGTGAGGTCCTTCAAATGAGCATCTCGGAGGGGCTCGTAAGGGGGACCCCGCAGAGAGTTCAGGACTAATGCCACATCCCACGGAGGAGAAGTGATCTCCCTGGGGGGGCATGATTTTCTGAAATGTCTGAAGAGCATGGAAATCTCTGTGGACAGGGCCAGATCCATGTCCTTCAGAGAAAACACCTGATTAAGAGCTGCCCTATAGCCCTGCACTGCCGAGAGGGAGATCTTCTTGGACTTCCGGAGGAAGTGGAAGAAGGAGGCAATCTGAGGAATGGTGGCTTGATCTGGGATTATTGCCCGGGAGTGGCACCATTCTGCAAAGGCATTCCATTTCCCTTGATAAAGGGAAGCTGAGGAAGAGCGAATAGGGGAGGACATGTCTTCCGCCACTTCTTTGGGGAAACCCTTCTCTAGGAGGATCCGGACCATAGTCTGAACGCGTGAAGCGCCAGAGCTGACAGGTTCTTGTGCCAGGCCCCGTTGACTGGTTGATGTAGAAGGTCGGATCTTCCCTGAAGGGCCAGGGGCTCCTCCACCGCTAGCTCGAGGGCGTCTGGAAACCATGGGGCTTCCGGCCACCAGGGAGCGATCAAAGTCATCCGAAGGTTGGATGCATTTCGTACTCTCTGGAGCACCTTCTGGAACAAGGGAAACGGTGGGAAAGCGTAGGTGTCGAGGTTGTCCCAACTTTGCAGAAGAGCATCCTCTCCTGCTGCCAGCGGATCTGGGAGAGGGCTGAAATATACTGGGAGCTGGTGATTCCATCTGGTGGCAAAAAGGTCTACCAGAGGGGAGCCCCATTTGTTGATGAGGAAGGTCGCCACTTCCGGATGGAGGGACCACTCCGTGCTGAGTACCTGATTCCTTCTGCTGAGGTGGTCCGCCCAGACATTCTTCTTCCCTGGGATGTAGCGAGCTCTGAGTGCCACTTGGAGATTCTCGGCTAAATGGAGGATGTCCATAGTGAGATGGCAGAGGTCCTGGGAGACTGTGCCACCCTGCTTATTCAGGTAGGCTACTACCGAGGAATTGTCCGACATGATGCCCACAACTTTCCCCGAGATCTGATCCGAGAAGTGACGGAGAGCCAGCAGTACCGCTTTCAACTCTAGCCAGTTGATATGGGCCGTCCGCTCGACTGTGGACCAGGAACCGCTGACGTGATCGTCGTTGAGGTGGGCCCCCCAGCCCTCCTTGGAGGCGTCGGAGAAGAGGACGACTTCGGGGGGAGATGGGCCGAGGGGCATCCCCCCGAGCAGGTTGCACGGGTCCTTCCACCAGAGAAGAGAGTCCTTGACTGCTCTGGTAAGGGTGATGTGTTGGCGGGTTTGACCCCTTAGCGGGGACCACTGGGACTTGAGGAGCCACTGTAGAGGTCGCATTCGTAGTCTGCTCCTGGGAATTAACCTCTCGACGGAGGCCATATGGCCCAGGAGGACTTGGCACTGTTTCGCCGTCAGGAACCCGGTCGATAGTGCTTGTACGACAAGAGAAGTGAGATTCCGGATTCTCTTCTCTGCTGGGAAGGCCTTCATGAGGGAGGAGTCCAGAACCATACCCAGGTACGTGACTCTCTGTCGTGGGATGAAATCCGACTTCGTCTGGTTGACTATAGAGCCCAATTTGCGGATGAAGGCTAGGACCGTTCCCAGGTGGTCGCGGCATAGCTGGGCGGACTGTGCCAGGATCAGCCAATCGTCCAGGTAACGGAGTAGGCGAATTCCTCTGGAGTGGGACCACGCTGAGACGAGTTTGAACACTCTGGTGAAGACTTGGGGTGCTGTGGAGAGGCCAAAGCATAGGCAGGTGAATTGAAAGGTGGTGCCCTTGTGGACGAAGCGGAGGAATTTTCTGGATGAGAGATGCACAGGTATTTGGAAATAGGCGTCCTGGAGGTCCAGCGACACCATGAAGTCCCCTTCCCTGATAGACGCCCTTACAGCCTCTGGGGTGTCCATCCGGAACTTCGTCAGGGAAAGGAACTTGTTGAGAGGAGACAGATCGATGACTGGTCTCCACCCCCCTGTTGCCTTTGCTACGAGGAATAGCCTTGAGTAGAACCCCGGGTCCGGAGTCGAGACTTCCTCGAGAGCTCCTTTCTGGAGCAGAGCGGAGATTTCCTCCGCTAGGGCGCACCCGCGATCTGAGTCCGGATGGTAGTTGCTGAATTGGATGGGATAGGGGGAGAGGCTGGGGAAGGTGTGAAAAGGAAGGCGATAACCTGCCTTGATGACCTGGATGGTCCAGTCCTCCGTCCCGGCAACCTCCCATTCTCTCCAGTAGAGAGGCAACCTTCTATCCTGTGCGGGAGGGCAGGCGAGTTCCTAGAATTTCCTGCGTTGGGTCCGGAGCCTCTATGGTGTTTGCGCCCCTGTTCTCTACTGGGAAAGGGGCGAGGCTTTCCTGTTTGGGCTTTCGACTTCGAATGGGGGTGGGGCCTGTCTTCCCGATTAGGAAAATGAAAAGGCTGCCTCTGCGTCTGAGAGGACCGAGGTGTCGATGGGGGGGGTTCTTGGCCTCGAGCTAGGGACGGCTGTTCTCTCGAGTCCACCATATCCGGGGGAATCAGCGTGTGGGTGAGAAGGGGGGCCTTCCTCAAAGGAGCAAAAATCTCCCTGAGGAAGGGGTCACTGGGGTCCCCGAGGATGGTGTCTCTCCTGCGGGACTCGAAGTTGGCCCAGGACGTTGAGAGACAGGAGGCCTGATGCTTCAGGGCTCTGCTCGCGCTTGCCAATAGAGCCTGGAGGTCGCATTCTTCCTGGGGTTGGAGTTCGGGTAAGAACTCCCTTGCCGAGGCAAGGCGGCGTTCTAGACAGGAGTTCACCAGTGATTGAATGTGGTCGCTGACTTCCCTGCCGGAGAGATGGACGCTTCTTCTGCGCAGCGATTCCACGTCTGCTTTAACCAGCTCTGGTAACCTCGCCAGGATCGAGGCTTCTTTGAGGGTTGACCCCGATGGGGTGTAGAAGCGCTTCTGGTGTTCCACTGGAACCTAAAGCCAGCGCGCCTTCTCGGTTGTCCTTTTTGCGAGAGCGTCGGAGGCCTGGGCCATGGCTCTCGCTGTCTGCGTACTCCATGGAAGGAGTGGAGGAGGCTGTGCTTTCTGAGAGTTGGCCGTCATAAAGATCTCAGACTCGAATGTGGCTTCCTCTTCTTTCGGGGGGCCCAGTCGATTCGCCCTCCGAACTCTCGCGAGGATGTCCGAGAAGGAAAGTTGGACCACCATCGGGGATTCCGACTGGGAAACGGGAGGGGAAAGGGAGCGTGCCCCCCCCCCCACGGCGCTGTGGACATCGTCGTCGTCGTAGGAGGGGTCTGCACGGTCAGAGAGGAACCTCGCGCTTCCATCATCGTCACTGATGGGTTCAGGGGGGTTCTGATCAAGTGGAAGATGGTCGAGGGGGGCCCTTGGGGGCGGTGACTCCTGACGAGCTTCCGAGCGGTGTACGCACCGCGCTTGAGAAGCGCGGAAAAATTCCCGTTGTTCCTCCATCTGTTCCTTCAGCGTAGTGAAGAGTGCACAGAGAGTGGGGAGGAGGTCCGGGGAATGCCCGTTTGGCGAGTCCCGCCTGGGGGCGGATGGTCCGGGAGACACAAAGGGGAGACTGCCTTCTCTGGACGAGGAGGGGTCACCCGCGACTAACGCGCGCGTGGGTACACCACGGGCCTCCTGCCCCCCGGGCATAGAAAGGGTTCCGTGGATGACCCGGCTCGTCTTACGATGGGAGGAAGGTGGACTGCGGGACTCCCGAGGAGGAGGAGAGGCCGAAGCGCTCGTCGGCTCCAAAATCGGGTCCTTTGTCCGTTGGGGGGGTGAGCTGCCGGGCCGCGTCGCGGGGGTGCCGCCTGCGGACTCATCCGGGAAAAAGCTCGTACTCGGGGGATAGTTCGCGGGGGCCAGAGGCGCATGCCCGTCGAAGCTAACCGCCTTGGGTTTTCCGTCTACTACGTTTTGGAGGAGGGGGAGAACTGCCCTTGTCCTCCGCCAGTGCAGCATGCCTTCTCTTTGTTTCGGGTGAGCGGGGAAGTGATCTTCCCTGCGCGCGTACTTCGTTCTTTGCCTGCACTTTCTTGTGAGCATGAAAATACGTGGACCACTGCTTATCGTCCCAATGAGCGCACGTAGTACATGGGGATGAAGGGGAACACTCCATCTTCCTACAGTGGATACACCAAATGTGTGGATCTACGGGTGCTGGCGGGAGAGCAGCCCGGCAGAGAAAGTCGCCGTGGGCGAAGGCACACATCCTATTGCGAACAACAACACTATGACCAGATTCCATACTTACAGAGAAGCGTAGAATACTCGGTGGAGGTTAAGGAGAGGAACGGTTATAGGAAGAGGGTGCTCAAGTACTTCCAGGCGGCGGGATGGCGTCGATGCAGGACGCTCAAACACAAAGGAAGCCGTTGGAAGGTTGGAGATGGCCGAAGCAGGGTGCCCTAATGTCGTCACAATCTCAAGAGGCCGGGAATTGGGCCGATTGGGAAACGTGGAATACGCAAGGGCAAGCACCGCACTATAACTGGAGGGAATACCGTTCCCCGACCGCACTTCGAAATTGTTAGCTGGTAATGTGAGAGATGTTGACTCTATCCGTACCGCGAAGACAATGGTGCTTAGCGACCTATGCTTGTGGGCGAAGGGGGGGCCCCCTTGCCCCAGGAGGGCCCCTTACCGAGGATAATGGTTGCCCAGACCCATAGAGCGAGGTGCTTTTCAAACAACACACAGTGTTAGCGGTAGAAACCTTGGCTTCGCGAAGTAATCCTTGGGTAAGTACCGAAGAGTTTGTATTCTTCGGAACAAAATGTCTATAAACAGCCCACCTCTGACAAGTACCTTAGAAAAGAGCCAACCAGGCTTGGTGTGAATAGCAAAAATAAAACCATGAATGCAAATATCCATCCTTTACTAGCAAAAATGTCATCACATTTTACAAATGTACAATCCATCAATCAAACTGTTGCCCCCACTTCTCTCTTTCAGGAGACCTGCAGCCCCCACAAAACTGGCCATGGCCATCAGTTCAGAAATTCGGTGAAGAGATTTTGTGTCACTGTCTGGAAAGTGAGTGTAGGACAGCTAAGTATGATACATGAAGTTCATATACAAGCATGAGCAGAGTATCACTTCACTAAATGAACATTCATTCCACAAACTTGTTCACACACTTCAGCAACAAACCTTAATGTAAATATAATTATGAAACTTTGGTTGAAATAATTTTTTCTTGCATAAACCACTCATAATACTATTCAGAAACCACTCGTAATACTTTTGAACATAGTTCTATTTTTAGAACACATTATGAACATAAAAAACGTGCACATTCTTAAATAATACATCTAAGTTTTTATGGAATATTTACAACACAAATCATACAGAAAATAAAAATAAAAACCTGTTGAAATCCAATAACTGTTGATATATTCAAGGTATTTTAGGGCAATGACTAACACCCTTCAAAAAGATTCTGGTAGAAAAAATATTTTCTCTTCTACAATATCTAAAGAAAGAAAAAGAGAGAGGGGAAAAAAAGTCCTTTCTCCAGTACAGTGCAAAGTGGTGGAAGTGTTTTATAAATATGTACCACATGACCTGGCCACATAAACAAACTGCCCCAGATGCAACCATCACAAAGAAAACACCAAACACCTGGCCAAGCAGTTGACAGCATCTCTACTTGGGTGAGAGGTCAGGAGTGGAGATGGTTCAAGGCTGCATGTCAGCAAGTGAATTCATAGTAAGGGCATACTACATTAAATTCTCTGCTTCAAAAAAGTCCTCATTAAGGACACACCATCCTAGCCCTCTCTGAGAGGGGAAGTTTGTGATGTCAAACCAAATAAAACTGAAACCACATTTTCCAGCTTATAAATGCATTTTGGCATGTACCACACACCCCTAACTTAAAAAAAAAAAAAAAAAAAAAAAAAAAAAGGGTTACAGCAAACTAAGGCACAAGCTTATAACAAAATAAGGATGCAGTAGTTTCACATGGTATGTTTCCTTAGACTGTTTAATGACTATAGTACACATACAAATTTTTTGTTTCTGTATTAGTTTCACAAACTGAATTGCCACAGAAAATTGCAAAGGTATACAAACACAGCCACCTTAATCTACCATTACCACCCAATATACTGCACAGCTGTGGTACTTCCAGGTATCAAAAGCATTGCAGGCATGCTGATTTCTACATCTGGAACTTATCACTGCCTAATTTTGAAAAGAATTAATGTTCCTATTTGCACTGTAAAATTTTACCAACTTCCAATTTGCACTTACATTGTAAATGTTTCAACTTTACCTTCACTATTGACTCATTTTACCTTTCACATTGAAATACAGAAAGGGAAGTACACACGAGAAAAATTACATTTGCTGAAACTCTACACTTAGTTAAAATGACAAGGCTTTCCACCAAACACCTGATGCATCACCAAATGAGTATGCAAATGGTGAATGAAATCAACAACACGATGTTTCATTGAGACATATTAAAGTGTGACCATAGCCAAAATATTCCAAGACGGTAACTTTTGTGTTCAACTTGGAATCTTTCCTTCTCCCCAAATTACTTAGTTTTATCGTATAATGTGTTGGTTATACGTTTGGATAATTCTAAAGTAATAACAAAAATTATGTGCACATGTGCCAGGAAATATGGTCATTTTAGACTGGTACAAAGCATGTTGGCTCATTATATCAGTTCGCTGGATGTTTGAAGTATTCTGCTGGGACTTCACCTTTCTTGTGCAAGTCTTGGAATAACTGTCCAGCCTTTTCATAGTCCCATTGGTTTTCTTCAAGGCACCTGAAAAACAAAACAAAACACTGATTTATGACCTAATATACCACCTGGCTATGTTGTCAGCAGTCATGAAACCTAAATCCTTAACTATGAGTTACTGAATTAATTCAGAGATCCACTGGGGCATCACTGACAAATAGAGAATTTATCTCAATAATGAAATTCAGGTATTGTAAATGAAGAATGCTACAAACATTTACAGAAAGGGAACTATATATTACCACCACTTCAACAAAAAATTACATTTATTTTCTGTAAAGGCTAACCCTAAAAAATTACTGATTTTCCACCAAGTAGAATGAAAGGTAACTGCTAGATGGACTTCAAAGAGAACCATTACCCTGCTACCTCTCAACACTCTTAACTCCATCTGGAAGTACACATACACATACACATATACCAAGGCTTTTTCCCACTTCCAAGGGAGGTAGCCAAAAAGGGAAAGGCATAAAAACACTCCCACCCATTTCATCCCTAAATACACTCCACACCCCTCCCACCCTTCCTCTCATCTGAGCACCTCCTGGATGACGGGTCATCCCTGCACCCTGCCCACCGCCCTGGGTCAGAAGCAGTGCAACCCAAAAATCTCCTGGCTGGACCCAAGATCTCTCTCTCTCTCTCTCTCTCTCTCTCTTTCTAAACTTAAAATTGTATTTTCTTCACTTTTTCATATAAGGAGAGTTGATAATTGGCAACTGTTTCCCTCCTACTGGTGACACAGAAACAACCCCTAACTATTGCAACATACAACAATCTATAATTTCTTCCAAGAAAGACCTACAGCAAGGCCCAAAAATCATTACCAGCAACTGTGAAACTGGGTTTTTGGTCAGTGAAATTTGAGGCATTCCATGTGCATCCCAAGCTCCCTTCAACCTATCTCTCCATCTCATTCTTCAGCTTCCTCACAAGCTTGCTCTATCCACTTCTGTTTTGCACATTTTCTTTATTAGTCTTTCCTCATCCACTCTTTTCATATGCCTAAACCATCTCAGCACTTGTTTTAACCTACCCAGCAGCAACTGTTCATTAGCATCATTTTTTTTTTTTTTTCAATAAACATTTAACGCTCCATTTAACAGATATATGTGTGCAAGGACTGGTCAGTTCCTGCCAAATGTAAACAGAATGGACCGGTTTGGTAAATAATGGACAAATGATTGTTGTTGGTAATTTGGTACAGTATACATTTATTGGTTTCATTTACTGTGCCTGAAAATAATATGGATCTGGAAAAGGCTTATGACAGGGTAGACAGGAGGATGCTGTGGGGGGTGCTGCAGAAATATGGGATGGGAGGAGGGCTGTTGGGAGCAGTCAAGAGTTTTTGTGAGAGTGGTAGGATTGGAAATGGAGAGAGTGAATGGTTTGAGGTGGGGGTGGGACTTCATCGGGGATGTGTTATGTCGCCCTGGCTGTTCAATCTATGCATGGATGGAGTGGTGCGAGAGGTGAATCCAAGGGTGGTGCGTCAGGGGTTGGAGATGGTTAAAGAAAATAGAGAAAAGTGGGAAATAAGCCAGTTGTTGTTTGCTGACGATGCTGCGCTTGTAGCAGGATCAGAGGAGGGATTGAGGAAGTTGGTGACGGAGTTTGAGAAGGTGTGTGAAAGAAGGAAGCCGAAGATAAATGAAGGCAAAAGTAAGGTGATGAGATATACAAGGGGAGAGAGTGACAGCAGGCTGGAAGTGAGCATAAAAGGTGAGAGACTAAAGGAAGTGGATAGTTTTAGATACTTGGGTGTGAATGTGGCAGGAAAGGGAGGAGTGGGGGTGGAGGTAGAGTGTGGATTGAGAGAAGCAAGTGAATGCCTTGGTGGATTAAAAAGTGTAATGAGAAATAAGACACCTGGGAATGGATGCTAAGAGGAGGTTATATGCAGGAGTGATTGTGCCAACAGCACTGTATGGGGCAGAAACATGGAACACAAGAGAGGAAGAGATGGAGTTTGAATGTGTTTGAGATGAAAAGTCTGAGAAGTATAATAGGGGTTGCTGGGCTGGATAGAGTGAGAAGTGAGGAGGTGAGAAGGAGAACAGGGGAGGAAGGGGAGCTGGGAGATAGGGTTGATGAAAGAGTATTAGGATGGTTTGGACACATGGAAAGAATGAGTGAAAAAGAGGTGTGGAAGGCAGAGGTGGAAGAAGTCAGTGTGGGGGGGCATCCTGGGGTGGGATGGATGGATGGGGTGAAAGGGGCATTACAAAAGAGAGGAATGTCTCATTAAAGACATTGACAGACTGGAAAAAGTACAACGGCGAGCCACAAAACTGATTCCAAATATCAAAAATAAATCATACGAAAATCGACTAAAACACATGAATCTGTTTTCCCTAAAAAAGCGTAGACTCAGAGGTGACTTGATACAGGTCTTTAAGATTTTAAAGGGAATTGACAACATCAAAAGTGACAAAATTTTCACATTGAATGAGAATCAGACAAGAAACAATGGTCTCAAACTATCCGGAAATAGATTCAATTTGGAAGTAGGTAGAAACAACTTTGCCAACTGTGTAGTAAATGAATGGAATAAACTTCCTGCAGAGGTAGTGCAATGTAGTTCAGTTCGAAGCTTTAAGAATCAGTTAGATAAATACCTAAGTAAGATGCTGTAATGATTATAATTTACCTTATATTATTTGCTTTTATTTTGTTATCATTTGTCTGTCTGATTTTCATTTATTATTAGTTATATGTCAATTTATTATTATTTACTATTTACCTGTTTGTTTATTATTTAACTATACCTATGCATTTATTTATGTATTTTATTTGTTATTTACATTATTATAGTTTTTATTTATTGGTTTATTATTAATATTGTTTTTTATTTTCGCATCCGACCTAGATATGGATCAAAAGGTCTCCTGTCGGCATGCTCCGCCTTTGTAATCCTTTGTAATGTCTGTTGAGGAAGGACGGAAGAGGACAGAAGATAGGGGTGAATGGAGAGCGGTTGTGTATGGATGATGCTGTGATGCATGAGGGGGAGTGGGTGGGGGATGGGAGGGTGAAGAAGTATGTATGAGAAAAAATTTGACATAGCCCAAAGGGATTTCTCCTCGTCTTCTTTTCTGCATGAGGGGACAGAGGAGGGAGGGAGGGGGGTCACTGAATTTATGAAGCGGCCTTGCTGTGGATGTGCTGTGTCTTGCAACACTGCTTCTGACCCAGGGCAGTGGACAGGATGCAGGGATGACCAGTCATCCAGAAGGTGCCAAGATAAGAGGGAGGGAGGAGGGTGGAGAGGAGTGGAATATGTAGGGAATGGAATGGGTGGGAGTGGTTTCTATGCCTTTTTCTTTTTGGCTACCCCCCATGTAAAGGGAAAAAGCCTTTGGTATATGTATGTATGTAAAATAATATGGTAATATTGTATCATTAATTTAGGAGGAGAACAGGGGTGGAAAGGGAGCTGGGAGATAGGGTTGATGAAAGAGTATTAGGATGGTTTGGACACATGGAAAGAATGAGTGAAAAAGAGGTGTGGAAGGCAGAGGTGGAAGAAGTCAGTGTGGGGGGGCATCCTGGGGTGGGATGGATGGATGGGGTGAAAGGGGCATTACAAAAGAGAGGAATGTCTCATTAAAGACATTGACAGACTGGAAAAAGTACAACGGCGAGCCACAAAACTGATTCCAAATATCAAAAATAAATCATACGAAAATCGACTAAAACACATGAATCTGTTTTCCCTAAAAAAGCGTAGACTCAGAGGTGACTTGATACAGGTCTTTAAGATTTTAAAGGGAATTGACAACATCAAAAGTGACAAAATTTTCACATTGAATGAGAATCAGACAAGAAACAATGGTCTCAAACTATCCGGAAATAGATTCAATTTGGAAGTAGGTAGAAACAACTTTGCCAACTGTGTAGTAAATGAATGGAATAAACTTCCTGCAGAGGTAGTGCAATGTAGTTCAGTTCGAAGCTTTAAGAATCAGTTAGATAAATACCTAAGTAAGATGCTGTAATGATTATAATTTACCTTATATTATTTGCTTTTATTTTGTTATCATTTGTCTGTCTGATTTTCATTTATTATTAGTTATATGTCAATTTATTATTATTTACTATTTACCTGTTTGTTTATTATTTAACTATACCTATGCATTTATTTATGTATTTTATTTGTTATTTACATTATTATAGTTTTTATTTATTGGTTTATTATTAATATTGTTTTTTATTTTCGCATCCGACCTAGATATGGATCAAAAGGTCTCCTGTCGGCATGCTCCGCCTTTGTAATCCTTTGTAATGTCTGTTGAGGAAGGACGGAAGAGGACAGAAGATAGGGGTGAATGGAGAGCGGTTGTGTATGGATGATGCTGTGATGCATGAGGGGGAGTGGGTGGGGGATGGGAGGGTGAAGAAGTATGTATGAGAAAAAATTTGACATAGCCCAAAGGGATTTCTCCTCGTCTTCTTTTCTGCATGAGGGGACAGAGGAGGGAGGGAGGGAGGGGGGTCACTGAATTTATGAAGCGGCCTTGCTGTGGATGTGCTGTGTCTTGCAACACTGCTTCTGACCCAGGGCAGTGGACAGGATGCAGGGATGACCAGTCATCCAGAAGGTGCCAAGATAAGAGGGAGGGAGGAGGGTGGAGAGGAGTGGAATATGTAGGGAATGGAATGGGTGGGAGTGGTTTCTATGCCTTTTTCTTTTTGGCTACCCCCCATGTAAAGGGAAAAAGCCTTTGGTATATGTATGTATGTAAAATAATATGGTAATATTGTATCATTAATTTAGGAGGAGAACAGGGGTGGAAAGGGAGCTGGGAGATAGGGTTGATGAAAGAGTATTAGGATGGTTTGGACACATGGAAAGAATGAGTGAAGAAAGATTATTAAAAGAAGTGTGGAAGGCGGAGGTGGAAGGATTGAATATGAGGGGGCGTCCTAGGAGGAGATGGATGGATGGGTTGAAAGGGGCTTTACAAAAGAGAGGAATGTCTGTAGAGGAAGGACTGGAGAGGACAGAAGATAGGGGTGAATGGAGAAGGGTTGTGTATAGATGAGGCTGTGATACATGAGGGGGAGTGTGTGGGGGATGGGGGTGAGGAAGTATGTATGAGAAAAAGTTTGACGCAGCCCGAAGGGATTTCTCCCCGTCTTCTCCTTTCCTGCATGAGGGGAGGGAGAGGGGGGGGTCGCCGAATTTATGAAGCGGCCTTGCTGTGGATGTGCTGTGTCTTGCGACACTGCTTCTGACCCAGGGCAGTGGACAGGATGCAGGGATGACCCGTCATCCAGGAGGTGCCAAGATAGGATGGAGGGAGGAGGGTGGAGGGGAGTGGAATATATGGGAAATGAAATGGGTGGGTGTGATTTCTATGCCTTTTTCTTTTTTGGCTACCCCCTGTGTATGGGGGAAAAAGCCTTTGGTATATGTATGTAATTTAGTTTTAACACACACAACAGGTAAATATGAAATAAATGAACAGAATTAATGGATGAATGTACATTCCTAGACAGCAGATCACTGGCACTCCCTCCCTCTCATGTGGGGTCTGAAACAACCACGCCTGGTGTTGGTGGCCCAAACTTGGACCGAACAACTGTATGCAGCAATGGACAATCAGCCCATTGTCCAGCTCTATTATGGACAGGATTTTTTGTTCACTAAATCGAGGATCTGTTGCATTGGAGTCCATTAAATGGAGGATTGAATGTATATCTCCAAATTTTCCCCCCTGCTAAATTCTTAAAGAAAGAAAAAGAAAAAAAGAAAGAAGAAAAAAAAAAAAAAAAAAAAGGGTACAACTTACATTCGTGAATACTGGAACCGCATCCCAGAGACTTGTGAAAACTGTTTGATCATTTCTACTTGGATTGGTTCTAAACCTGCCAAAGCAGTTTCTTCTGACGTGGCAGGTGCAACAGGTGATGTTATTTGTACTGGTACAACTGGTACTGGTGGTGGTGAAGACACCTGTGCCTGAACTGCTGGTGCTGTGACTGGAGTAGGTTCTGATGATGCCGATGTATTACTCTTAAAAGACTGTAATACAATAAAGCAAAATCTAAAATTATTCAACATTATTATTTGAAGGGATGAGAAGAGAATAGTTGTGTATGGATGATGCTTTGATGCATGGAGGGGAGTGGGTGGGGGAGGGGAGTGGGTGGGGGATGAGGGAGGGGGGATGAGGGAGAATGTGTGAATGATATTTTGATGCAACCCGAAGAGATTTCTCCCCGTCTTCTCTTTTTCTGCGTGAGGGGGCAAAGAGGGGGGTTGCTGATCAAATGAAGTGGCTTTGCTGTGGATGTGCTGTGTCATGCTACATTGCTTCTGACCCAGGGCAGTGGACAAGATATAGGGATGCATCATCCAGGAGCCAAGAAAAAAGGGAGGGAAGAATGGTGAATGTGAGTGGAGTATGTGGGGATGAAATGGGTGGGAGAGGATTTATGTCTGACTTTGGCTCTCTTGTAAAGAGGAAAAAGCCATTGGTATATGTGAAAGTTCTAAATACATGTCAGTAAAATACCAAGCTTAACTGTCTAATCAATGACCACTTCTAAGTTGCATGTATAACTCTCCAGAGTCTACTTACCTTTACTTGTGACACAGTAGCATATGTGACAAAGAGTTCTTCATTACATATGCAATAACCTTCTCCTTGCTTCACAATTATGAGAGACCGTGTAAAGGACCGCACCTGCTGCAGCTTTCCCCCATCTTGGCAGAAAACACCACTAAGAACTACATGCATCAACTGTGCCTGCAAACAAAAAATTAATTGGCCAATTATCAATTAATCAACCTGGCCTAACTGGCTGATACCAATTAATACATACATACATATACCAAGGCTTTTTCCCCCTTACAAGGGAGGTAGCCAAAAAGGAAAAGGCATAAAATCATTCCCACCCATTCCATCCCTGAATACACTCCACACCCCTCCACCCTCCCTCTTATCTTAGCACCTCCTGGATGACGGGTCATCCCTGCACCTTGTACACTGCCCTGGGTCAGAAGCAGTGTCGCAAGACACAGCACATCCACAGCAAGGCCGCTTCATAAATTCGGCGACCCCCCCCCCTCTCGGGGAGAAATCCCTTCGGGCTGCGTCAAATTTTGCTCACACATACTACCTCATCCCCCATCCCCCCGCCCATTCCACCTCATGCATCACAACATCCTCCATATACAACCATTCTCCATTCACCCCTGTCTTCATATGAGAGGACAGATAAAAGAGGCAAAGAGGAGAGCAGATGTGAAATGGGGTAAGATTATGATGGAAAATTTGGAAGTAATAAAAAATGTTTTGGAAAGAAATTAAGAGAGGAAAAGGAGGCAAATCAAGTAGAAAAGATAAAAGGTGCTGATGGAGAGATGATAATGGAAGAGAAGGCAGTGAGAGGAAGATGGGCAGAGTATTTTAGGGAGCTGCTAAATGTGAAGGAGGATAGGGAGGGAAAGGTAGTTGCAGTGGGAAGCACTAATTACATGACTGTGCCTGTGATGAGTGAGGAAAATGGAGGGAAATAAGGAAAGATGAAATGAAGGCAGTTGTTAAAATGATGAGAGCAGTAAGACACCTGGGTTGGATGGATGTCATACAGAGTGTCTGAAAAAAGGAGGTACAGTGATGGTGGACTGGCTGGTGAGGTTATTTAATGTTTAAGAGAGGGTAGAGTGCCGGAGGACTGCAGGAGTGCCTGTATAGTTCCTCTTTACAAGGGAAAAGGGGACACGTGTGAGTGTAGTAGTTTCAGAGGGATCAGCTTAAGTGTAGTTGGGAAGGCTTATGGGAGGATCTTGATTGGGAAGATTAGGAGAGGAACTGAGGGATTGGTGAGGAACAGTGGGTTTATGACAGGTAGGGGTTGCGTAAAACAGATTTTTGTGGTGAGGCAGATATGTGAGAAAGCTATAGGAAATGATAAGGATGTTTTTTGGGCCTTTATGGATCTGGAAATGGCTTATGACAAGGTAGACAGGAAAGCACTGTGGGAGGTATTGCAGATATATAGGATAAAAGGAAAGCTGTTAAGAGCAGTCAAGAGTTTTTATGAGAATAGTAGAGCGTGTCTTAGGATTGGAAATGGAGAGAGTGAGTGGTTTGAGGTAAAGGTAGGACTTCGTCAGGGATGTCTTATGTCACCTTGGCTGTTCAATTTATACATTGATGGGGCGGTGCAAGAGGTAAATGCACAGGCAGTGGGTCAGGGATTGGCCATGGTTAAAGAAAATGGAGAAAAGTGGGAGATAAGCCAGCTTTTGTTTGCTGACGACACTGCCCTTATAGCAGGATCAGCGGAAGGATTGAGGAAGTTGGTGACAGAGTTTGAGGTGTGCAAAAGAAGGAAGTTGACTATAAATGTGGGTAAAAGGTGATGAGATGTACAAGGGGAGAGAGTGGCAGCAGATTGGAAAAGAGTATTAACCCCTTCCATACGGTGCCGCACATGTAGGCGTCATGGGGAGCGAGTGTATTCGCGAGGCTGCCATATCGGCGTCTTGATTATATTTATTGTAGTCGCCCCTCCATAATGACATTCTTTCTAATTCTTTTGTAATCGCATTTTCTATGGTTATCAAAATTCACGGGTGAAGAGAGAACGATCGATATAAGCGGTGACTATATTTTATGATGCGAGTATTATTACGACACGTCGTACGGCTGGCATTGGCTGCTGCCACCGAGATCTAAGTCCATGATGCCTACGTGTGCGGCACCGTATGGAAGGGGTTAAGAAAGACTGGAGGAAGTAGTTTTAGATACTTGGGTGCAAATGTGGCCGGAAAGGGAGGAGTGGAGGTGGAGGTAGAATGTAGATTGAGAGAAGAGAGTACATGCCTTGGAGGATTAAAAGGTGTAATGAGAAATAGACATTTGGGGATGGATGCTAAGAGATTGTAAGGAGTGATTGTGCCAACAGGACTGTATGGGGCAGAAACATGGAACATAAGAGAAGAAGAGAGGAATTTGAATGTGTTTGAGATGAGATGCCTGAGAAGTATGATAGGGATTACTTGGTTGGAGAGAGTGAGAAATGAGTAGGTGAGGAGGAGAATGGGGGTGGAAAGGGAGTTGTGAGATAGGATTGATGAAAGAGTATTGGGATGGTTTGGACACATGGAAAGAATGAAGAAAGACTAGTAAAACTGGTGTTGAAGGCAGAGGTGAAAGGAGTGAACATGAAGGGTCAACCAAGGATGAGATGGATGGATGGGGAAAGAGGGCACTGGAAAAAAGGGGAATGTCTGTTGAAGGGAGAAGACGGAAGATAGGGGTGAGTGGAGAATGGTTGTGTATGGATGATGCTATGATGCATGGAAGGGAGGGGGTAGGGGGGAGTATGCGTGAGAAATAAATTGATGCAGCACGAAGGGATTTCTCCTCATCTATTCTGCATGCGGGAACAGAGAGGGGGGTTGCCGATTTAATGAAGCAGCCTTGCTGTGAATGTGCTGTGACTTGCGACACTGTTTCTGACCCAGGGCAATGGGCGAGATGCAGGGATGACCAGTCATCCAGGAGATGGCAAGATAAGAGGGAAGTAGATTATGTCACGGATGGAATGGGTGGGAATGGATTTTATGCCTGTTTTTTGGCTACCTCCCTTATAAGGGGGAAAAACACTTGGTATATGTAATAAAAAGATGTTTTGGAAAGAAATTAAGAGAGGAAGAGGAGGTGAATCAAGTAGAAAAACAGAGACCAAGACAGAGATAAGAGAAAAAAATAGATGAGAGTTAAGAGAGAGGAAAAAACAGAAAAGGGAGGCTGGAGACTTAGGTGGTAAAGATCACATTCCCACAAGCATACTTAAGGAAAACACAAAACTTACAGCCACCCATGGAATGTCGATAACAAAGGAGCCTGGGTCATGTACTGATCCTGGTAGCCTTGACAAGGTATCAACAATGTTCTTGTTACCCTTTATTAAAGTCTTCTGTCGCTGCTCAGGACTGGTCACTTTCTTCAAATTACGGTTTTCTTGCACATATCTTGTAGTTAACCTGAAATATTGTCTACATTAATACAACACAACCCACAACAGCTTAAAACCAACAACAACTTACCCCCTCCTACTTTCAGTTGGTGACATAGGAACAGTTCCACATTAAAGACAACACAGACATCTGTAAAATGTTTCTTCACAGAGAAATCTATAGAAGTGCCTGAGGACCAGTGCCAGCCAGTGTAGGGCTGCAGGTTTCTAGTCATGTTAACCTCTTCAATACAAGTTGAATATTCACGTGCGAGTTTTAGGCTGCCTGATGCACAATGATTTGATGATGCCTCACAATAAGCACATTATGAAAAGACAAGGCAAGTGAAAGAAAATGCAAGTGCATGATAATTTGTGAACACTTCACTGTGACTATTTATAGCAGCACAGCTCACCTCTCTTAACATTCTCTCTCTCCCTCTCTCAAATCAACCCTTTAGTTGTTGTAGCAATATGAGGCAGAAGTTGGCTTTTTCTGGGTGTTTGACACACACACACACACACACACACACACACACACACACACACACACACACACACACACACACACACACACACACACACACACACACAACACGGCCCGGTGGCGGATTGGTAAGGCACTGGCCTCACAAGCCGGAGAACCGGGGTTCGATTCCCCGGCCGGGCGGAGACAAGTTGGGTTTGTCTCCTTTCACGTGTAGCCCCTGTTCACCTAGCAGCGAGTAGGTACGGGACGTTAGTCAAGGAGTTGTGACCTTGCATTCCCGGTGTGTGGGGTGTGAGTGGTCTCAGACCTACCCAGAGATCTGCTAATAATGAGCTCTGAGCTCACTGCGGTAGGGTGGTGTCTGGCTGTCTCGCAAAGAGGCTGCAGCAGATCCGAGGTGAATACACACACACACATTTACACTTGGGGTGGCTGAAGTAAAGCACAGTACTTCAATAAGCTACAATGGCTGCTTTTGTTCTATCACAGTTACAACTGTAATGTTTTCCTTTCTTTGTTCTCTTTCACCTTGAATGTGAAAACAACAGAAAACATGATCAAGCCTGGTCAAGGTCAACTTCTCTCTTTCTACACACACACACACATATACCAATGGCTATTTCCCCCATATAAGGGAGATAACCCCCCAAAAAAAAACAAAGGCATAAAATCCACTTCCACCCATTCCATCCCCACATACTCCAATCCCATTCATCCCCCTCCCTCCCATCTTGGCTCCTCCTGGATGACGGGCCATCCCTACATCTCACCCACTGCCTTGGGTCAGAAGTAGTGCGGCATGGCACAGCACATCCACATCAAGGCCGCTTCATTTAATTGGAACCCCCCCCCCTCCATCTCCTCATGCAGAAAGAGAGAAGACTGGGAGAAATCCCTTTGAGCTGCATCAAAATATCATCCACACATATTCCACCACCCTCCCCCCACCCACTCCTTCCATGCATTACAGCATCATCCATACATGACCATTCTCCATTCACCCCTATCTTCTGTCTTCTCCCATCCTTCCTCAACAGATACTCCCCTCTTTCCCCTCATCCCATCCTTGGTTGCCCCCCCTATGCTCACCCCCTCCACACCTCTCTTACTAATCTTTCCCCACTCATTCCCTTCATGTGCCCAAACCATCCCAACACTTTCATCAACTATATCTCCCAACTACCTTTCCACCCCCACTCTCCTCCTCACTTTTCACTCTAGCATATCTCTTTCCACAAAAATCTGATCCATACAACCCACACCACTCCTCACCAACCACTTCCTCTGCTCCTCTCCCAATCCTCTCAATCAAAACCCTCCCACAAGCTCTCTCAACCATACTCAACAAACTGATCCCTCTGAAACCACCATTCTCACACCTATCCCCCTTCCCTTGCAAAGCAGAACTACATAGGCAGTCCTCCGACACTCTACCCTCCTCTAAACAATCATTAAACAACCTTACCAGCCCAACATCACTGTACCTCCCTTTTTTAGACAATCCACATGACACCCATCCACCACAGGTGCCTTACCTGCTTTCACCCCATCTTTCCTTATTTCTCCTCCATTTTCACATCCAACAACTCCACAAAACATCCCCCTCTTCCATTACATCTCTCCATCTGCACCCCTACTCCCTACTTCACCCCATACCACACAACACATAATGGAAGACTGCATTATACACAATCATGCACGCAAACAACACAACATACACTCTATAAAGGATTTGTGGGAAAACCCAGTTTCGGCTGTGGCTTTCCTCGGGGAGACGGGACTGCTCGGACAGACAGTCTAGGGAACAACAACAACAACTCTCCACTTGACTCACCTCCCTACTTCCTTCCAAAACATCTTTTTATTATTTTCCTTTTTTTTTTTGTCATACTCTTCCCCCATTTCGCATCTGCTCTCCTCTTTACCTCCTTTATCTTATGCTTTCTCTTCCTTTTTCTTTGTACCTCTCATACGATTCTCTCATCCTATTTTGTAACCAATCTGTGAATGTTTGCTTCTTCTCTTCTACAACCTTCTTTGCTTCCTCATCCCACCACTCACTATCCTTCCTTCTTTTTGCTCCTCTCTTTCTAAAGAAAAAGCTCACAAAATGAAGGTGGGGCATGATCAAGCCTGCACATACGATTATTTATCCATGTGAAAAAAACATGAAAAAAGAAGTAAGCTACACAAGAATATTGTCTATTATCACTTGATGCCTGATGTATGACAACCGAACACAAAATGAGGGTGGGGCATAATCTTGCTGATTAACGTGATTGGTGGGAACAGGAATGGTGGGTGAAGAAGAAGAACTTCAAGGACACTAAATGGAATCTCCAGGGAAAGCCAACACAGAATATGGGATCACACAACTACAACTACAAATTAATTATAATCAGGATGCTGAGTCACATTGGCATCCTTGTATACCCACTTGCGGCTAACGACACCAACGTCAGTGTCCTTATATGCTGAATATTACTGTCATCATGGAAGAACTTATCCTCATACCTTGCACCTGCTGCATTTTCTGACAATGCAGTTGAGAGTGAGAACACAGCATCTTCTGTGTAAGCTGCCAGTAAAGGTGTTCTACTGGCTGTGTCAAATATCTGAAAGTAAGAAAAACTGCCATAATATTTGCACGTGTTTTCATTGTTTTGCTGGCAATAACCACTTCTATCCTTAGAGACACTTCTGAAATGGTGAGTTTATGTTAAAAAGTGAATCTTGCAGCTCGAAGGGATTTCTCCCCCCCCCCATCTCCTTTATGCATGGGGGGACGGAGAGGGGGGAGGGGGTCGCCGATTTAATGAAGCGGCCTTGCTGTGGATGTGCTGTGTCTTGCAACACTGCTTCTGACCCAGGGCAGTGGACAAGGTACAGGGATGACCCGTCATCCAGGAGGTGCTAAGATGAGAGGGAGGGTGGAGGGGTGTGGAGTGTATTCAGGGATGGAATGGGTGGGAATAATTTTATGCCTTTTCCTTTTTGGCTACCTCCCTTGTAAGGGGGCCTTGGTATATGTATGTATGAATCTTGCCATGGGCAGGGGGCAGGGATGGTCCTTAATCCACCGAAAGCTAAGATGCATACATACATACATATACATATAAATATATATATATACAGTCGTACCTCGGTACTCGACCATAATCCGTTCTGAGGTGGTGGTCGAGCACCGATTTGTTCGAACACTGAAACCAATTTTCCCCTTATCACTGTCTTTCTTTGGACCCATTATTAAGGCCTAGAGCAACACGAAAAAGTTTAAATCTGGGAAGAAATACTCGAACAAACTGCGTACGTCTTACTCCGCTGGCGGTCTGAGTCGAACTGACGCTTACCCGCTGTTTGAGCTAGTCGAGTACCGAAAATCTGTTCGAGGTCCAATGCATTTTCTACTCGAATTTTTTGGTCGAGCACCGATTTGGTCGAGTATAGAGGCGGTCGAGTACCGAGGTACGACTGTATATATATATATATATATATATACAGGTAGTCGTCGACTTACGACCGAGTTCGGTTCCGACAGACAGGTCGTAAGTCGATCTGGACGCAAGTCGGACTTTATATATATACAGTATATATTACCCTTTAAATATTATTTTTGTTACTGTATACATGTATATTCTATATTATATTTAGCATACTGAAATAATCTTAGCATCTTTGAACTATGTTGTATAGTATTTTTTAAACCTTTTTTATAATTTTATCTGATTTTCTTTGGGAAACGTAGCCTAGGCCTAAGCATACTGAATAAAATCCTATTATCTTTGACCTATGATATTTAATACTGTATTTTTTAACATTTTTATTATTCTATCAGATGAGAGGAAGGGTGGGAGGGGTGTGGAGTGTATTTAGGGATGAAATGGGTGGGAGTGTTTTTATGCCTTTCCCTTTTTGGCTACCTCCCTTGGAAGGGGGAAAAAGCCTTGGTATATGTATGTATGTATTATTCTATCATCAGACTTTCTTTAGGAAACGTATGCATACTGAATAAAATCTTATCATCTTTGAGCTACGTTGTTTAATATTCATTATTCTTTTTATAATTGTCGTTAGGAAACGTAGCCTAGGCATACGCATACTGAATAAAGTCCTGTCATCTTTGACCTACAAATACTTTTTTGTTGGTTAAATTAAAACCATTGTACTGTATAGTTTACATCTTATTCATTGCAAAACATTAAAAATACTAAATGCAAGGCAAAATTAGGAAAAAAATTATTTCAAAACACATTCTTTTCGTTTATGTACTGTACCGGAAATATTGTTATCGACAACAGACTTGGCTTAAACAAAGTTTACTGTTACATTTTATTGATTGCAAAACATAAAAATACATAATACAAGGCAAAATTAGGAAAAAAATATTTCAAAACATTCTTTTCGTTTACGTACTGTACCGAAAATATTGCAAAACATAAAAATACAAAATGCTGTACCGAACATATTATCGACAACAGACTAGGCATAAAAAAGTTTTACTGTTACATTTTATTAATTGCAAAACATATTAAAATCTAAAATCCAAGGCAAAATTGAGATCCTCTCTTTGTCTTTTAAAATTATCGACACTGTAGAATGTGATAACTGAAGTTCACGTGCTATCACATTAACTTTCTTCCCTCCTTCATAATGTTTTATCACTTTCATTTTCGTGTCAAGATCAATAACCTTTCTTTGTTTCTTGGCAGGCTTGGAAATATCGAAAGATAATTTTCTTTTAGACATCTTCATGGGGGTTTGAAGCACAAAAAATTTAAAGATATAATCCTTGTCATGAATGAAGTCAGAAATACCACATGCTCCTGAATGGGGAAGCTGACGCTGCCGGTAACCTGCCAAAACTATCGTAAAGTCTCGCGGCGTGCAAAGTAATTGTACTTCACTGCCAGGCATAACATTGCAATTCTATTTCTCTATTAAATGTTAAATATTATTGCACTATCTCATGGTCGTAAAGTCGATCAGTCGTAAGTCGCATAGGTCGTAAGTCGACGACTACCTGTATATGCAAAGAAATCACAAAACACACGTGATAAACTATTTTTGCAGAAACCACCGGGAAATTGAAAAAACAGATGCAGAACGTTTTCGTCTATTTAGACATTTTCAAAGGTATATATATATATATATATATATATATACACACACACACACACACACCAAGGGCTTTTTCCCCCTTACAAGGAAGGTAGCCAAAGTCAAAAGGCATAATTCTAGTCCCACCCACTTCATCCCCACACACTCCCCTCCCATTCACCACTCCTTCCTCACTTCCCTCTTTTCTTGACTCCTCTTGGATGATGGGTCATCCCTGCATCTTACCCATCACCCTATGTCAGAAGCAATGCAGCAAGACACAACACATCTGCAGGAAGACAATCTCATTTAATCAGCAACTCCCATGTCCCCTCATGCAGTAATATTATATTGAAGATGGAGAGAAATCCCTTTAGGCCACTTTAAAATCTCATTCACACATAACCACTCCCCTAGTCCCCCCCCCCTATCCCCCACCCACTCCCTAAGCTAAACTGAGATAAGAGTGAAAATAAAAGGGAGGGTGTTGGGTGGGAGAATGAAAATAATTAAAGAAATATGGATAATCAAACCAAACACTGAAGCTAACCCTACTTTCACCAGTCAAGACATAGAAGGGGCCACACAGAAACTGAAAACCTTCAAAGCTTAAAGTCCAGACAGGATCTTCATCATCCACCTCCAACACTTTGGCTAAACATACATAATATCCTTAATTGAAATTTCCACCTGCTGGTTAAACAACAAAATTCTGTACATATGAAAAACAGATAACATAATTGCTATAATGGAAAAAACTACATCACACAGGCCAATCTCTTACCAAACTAATGGTAAGGCTGGGGGGAGGAGGAGGAGGAGGAGGAAGAAGAAGAAGAACGCGAAGAAGAAGAACGCGAAGAAGAAGAACGCGAAGAAGAAGAACGCGAAGAAGAAGAAGAAGAACGCGAAGAAGAAGAAGAAGAACGCGAAGAAGAACGCGAAGAAGAACGCGAAGAAGAACGCGAAGAAGAAGAAGAAGAACGCGAAGAAGAAGAAGAAGAAGAAGAACGCGAAGAAGAAGAAGAAGAAGAAGAACGCGAAGAAGAAGAAGAAGAAGAAGAACGCGAAGAAGAAGAAGAAGAAGAAGAAGAAGAAGAAGAAGAAGAAGAAGAAGAAGAAGAAGAAGAAGAAGAAGAAGAAGAAGAAGAAGAAGAAGAAGAAGAAGAAGAAGAAGAAGAAGAAGAAGAAGAAGAAGAAGAAGAAGAAGAAGAAGAAGAAGAAGAAGAAGAAGAAGAAGAAGAAGAAGAAGAAGAAGAAGAAGAACCCACATCTAAAATGGATCCATAGATGGCCACTCCACCATCATACTGCTCTCAAACATTTTGTAAGTTATGAAAGACAAGGCTTTTGACAAGGGCCCTAGACACATACAACCCAAAAACATCATTGGGACACTCAAAACATCAAGAAGTGGTTATTTAATTTCATAATGAAATTTGTGCAGAGTAGGTACAATAAATTGGACAGTAAGAGACAGGACCCCATGAACATTGCTCCTTTCCTGGATACTATAATTAGGTAAATGCACACAAGTACATACCAAAGGCCCTACATTATGGGAGGTAATGGAGTGGCCAAGTGCATATACCAGCTACACACACACACACTAACACCCATTTAAGCCCCCCCCCCATCTTATCTAGAGCCAATACTTCCACAACAGGTCCCGATAGCCAGAACTGGTTTAACCCACTTTTTCATAATATGGTGACCCCATTCACATCTATTCAAGATTTTTACATACCAGCTGAGAAGACCACCTTCAGGCCACATAATTCTTTTATCCATTCACAATCATCCTCCATTCACTCCTATCCAGTACAATCTCTCTACCCTGCTCTACAATTTTTTTTTTTTATGCATCCAATCTTCCTTCACTCAATGCTTGTACCTCATTCTTGGTCTTTCTCTTAAGTTCTTTCCATTGATACAAATGGAAAGAATGCTAACTGTATTTTTACTAGTTTCTCCTTCCTCATTATTTTCATATGCCTAAACTGCCTCAGCACTTTTTGACCTGGTGGAACTAACAGGTAAATCCTAGTTTTATCCACAAACTTGCGAATAGATCAGGGTAACCCAATTTACATTTCTCAACATGCCTGCACATACCTGGTAATATTGTTGAATGAATTCTATAGCAACACCCTTTGCAATCTGATCACAGAAATAGGCTGGTTGTGAAGGTGGTAGCTTTGGAGGATCCTCATCTACTTCAAAGCCAATTGTCTTTGGTAGTTCCTGGCCATCCTGTAGACATAAATTCATTACAATGAACTGAACTGTAATACATACATATATCAGTCTTTTTCCCCCTTACAAAGGAGGCAGCCAAAAAACAAAGGCATAAAATCCACTCCCACCCATTTCATCCCACATACTCCATTCCCATTCACCCTCCTCCCTCCCTCCCATCTTGGCTCTGCCTGGATGACGGGTCATCCCTACATCTCACCCACTGCCCTGGGTCAGAAGCAGTGTCACAAGACACAGCAAGGCTGCTACATTTAATTGGCAAACACCCCCCCTCCTTCTTCTCATGCAGAAAAAGAAAGATGGTGAGAAATCTCTTTGGGCTGTGTCAATTCATTTTTCACACATATTCCCTCACCCCACTTCCTTTCATGCATCACAGCATCATCCATGTACAACCATTCTCCATTCACCCCAATCTTATGTCTCCTTCCATCTTTCCTCAGACATTCCTCTCTTTCCCAATGCTCCTTTTACCCCATCCATCCATCTCGCCCTTGGTTGTCCCCTCATGTTCACTCCCTCCACCTCTGCCTTCTACATCTCTTTTACTAATCTTCACTAATTCTTTCCATGTATCCAAACCATCCCAATACTCTTTCATCAACCCTATCTCCCAACTCCCTTTCCACCCCCATTTTCCTCCTCACCTCATAGTTTCTCAATCTATCCAACCTAGTATCCCCTATCATACATCTCGGGCACCTCATCTCAAACACAAACTCTTCCTCTCATATGTTCCATGTTTCTGCCCCATACAGTGCTGTTGGCACAATCACTCCTTCATACAATCTCCTCTTTGCATCCATTCCCAAATGTTTATTTCTTGTTACATTTTTTAATCCACCAAGGCATTTACTTGCTTCTCTCAATCTACATTCTACCTCCACTCCTCCCTTTCCTGCCACATTTGCACCAAAGTGTCTAATACTATTCACTTCCTCCAGTCTCTCTCCCTTAATACTCACTTTCAGTTTGCTGCCACTTTCTCCCCTTGTACATCCCATTACCTTACTTTTACACACATTTGGCTTCAACTTCCTTCTTTTGCACACTGTCACTAACTTCCTCAATCCCTCCTCTGATCTTGCCACAAGTGCAGTGTTGTCAAACAACTGGCTTATCTCCCACTTTTCTCCATTTTTTTTTAACCGTCTCCAATCCCTGACCCATTGCCCTTGCATTTACCTCTTGTACCACCCCATCCATGTATAAATTTAACAGCCACGGCAACATTACACATCCCTGATGAAGTCCCACCTTAACCTCAAACCACTCACTCTCTCCATTTCTAATTCTAACACAAGCTCTACTATTCTTGTAAAAACTCTTGGACTGCTCTCAACAGCTCTCCTCCTATACCATATATCTGTAATACTTCCAACAGTGCCTTCCTGTCCACCCTGTCTTAAGCTTTTAGGTCATAAAGGACTAAAAATCATCCTTACCTTTTCGTAAAGCCTTCTCACATATGTCTTACCATAGAAATCTGATCCACACAACCCCTACCAGTCCTAAACCCACACTGTTCCTCATTAATTACTCCCTCTATTCCTCTTCTAATCCTCCCAATTAAAACCCTCCCATAAACCTTCCCAACTCCACTTGACAAACTGCTCCCTTTGAAACTACTACACTCACACTTGCCCCCCTTTCCCTTGTAAAGTGGAGCTATACAGGCCCTTCTCCAGTCCTCTGGCACTCTACCCTCTTTTAAACAAACATTAAACAACTTCACCGGCCAGTCCATCATCACTGTACCTCCCTTTTTTTTTTTTTTTTTTGACATTCTGCATGACACCCATCCAACCCAAGTGCCTTACCTACTCTCACCATCTTAACAATTGCCTTCACCTCATCTTTCCTTATTTCTCCTCCATTTTCCTCACTCATCACTGTCATTTTCTTAGCACCTCCCACTACAACCACCTTTCCCTCCTTATCCTCCTTCACATTTAGGAACACCCTAAAATCATCTTTCTCCATCTATCCTCCACTCTCAATTTAGGCATAATCACTCCTTCATATAATTTCATTGCATTCTCTTCCATTTTCACATCTACATCTGCACCTTTTACCTTTTCTTCTCTACTTGATTTGTCTCCTCTTCCGCTCTTTATTTCTTTCCAAACCATCTTTTTATGACTCAAATTTTTCTGTCATACTCTTACCCCATTTCACATCAGCTCTCCTCTTTGTTTCCTTTATTTTATGCTTTATTTCTCTTCTCTTTTCTTTGTACCTCTCATATGATTCTCTCATCCTATGCTGTAACAAATCTGTGAATGCTCGCTTCTTCTTTTCTACATCCCACCACTCACTACCCTTCCTTCTATTTCCTCCTTTCTTTCTTGTTCTACACAATCTTTCCATATCTTGTGACTCCCTACTTGAACCATCCCCATTCTTCCTCCACTCCTAGTTTTACTCTATCTTTAAGCACCTCCCTACCTTGTGACCTTTTCCTCTTTCTCCATATATCCTCCACTCTCAATTTAGGCATAATCACTCCTTCATGTAATTTCATTGCATTCGTCTACAAATACCTATTTCTCATGACATTTGATTCCTCCAAGACAATTTGCTTCATTCATTCAACAGTTTACCTCCACCCCCATTCCTCCTACATCCAACAGTATTACCCAACTCCTTTAATTTCTATCCTCCACCTTACTGCCACCTCTCCCAAAAACTATCCCCTTCCTCTAACCCCTATCCTTTAAGATTTACCTGCCTTACTACCATCCTTTCCCCTTGTACACCTCATCACTTTGCTTTTACCCACATTACTTCCAACTTCCTCCTCTCACATCCATTCCCAAATGCCTTAGACCTTCCTCTAACCCAGCCACAAGCACCATGTCATCTGCATATAACAATTAGATCACCTCCCACTTCCCTCTCCTCCATCTACCCATCTCCAATTCTCTACACATCCCCCTCACATTTACCTCCCACACCAAACCACCCCATACATGTACACATTAAACAGCCATAGTGACATAACAAAACTCGACACAGCTCCACCTTCAACTCAAACCACTCAATCCCACCATTCCCAACCCTAACATAAGCTCTACTACTCATGTCAAAGCTTTTGACTGCCCTTAAAAATTCTCCCCTTACCCTATACATCTTCAATACCTTCCAGAATACCTTCCTGTCTACGATGTCATAACCTTCTTTAAATCAATTAACGCCCAAAAGACATTCTTACATTTTGCCAAAAACTTTGAAATCTGCCTTACCACAAAAATTAGATTCACACACACTCTACATTTTCTAAACCTACATTGTTCCTCCCCAATTTCTCACTCAGTTCCTAACCCTTTCAGTTAACACCTTCCCACATACCTTTCCATACTACAATCAACACACTGATCCCTCTAAACTATTTAAATACATTTGTTGCCTTTCCTTTGTAATGCATAATCATACACACTCCTCCCTTAGACACACATTAAATACCCCCATCCCACTATAACCATTCCTACTTTTCTCAGACAATCTACATGACACCCATCCAACCCAGGTGTCTTACCAGCTTTCACTATTTTCACTAATAGGAAAGATGTTAATACTAAAGTTGGAGGAAATTTTTTATGGTGACTGAATATACTGCCAGATTCAATTGCTACTTCATACTTGTCTTTGACTTCCAGTAAGAAATGTTGGATCAACGTCATTACCCCCACAGCAACAATTATTATCAGAACCTCTTGTACCAGGTAAAACTCTTGCTTATACTGGCAGCCAGTATAAAGAGTTTCATCTCCCTGACATCCCCTTGTAGGAATGAGATTAGAAGATTGAAACAATAACATGCAATACTCAATATCTTATTGTTTACAACTTACCAAATACTGAAGTTTGGGGAAGTACTTCCTGACAGCACTGGGGGAGGACAGAAAGGTAATACAGATGTTAAAGGTATCCATGGCCTCATTGTCCTGCAGAAAACTAGGAAGATGATCAATCATACACACAATTTCAAAGTATGAGGACCACACAGGTCTAAAATGTAGTTCCTGGCTAGTGACCAATTCATGTACAACAGGATTTAGACAAAATAATGGAAGCAAAAAGATGAATTTCGGAGTCGAGTGCCCATATGAAAATTTATCTATAAACACCTTAATAACGAGTGATCTTGTCAAGGTGCAATTTCACAAGGTTTAAGGAGTTAAAGGAATGTATATAGTGAGAAAGTCCCTTTCCTATGTCTAACCACCTTACTATGTAATAGCTAGTTTGGGGGGGGGGGGGATGACTTTCATGTTTTTTTTTTTTTTTTTTCTCTGAAGTGGCAAATTATCAAGAGGTCCTATTATATTCTCTTATTTAAAACTGGGATGAGCAGTGTACCTGGAGAGTATATAAAAGTTTTCAAAGGAAAATGGACTTGTACATGTAAAAAGCTAAGGATGTGTAAACACAATTTATGTGAAAACGTCTCAAAAAAATCTGAAGCCAAGGATATGCAAGTCTAAATAGTGTAAACTAGAGTGGTTTCTATGCCTTTGTTTTCTGGCTACCTCCCATGTATGGGGGAAAAAGCCTTTGGTATATGTATGTATATGCATGTAAATAATGTAAAAATATCAAAGGAATTACTGACTTTCTATTTCCCCTCAATTAATTAAAAAACTTACTGCTGCATTACTGGAAGTGTTTCACAATCAATGCTAGTTCAAATCATATTTATAGCACTTGTATTCTCAATCAAATATAATTTCAATGCAACTGATTTAATATAATATGATAATTTGTTCATATCAATGTTATCAGTAGACAACAGTCATTCAGAAGTTTCAATTACTACATCAAAATATTTTTTTACAATTCTTCTGCAATAACACATACAGATATGCAACAAAATTTTGTACAAGTGACCTGTTATGCACAGGAAAAAATGGTTTTGTACAGTTGAAACTTCTTCATATGCAAACAAGAATATAAAGAAAAATTCTCATACAGGTGAAAATTGTACACATACTTCTTTCAATCCAATGGTGATCTTTATTGACTTTACGATATTGCTAGATGGTTATTTTGCTGAGGGTTGGTCCCAAGGCTCCAACAGTTAAAAATGTTGAAATATCTTGCAGTGCTTATAGTATACTTATGAAGCACCCAGAGTTTATGTAATGATCCAGTATTTCAGTTTTAAAAATTAAACTTCTTCACTCTTTCCATGTTCCACAGTTTTTTTCTTCTTCAGTTTGTTTGGGAAATTAAACCTCCTCCACTCTTCCAACTTCTAGTAATTTTCATTTTATCATTATTTCTTGGATGGTCTTCTTCATGATAGCTTGTACTCCATATTATTTACTGCAATCTTGAATAACTCTTCAGATTTTTTAATCCTTCCTTCCAAGTTATGAAGTTACTTTCAGCTGATGTATCACTTCTGTACCTTCCTTTAGGTCCTGTACTAAAGCTGCAGTGTTCCAGTGTTCCACTTTCTGCTTACTTAAGTCTACATCTGGCAAAAGAGCCTTTCTCCTGCAGCTCTAGTTCCTACATGAATTGCTCTTCTGACAGATCTTCAGAAGGTCCTTGAAATTTCTAACTCATCTTGGCCTCAACTCTTTGGTAATGTTTCGCTAGTCACTTCTTTCTTCACTTTGTTTCAATTAAAGACTTGTAGACAAAATACTACAGAGCACAAGAAGTGGCAGTCATCACAACAGCACTATGAATTTCCACTGTACGTAAAATACAACAAAACTACATAGGAATACACTTTTAACTATTTCAATATATAGTCTGTTAAAATCAATTCTTATAATTGTTTTGGCTTTTAGAATTGCAATGAAAAAAATTCAAAATGTGATTATTGTTGCTTAATTGAAGTGGTTAAAGTATCTTCTGGTTCATTAAACATTTATATTTGATTGCCAACAAATCACCAGCACTTTTATCTTTGAGAACAATATCATACCAACTTAAAAGATCACTTGTTTAGGAAATAATTGTTCAGGTAGTATCTTTGAAATATATGTCATTGATTGTGTAAGATATACACACTAAACCAGTGCTACTCAAAGTGGTGGTCTGCGGACCGGTGCCAATACACAACCCATCAGCTACCAGTAAACTGCCAGTGTCCAGGCCATGCTAAGGAATCATTTCAGGAAGTGATAGAATCTAGGGAATAATATGGATACTCATTCTCCATTGCATGTGACACTGTCCTAAATTGAACCACGACTGGCTTAAACTGACAAAGAAGAAGCAGGCTCACCTTTCACACTAGTAAAGATTAAGGTTATATAATGTTTATTTTTGTGTTAATAAACTGCTGGTTATTTTCTATTACTTTATGTTTTGATATTGTATTATTTGAAGATAAAAAAAAATGAATTTTTATTAAATTCATTAGATATATATAGTTTCTGGTATAAATTTATATTACTATGAAATAATACCAGTATTTGGCACATTGAAAAAAAATAAATAAATAAATAAAATTGCTGGCCTCCCACATCAGATAGTTTGAGAAGCACTGCACTAAACTGAAGATGACAATTCATATACAAATTATATGGAAATTACGACATTTCTCTTTTCATTTGAAAGGTAATAATAAATCTAAAATATTCTGCATATATAACACTAAATTGCTGCCTAATTTTGGTTACAGTAAGCTCCACATCCATACCAGATGTAGAGTTTGCCCTGGGCAAATATATATTTGTAAAACATTTTTTTTTATCATGATTTTGAAGTTTGGGGATGGCAATGCATCTTGGTTATTAGCTGTTCATCATGAAATTTTTTTAAAATTACAAATACATGAATATACCCTAGAACAAAGATGTCTTGAAAAACACTTTTCTAAAATATTTCTATTAAACTAAGATGCAATATGATCCCAACTTCATTTCATTCTTCTTTTGACCACCATATGAAATTCATACATCTACACAGGCTTACTTAGTTCATATCATCTGCTGAAGTTA